>NW_012267277.1:4453402-4735330 GCF_000151885.1 Dipodomys ordii | reverse complement strand
TTTTTCTTTTTGCTTATGTGGTTCTGAGGAATCGAACCCAGGGCCTCAGGCATGCAAGGCAAGCGCTCTACCACTGAGCCACCTTCCCAGCCCCTGTACCTTGTATTCTTAAGGCACTTGGTTGCCTGATGCAATAGATTTAAATTATTAACTCAGAAAGAAATTAATTATTCAAACAGTTTTGTAAACTTACCCAGATGTTCTCTATAGGCCCATATCTACTTCTTATCAGATGAAATAGCCATACGTAGCAGTATGTTGACATTTTTTTCTGCTAGGTCACTGAAAGTTACTATTTGGTGGGAAATGCTCTGAATTCTGGAAGGTGACAGATAATCTCTGATTAGCCATTGATCCATTGAAAATGGATTAACCATTGAAAAATCATTGAT
Organism: Dipodomys ordii; assembly: GCF_000151885.1. Taxonomy (NCBI): domain Eukaryota; kingdom Metazoa; phylum Chordata; class Mammalia; order Rodentia; family Heteromyidae; genus Dipodomys; species Dipodomys ordii. Next base: position 4,734,938 of record NW_012267277.1, on the reverse strand, counting down.
TTTCTGCTATCAAATATTTTTTTCTTTTTTTTATTGTGAAAATACTGTACAGAGGGGTTACAATTACATGGTCAAGATAATGAGTACATTTCTTATCAAGCATTGTAGCCTCCTCCTTTGTTTCCCCTTCCCATCCCATCCTCCCCTCCCCCCCCACCCAACCCTCCTCCCCCCACCACCAAAGTTGTAAGTTCGTTTTCGACATACAACTTGTATGTCTCATTGTTGCAATGGGTCCACCTGTATCCTTATTTAAATGATTTGTTTTTTCCCTTCCCCTCCACAAATTATAACAACATCAAATACAGTGAAAGCAGAAAATGGAAAGACTTGGAAAAAATTATATTAAGTGAAGTAAGCCAGGCCCAAAGAAACAGAGGTCCCATGGTTTCCCTTATCTGCTATCAAATTTTGCTAATCTCCAGTCCTAGATGATGAAATGTTCACTTTCTCCTTACTGTATCAGTTTGTACAGGAAATATATCAGTTGTAAGGTCCACTGCCTCATACACTTCCGGTACTAGTCAGAACTCTGATGACTAGAGGCAGCAAGCACTCACCTCACTCAAACTGAGGCAAAGGGATGGCGTGGTAGAAGGACCTGTGAGAGCTCATAGAACTAAAGAGGTAGGCAGTCAGCCATCTCTGATTACAGTGACTTCAGTCAGTGCTATCCACTGTCCCACGTCCAGTGCCAGAACACAGCCTCTTCAATTTCAAATGAAAGAAAGACCAAGGGCCACTTAATTCTCAAGAAGAGGGAGGTGATAGAACTGTACAGTATATATACTTTGGGTTTTTCCAGCTCTTCTAGTCTCAGAATTTACCCCATTCTATCATCTTTATCATGTACAGGGCCAGTCCCTGGACCCCAGTTTCATACTCCATAATACTTCCCCTGGCCAAAGTTCATTCTTACAATATTGAACACCCAGGTATCAAATCTGGTATATCAGTCACATCTGTTCTGCAAGATACCTTAACTGGGCCTAGATTCTGTCCCTTCTTGGGGTTGGATCTGTTTCATACAAAGATGCATACCAATGGAGACAGACAGACAGAGTGTGACAGAAAGAATGTGACAGAGTGAAAGAGAGAGGGAGGGAGAAAGAGAGAGAAAGAGGGAGAGAGAGAATGAGAAAAGGAGAAAGAGAGGGGGGAGAGAGACAGTCAGAGAGAGAGAGAGAGAGAGAGAGAGAAACAAATACATTTGTGATCTTAGTGGCAGGCTGCTGCGGGCTCCATGGAATCTCTGTATTTGGGTTCCATGCTTCTTTATTTATTAAGAATTTCCCTCATTTTTACAAGCTAGCTCTAGTTCTTTATATTTTCAACCATCAAATACGTCCCATGAATACTCAGCATGCTGAAAGTAATCAAGTTTGTCTTATCTTAGTCCACTTGGGTTACTATAACAAATACTTCAGGCTGGGTAATTTAAAAACAGCAAAAGTGTATTGCTTCCCATACTAGAGTCTAGGAAGTCTAACATCAAGCCATCAGCATATTCAGTGTCAGATTGAAGGCCTGGTTCAAAGATGGCATTTTTTATGTGTTCTCACCTAGTAGATGGGACAGACAAGGTCTCCCCTGCCCCACTCATGAAAGTAGAGCACATGTGACTTTATCAGCTCCTCCAAACCCTACTCTTGATATCAACAGGAAGTTAGGAATCTCAAGGGGACATAAACATTCAGAACATAAGCATCTATCCAAATAAAAACCAGTGCCTTTTTATGAGCATAGGTTTTATTGAAAATCTATCCATTTCTTTTTAATTAGGCAGAAGGGTCGAGAAAGAACGAGTAGTAGTTTAAACATAGTAGTTTAAACAAGCTTAAATTTGATATAAAAACAGTAACCATTACTTAGTGCCCACCATTTTAATTACCAGTACTGATTTTCTGTTAATTCTCTTAATGTAGAGATGGGGTTAAACAATAGGAATTGATAATAATTCTTGGACTCCTTGAGTGGTATTGAAGTTACTGCTCTTCTACCCTTTAGAAATACAATGTACTAGATAGAAATACAACATATTAGATGAAGCTTATTAAATAGAAGTTAAGTAGCTGAAAACTGATTAGCAAAAGTTAGGTATCAAATTTATAGGAGTCGGGAGGCAGGCACCTCCCAGATTTGAAACAAATGCCAACAGGATTGCCAAGCCTATGATCATTTTCTGTCATTGTACCTTTGGTGCACAGTCCTGTGCACCCTGACCAGTGGCTGGCCTAAAAGGACTCTACTTGTTCATCACTATATAATAGGCTTGATATACTCCTGGTCCATTACCAGCTCCCTTGGGCTGCAGCCTGTAAGCAGTTGTTATGAGAGAACCCAAGATGGAGAGAAAAGTTGGGGCTGGAGTATGAATATGAGTCCTTGTTTGTCTGACTCACTGTTTTATATCAGACACTTTCTGTCTGTCATTGTCCTCATACATTTCTGCCCTTGGTAGTTGTGAAAGTAAATGAGATAATACATCTAAATATGCCAGTTTAAGGTCTGGAATCAACAATTTCTCAAAAAAAATGTTTGAAAAATCCTTTTCTCTTCTTTCCTTTCTATTTCTGATTTGCCTAATGGACAGCGTATAAGGCTCAGTTCAAGTGAAACTTGAGCTTTGGACACAGTGTGTGTGTGTGTGTGTGTGTGTGTGTGTGTGTGTGTGTGTGTGTGTGTGTGTGTGGCTTGAATGCAGAGCTTGCGTGCTGTCCCTCAGCTTTGGTGCTCACAGCTAGCACTCCACCATTTGCATGACTCTAGCTCTACTTCCAGCTTTTTGGTGGTTAATTAGAGATAAAAAGTCTCATAGACTTTCCTACATGAGAGCTGGCTCACATCTTAGTCTCCTGAGTAGCTAGGATTATAGGCATGAGACACCAGTGCACAGCTCGGGTCAGATTTAATTCAAAGTTGTCTTCCACAAATATGTGTTGGACACCTACTATGTGCCAGACATTGCCCTGCCTGCTAAATACACAGAAAGAATTAAGAAAGACTTTGTTCTCTTTAAAACCTGTGTTCTAGTTTATTCATTTGTTAAATAAGAATAATAGGACTAGGTGTGGTCGTACATGTCTGTAATCCCACCTATTTGGGAGGGAGAGGATTGTTAGCCAGGGCCAGCTTGAGTAAAAGTGTGAGTCTATCTGAGGACCAAGTTAAAAAGCAAAATGACTAGAGGCATAGCTGTAGAGGCAGAGCATTTGCCTAGCAAGCACAAGGCCCTGAGTAACCGAAAATAAAAATTAAAAAATAACATTCTGTCCTATTGTCTATAAATATTTAATAGAATAATTGATTTAAAAATCTGTGACTAGTAGATGCTGACTGAATAAGAATTATCTTCCCTCTCTTTCTTAGGCATTGTAGGATGCTGGGAAAAGCTTTAGTTTGCACATTAGCACCTTGGTAAACTCATTCTAGCCTTGCTATTAACAAGCTGTGTAATCTCAAGCGGATGATTAACCTCTCTGGATCTCAGTTTCCTCCTCTATAAAATAATAACATTGTCCTAAGTCATTTGAAAGACATGTTTTGTTTCGATTGGATTCTGTACTCCTCAAAATGAGTCAGTTATCTTGCTATATTGATGAAGAGTGGGTCTGTTAGATTGTATTTTGATTGTAAAGCACATTTAGAGCTGACATCCATCAAGGATTTTCTAGGTCCAATGCCCTGTGCTCAATCTCTATACTTTTTGCTTTAATCCCACAAATCTATGAGGTAAGCACTATTATCTTCACTTTATACAAGAGAACTACATTTCAGAGAAACGTATCTGGCCAGAGTCACCAAGTTATTCATAAGGATGAGAGTATTGACACTCACATTAAACCTAAAAAACATTCTCTGTGCCTAACACTATTGCTGAGTGGCTGTCCAGAGCTCATCCAAAGGCTAATTGGACACATAATTAACCTGTACATCATGTCAGAAACAGTGCCTTCGGTGTGTTCCATCCAGGGGAAGTGACTGGAGTAGAAATTTCCTCCTTCTCCCCAGCTCTTACTCCAGGTATCCCCAGCTGCCTGGCATTGTTCCCATCTCTTTAGATGAGTCCATGTGATTGATAGAAAATGAAACATTATTGTTCAGGAATGATTTTTGTTTTTCAAATTGGACATCTGCTGCTTATTTGGTTGGGAGTTTGGCAAGTGTTCTGATTCGTTGTGGTGGTCAGACCTACAGGAAATAATTAGGTGGTCATAGAAACCAGCATCCCCAGCACACCACAAGATGAGGAGCAGGCATCAGATGGAGAGTTTAAACATCCTCTCTATCCTCAATGCTTTGGCTTCATTCCTTCAGTAGGGCCTTTACTCCTTTGGGTCTAGCATACTCTCGATGTGAGAAAGTAATATTCACTTCCATACTAAAAGGTTCAGGTTCTAAAACTCAAAAACACCTGAAGAGTAGGCCCGAAGACCAAAACTCAGCCTAAGAATATAAAGAACTGGGGTTGGGAATTTATCCCAGGGGAAGAACATTTGCCTGGCAAGTACAAGGCCCTGAATTCAGTCCCCAGTGGTGTGCCAGGACCATTAGCTTTATACCATTGTCTCAGTGAATCCTCAGTACATTCCCCATTGAATAAAGGAAGAAATTGATATCTAGAAAGGTTAAAGAGCTTTCCTGATCACAGAGCAAACAGTTAAAGAGCTGGACTCTCAACCATGGTATCGCTGACCCTGAAGCTTCACTCAAGCACCTATGGTAAGCTGCCCTCCAAACACTTTATAGGAATCACTCTGCTAGGAGAGGAAGGGGGATGGGTAGCCTTGAAAGTGGTATTATTACTTGGTGTTCTGTCCTCTATGTCACCTACTTTGTTAGAAGCCTGTCTTCTGTTTAGAAACCCCAAGTCATTCTATCCTATGCTGTGTACCTCTTGCTTACCCCACTTATCTCTGATAAAACCCTTGTTGTCTCTTCAGTCTTTCTGAAGACTGCATCCTGAGCTATGTATTACAGTTGGGTCTGAGCCCAACTTTCTTCTTTGCCTTATTGAACAGATGACAAATCTACATGCTGCTCTCCAATTCCTGGAATGTCTACCTCACTTCTGACTCAGAAGTTGAAACGGTTGTTACCTTATAGACCTTGGGAAATTACTGTTCTCCACAGGCAAGTTCAGAGAAACCATAGTCTTTAGAGATGTTTCCCCCATTTTACATGTCCCTGCAATAGATTTAGAGCTTCAAGGGATTATTATATACCCTTTACTTGGTGAGGGCAAGTTTTCTAGGCAGTTCATGTACAATGAGTTCTAGAAAGAAAAAAAATCCTGATATTTCTTAATATAGAAACAGATCATGATTTGGTTGTTGGTAGTGGTGCTGGGGCTTGAACTGGTTCTGGGAGCTGTTCCTGAGCTCTTTATGCTCAAGGCTAGTGCTCTACCACCTGGAGCCACAGCACCACTTCTTTTTTTGTGGTGTGTGTGTGTGTGTGTGTTTTGTTGTTGCTGGGGGGGGCAGGTTGGTTTTTTTATGCTTGTGGTTAATTGGAGATTAATTGGAAAGTCTCATGGGCTTGCTTGCTCAGGCTACCTTTGAACCTGGATCCTCAAATCTCAGCTTCCTGAGTAGATAGGATTACAAGTATGAGCCACCAGCACCCACCCAGATCTGGATTTTTATTTCCTTTTTGCCACTAGCCCAGTAATGTATTTTTTCCCCTGAGGCAGGGTCTTTATATAGTTCAGTCTGGTCTGGAATCCACTATGTATTCTAGGCTGACCTCAAACTCTCAATCTTTCTGCCTAGCCTCTGGAACACTGGGATTACAAGTATTCTGTTATTCATGGAAGATCACTAGACATCTCTCTATGTGAAACATAAGGTCAAGCACCTACTGAAAGTGTCTTTCCAGTCTAACATTTGTTAATTCACATCTTCCTTCTTAAAAATTAGACTCAAATTCCATGTAAAAGTTAGAGTTGGCCACCGTGTTCTACATCAATGGACGTGGTTACTTTTCAGATGTATGAAAATTCACCAATCTTTTGTCCCCAAGGTTTTAATTTTTTTCTACCTCACATTTTTAAAGAGTTATTTCTCTATCTCCTAGTGAACAGAAGGCTAGACGAAGGGCAAATAGAGATGGTGATGGTGCCAGGGAAGAAAGTAAACAAGTTAAATGATACCTTTAAGGAATTAAAGACCTGAGTCATGCAACCCTCACTATTACCGTATTTCACTGTGCTTTGGCTGCACTGGAGGATTGTATAATAAGAAGGGCATAGCTTTGAGTCTAGCTTTGACTTGTAAGAGATCTTGACTCATTCCACCTCTCCGCCTTTCAGTATCTTTTTCACTTAAATATGAATACCAGTAGCAGGATGGTGGTTGTGAGGTTGAGTGGTGAGACAGACTAAATACCAAGGTATCAAAGTCCAGAGGTATAAATAGACAATTACTGGTGAATTGACATAATTTGGGAGATTTGCTCCTAAATAGCTAATAATGACAGTCAATTTTCAATAAGGGTTCAAGAAGGATTGTACTGCTTTCAGACATTCTTTTAGCATATGGTTCAGGGATAACAGTACATTCACATGTAAAAATATGAAGTGGGACACCTCATACTATGTACAAAAAGTAGGGCCTCAGACTCACACATTAACTTAAAATAGGCCAAACTCCTAAATATAAGGACTAAAACGATGATGATATTAGAAAACAGCATAAACTTTGTCATGAATTAGATGGCTGTTTCCTCAATATGATACCATTAATAGAACCCACAAAAGAAAAAAATAGCTAACTTGGACTTCTTCAGAATTAAAAAGATTTGTGCTTCAAAGGATATTATGAAGGAAGATAAAATCCAACTCACAGAATGGAAAAAGCATATACATACTAAATATCTGATAAGGGACTTGTGCCTTTAATATATGAAGAACTTTTATATCTCAATAATAAAAATGGAAGTAATTTAAAGAATTGACAAATGATCTGAATAGATATTCCTGCCAAACTATATATAAAGGGTCAATAAGAACTCAAAAAGATGCCTAATATTACTAGTCATCAGAGAACTTCAAATACAGAATCACAAGGAGATGTCATTCAACACTCGTACAATAGCTATCAGTTGGACAGATAAGTGCAAAAGAGAAATTGGAACCCTATATACTGCTAGTGGGAATATAAAATGGTGCAGCCACATGAGTCTGATAGCTTCTAAAAAATTAAAGACCATGTTACAATAGTACCTAGAAAATTCCCCCCAAGACACAATACCCAAGAAAAATGAAAATGTATGTTCAAATTGTATGTAAAGGTTCTTGTATGTGAATGCTCAAAGCAGTCTTATTAATAATAGTCCAAGGCAAAACTAGCCTGAATGTTCATCAACTGATATATGGATAAACTGCAATATAGCCAAGAGTAGTGGTACACATATCTAATCCCAGTACTCAGGAGCAGCTGGTTGGACCTCAAGTTCAAGGCCAGCCTGCTTACATAACAAGACCTTGTCTGAGAAATACAAACAAAAAAATGTTGTTTGTCTACAAAATAGAATTCTATTTTAGTGATGAAATATTGATTTATTCTACAACATGGATTTTACACAGAACTCATCTCTCCTACAAACCACTGCCCAGCTCTTCCCCTGGATGCCCAGGTATACCTCTTCCATTCCTTTTATAGCCTTAATATTTCTATGACACACCTCTAAAATTTTCTATCTGGATTTCTATCAGTGGGTGTCAGCTTATGACCCCTAACATGGTTACCTTACCTTTTTTCAACCATGTCCTAACTTGTTCTTCATGCTCTAGCCCTTTTATCTACTTTGTTCACCTAGATAGTCGTGTGCTCCGGATAAACTGAATCTAGATGAGTTCTATCTAACCAGGTTATTTCATTTTTTTTCTCCTAATGATTATTTTAAGAATGAACCTGTGATAAAGTTATTGGCAATAATACATGAGCAGAGTTATTGAGAAAAACTATTTCTCAGCCGGAAATAATGTGCTCGGAAGAAGACATGAAAGAAAAGGCAGATTCTTCCTTCTTACTTCCATTCCTAGCCCACTAATCATTTGAGAAACCACGTGTCAAGCCTGAAATTGCTGTAGCGCTCTTGTGATTAGAAAGAGAAATTCCAGAGACTGAGAGAGCTGCTATTGAGCTGGAGCCATTATAGCCATTGACCTGTTTTGTTAAACCAACCCTGAGATACCTATGCAGCTCTTACGAGGAGAAATTATTATACAAGGCAATTTTACTGTGTACCTTAAAACTTCTGTGAGCCATCCCCACTTAAAGCTCTTCTGATCTAAGGCATCAGCCAGACTCTGATTTCTGAGCTTCACTTGGCCACTTTATTACCTCTAGGAACTTGACCAGATGCTGCTCACCTTTTTTTTTAGTCCAGTGCTTCTCAAACTTGAGCCTGTGATAGAATCACCTGGGGACTTGTTAAACCACTGATTCTTTCACAGCAGTCCTAGAGTTCCTTTTCCGGTAGTTTCGTAGTGGGGGTGGGGAGTGGGCAGAGAATTTATATTTCTACCAGCATTTCTATCTGGTAGAAATGCTTTTGTCTAGAGGACCACACAGATGCCATTTTCCTGTGATCAAGTTTCTCCATTTATAAAACAGACATGAGGGCATTGCTTAGTAGATTTTGTGAGGATTAAACCTAATGTTAAAGGTTAAGCTTGGCACTGTGCCCAGCCCAGAAATAATGCTTCGATAATGCAGCTATTTTTATTAACTTGGGGAAAATGTGAATCTTACAGTCAGGGGACTCAGTTTGTGCAAATTCTAGGTAAAGTCATAATCTTCTAGAGCCTTCTGGAACCTTTCTGGAGTAGTCTTTCCCAGACAAAAGAGCCAACACAAACCTGTTGACTGGGGATATTAACTAGGTGGCTGTGGAAAAATGATATGAGTGATTTGCTGAGATTATTGAAAATCATCTGAAATACTGCTAGGTTGACAAGTAGACAGAAGGAAAAATAGCCTCCACTTATCAGCTCTCCCGTCAAAATGGTTTGTAGCGTGTCTGGGTATTATCCAGGTGATTAAAGAGGTGAGACCTTGAAAAGAGACGGAGGTGGGAACAAGGCTGGCCGGCTTTAAAAAGGGGAGAAGCAATAAAAGATTATAGTCATTAAATAAATGAAGTTCAGGAAATGATCCAATATCTTGGGAGTGTTCAATCACAGGAGATGGGAGGCTTCTAACCTTGTAGAGTCAAAGAAAATCCTCATAATAGCGCTACACACCTCATTGAAGCTATTCTGATAGTTTCCCCCCTCCCCCCCCCAAGCACAGATTTAAAAGGCTGAGAAATGAACTTTGAAATGTTCCCAAGGATCCTTCTTTCCTAATATGTGAGGCATATCTTAGTGGGTTTTTTTGTTTATTTGTTTGATTTTACTCCCTAACAGTACAGAAACATTTCTAATTGCTGATGTCTTTCACAGACATTTATTGAGTCTTTAAATGTGGTCGACACTGTGCTAAGCACCTGCCTATGTTAGTTCACTTAATTCCTTTAACAATACTATGATGTTGGTTCTATTTTTATACCTTTCACAGATGAATAAAACAGTTTTAGAAATATGGAGTGGTTTGAGTCCTTATAGCAAGTAAAAGTGACTGCAAACTAGATCAAAATGGCTATTTCACGTTTTAAAATAATGTATCTTTACTTCTCATATTGTTCCCTCCAGAGAGTCAGGTGGATATTAATATTCTTGGTTTATAGATAGGGAACTAGAGACTTAGAACATTTATATGACATGTGCAAGTGTAACCATGGATATGAAGTTGTGAAATCAGAATTAGGACTCAGAGTTCTCTCTTAAACCATACTGTCTTTGGAAATCACTGAAAAATATCCCTAATTTGCATGATATACGTGTTTATCTTTCCTTTACTATCAATAAGTGAGATGAGTTTCCAAAAGAACTTTCTCACATATGTACATATATATAATTTTTATTATCTTTAAGTAATTCTATAAAGGGATTTCAATAAACAGATTTCTGTTTTTATTTCCCTTATTCCTTTTATCTCGATCACCACCCTCTCCCATTTTTCAGGGTACGTTTCATGTCTCCCAGATGCTCCTTCTGATTCACACTTGTCATTACTTTGGGTGAGCCATAGTTCTCCAGAAAGCCAGATGACCAGGCCATACATCTTTCTTCCTTTTAATTTCTCCTCATCACCTGTGATTTGTAAACAGTCAGATCATATTATCTCCATATTCAAGATAAGGAAGTGAAGCCAACAAAAGTGCTAACAAACAGTCCCAATGCAGTTAGCAATGCTCTTTCTAACTGCGAAGCCTGACTACTCTCCAAAGCTTTGCTTTGAGTTGTCTAGATGTCTGAATTTGGGAAGTTGTGTTCTGCCCAAAGTCAAATTGAGTTTAAGCACCTATTCTATTTCCTCTAGTCTGTCTCCTCTTCTATAAAGAGGTATTTCTATGAATATTATGTGATACATGTGTCAAGTGCTTGCCATCCTGAGAAGGCAAAGTAGATTATATGTCGAGTGTATGCATACACATATACATACATACATGTACATTTATGGTTATATACATGTAATAGTCATTGTTGTGTGTTAACTTTACTTAGAGCTTTGATGTTTTATAAGCCTCATTTGTTTTAGATCTTAAAATGTTTTTAATGGAAGTGTAATGTCCATACAGGAAAATGTAAATAATATTAAAGAGTCAAGGATATATTTTTACTAGCCAACAAGTCTTAAGAATGAGCACTCAGATGAAGCAGTAGAATGTTACAAGGCCCCAACCCCTAGGAATCCCTTCGTCCTTATCCTTTCTCCCAGCATCTACTCACCCCCACCAAGCCACCACCGTGGCTTCTTGTAGCACAGAGACATCGTGTCTACCTTTAGACATCCTATGTGTATGGTCACGTGGTGTTGTACTCCTTGATATCTGACTTCTTTCATCAACGTTGTGTCTTTGAGATTTATCCTTAGCATTGCACACAATTTTACTCTGCTGTTCCTATTATAATATTATATCCCCTCATTCTAGAACAGGGACAGCCAATGTGAGTAAAATATCACCCTGACTTGAAGGAGTTCTTCCTGGTGAGAGAGATAGAGAAGCCCTGCTGCCTGTAATATGGAATGAGAATGGCCACAGAGACTGGTAGAGGCTCCACGTCTGGGTGGGTCCCAGCCTCACACTCAGATGGCCCATGGAGCAGGAATCGTGCATCAGGTGACTTGACGAGGCTGCCTGAGCTGAATGCTGAGGAGCAAATGAGTTAATTAGCTCTGACAGATGGGAAACGGTGTTCTGAAGCAGTGACTTCCTATTTAAATCATCTGGAGAGCTAAATACGTAACAGTGATTGCAAGAGTTTCTGATTGAATTAGTTCTGAAATGCTACTCAGGCACTAGTATTCTTCTGAGCTCTCCCAACTGGCTCCAATGTTCAATCAGGGTTGACAAGCACTAAGGTAAGCAGTGGACGCTGCTTTAACACATCCAGGGTAGCTAAAATGCCACCTTTGTGAGGAGACCAACAGAACTTACCTATTGCTAGAAGAACTTTCACAAAATGAGGGTTATAAAATGGGATATAGGTATGATCAGATGAAAAAAGTTCTTGTTTGTGAGCTAGAAGGGTGACCTTCATCCTAGAGGTAGGTAATGGGACTTTTCAGGGTCATGTGTGTGTGTGTGTGTGTGTGTGTGTGTGTGTTACTGGAGATTGAACTTCGGGCCTCTTGCTTGCTAGGTATGTGTGCTACCAATTGAGCTATATCCCAGTCCTTTTTGCTTTAGTTTGTTTTTTTACATTAGTGTCTATACTTTTTCCTAGACCAGGCTTGGACCTTGATTCTCTCACCTCCATCTCCCACTTTACTGGAGTTACAGGGTACCATCACTCCCGGATTGTTTGTTGTGTAGTAAAGTAGGGAGGTCAGGTCTGGCCAGTGCCACATTGGCCACATGGTGAATGAGAGGGTCTGATATCTGTCTTCATGCTGGGGAAAGGTGATGCCCTCTGCCTCCCAGGTGATGGGCATTCCCGAGTCCCTGGGAAGAGGGGCGGGCACTTGGCTGATAGGTTGCTAGACCTGTCAGCCTGGTGCCTAGGACCGAGAATTTCCTGTGACTCTGCCCCCTGCCTGGAGGAGCAAAGGTGCCATTTCACCATTCCACATGTCTCCATGTTCCTGTCCTGTCTCCTGTCTCTTGGCTTGTCTCCAGTTACCATGGGGTCCCACTTCAGTTCTCCATTGGAACTGAATTGGTTTGCTGGTATTGTTTTTATTCTTTCTTTCCCCTCTGGCCTGTTTCCTAACAGTGTGTTTGTAGGCTGCAGGCTTTTGTAACAATCAGCTGCCTGCAGACTGCTACAGCTCTAACAAAGAATCCAAGATGCGATCTTTCAAAATGTGGCTTCTCTGAATCCTTACCTTACAGCAATAGGTTTTAGATTTTTGGTTTTCCCGAGCAAGGCTCTAACCAAAACCTACCTATCCCTGTTTATCAAGTAACAAGGATTACAGGTACACCACCATGCCTGGTCCTTTTGAGGGTCTAGGAATGTCACACCAGATTTACATTTTTTTATCTTGATAAAATACACCTAACATAAAGCTTACTAGTTATACTTGAGTATACGATTCTGGAGTTCTGAGTAAATTCACATTATTGAGCCATCATCACTGCCTCTGCCGCCTTTGTTCATCTTCTCCCACTGAAACTGTGTGCTCAATAAACATTATTCTCAGATCCTTGCTTTCTTCTAGCCCCTGGCAATCACGCTCTACTTTCTGTCTCTGTGATTTTTGACTATCTCATGTGCCTCATTTAAATAAAAGTGTACAGTTTTTCTCCTTTTATGTTTGGTTTCTTTCACCTAGCATTATATCCTCAAGACTCATCCATAATCATGTGTCATAACTTCTTTCCTTTTTAAGACTGAATAATATTCTGTTGTGTGTAAACCACATTTTTTTTGCTAGTCCTAGGGCTTGAACTCTGGGCCTAGGTGCTGTCCCTGAGCCTGTTTGTGCTCAAGGCTAGCTCTCTACCACTTGACCCATAACACTACTTCCAGCTTTTTCTGAGTAGTTTATTGGAGATAAGAGTCTCATGGACTTTTCGGCCTGGGATGGCTTTGAACTGCGATCCTCAGATCTCAGCCTACTGAGCAGCTAGGATTATAGGCATGAGCCACCACCACCTGGCAACAAACCACACTGTACACGTGAACCATAGTTAAATGTATGTAAAACTATATCTTGCTTCTACCTTTTGGCTATTATGAATAATGCTGTGTACACAGACTGACTAGATATACTAGAAAGCACATTTCTGTCTCAAATTTCTGTCTTGATAAATTGGAAGAGAATCCTGGAGAGGGACTTTTTGAGAAACAATCATGAGTTAGTTGAGGATGAAACTGTAGGAACAAGGCCGAGTCATAAACGTGAAGGGAAAAGCATAGACTGGAACTGGAAGTCTTGAAATATTGCCACCCACATGGCAGTTGAAACCACATTTAGAGAGTAGTAGAACAAAGATAATAAAACAAATGTCTAGCTGTGCCAATCAGGTAGTCCCTAGAGTCAATGAGCCATGGTACAATTCCCCAAGGCTGGGTCTAGGGCCAAAGAGAATGGTTGCTCTGTCCACAGGCTCTCCAGAGTAGTCAGAGAGTTAAAGCAGACTATTGGTTTGTATCCTGGCCTCTTCCCACTCTACTATTCTTCCTCAAGAAAAAATTCTATCATATCAAGAAGATTCTAAGAATTGTCAGACCAGATGAGAGCATAACTGAAGTCAGGAATCTTTTGGACATCATTCCTTAGAGACATATGTGTCTGCAGCTGCAGTTAGTTTTATTCCTTTTTATCTTAGTAGCTTGCTTAAAGCAGTGGCCTCCAGGAGTCAGTCTAGAAGCCTGGGATTGGAGTAGGGAGGGGTAGTGAAACTAAGGCATCCCAATGCCAAAACCAACAGACTCATGTTCCTGTTCCAGGACCTGGAAGCACAACCCTTCAAAACAATGTATTAATGACCTGCTGAGGCCTGGCTTCTCATGCATGGGACATTTGGAAAGAAAAAGCTGTTGTTGTTTTAATGCATAAATAACACAATCTGATTCTTTGGTATTGCAGAGAGGTCTAGGCAGCCAGACTAGGAAGAACCTCCCACTAGGGTCAATTTCTGAAGCCAGTTCTTGCACGAGCCTGAAGCTCCAGAGGGACTCATGCCTGAGCAGCCAGAGGTCAGCTTCTTAGTTTTGCTGTTTTTCCTACAAACAGCAGGCCAGCTAGAGAAGGGGATCTCATCAACTGGCCTAGGATTTTCAGGCTGTTGGTTTGGCCTGTGGTAATGAACAAATTCAACAAACCTGAAATCTTGCCCCATTGATGACTGTATGGACCAGGTAAGAAATTATAGGAGGCTCTTTACAGTAGCAGAAACGATCAGTCTCATTGAGCAATCATCAAGCAAACACATTCATCCTTCAAGCCCTGGCTCAGATGTCACGTTCTGGGACCTCTGTAACGTTCACTTTTATTATGTGCCTGACTAAACTACACTTTGTATTGTATTGTTCAAAGCAAAATGAGTACGTGCTCCATGGCCTAGTGAGGTGTTTCCTTAGTGTGTGAGTGGGTTAATCCATGGCTTAATCATTTCGTTAGTTCAAGGTTTCTTCCCTCATGCTGCTGACTTCCTGTGGCTCTTGCAGAATCCTTCTTCAGCCATTGTACTGGTTTCCTAGTGCTGGTGCTGCAAGGCACCATCCTTTAGGTGAGTCCAAGGTTTTCACTGGGTTGGTTTCTCCTGAGGGCTGCAAGGGAGAATCTGATCCACATCCCTTTCTGTGGATTTAGGAACTCTTTGACATACTGTGGCTTACAGATATACAGTGTTTATTCTAAATTTTCTGTTTTAATAAAGGCACCAGTCTATTGGATTTGGGTCCGCTCTAATCTAGCATAATCTCATCTTAACTTCTTGAATCTTCACTACTCCTGTTTTCGGACAAGGTGACTTAAAAAATTTTTTTCCAGTACTGGGGTTTGGTCTCAGAAGGTCTCATGCTTATTGAACAGGTTTGCTACCCCTTGAGCCATACCTTCAATCTTTTATTACTTTAGTTATATTTTGGAGAAGGTCTCACATTTTTTTCTGAGCCTTAGCCTTGGACAGTGATCCTCTATCTATGCCTCCTACATAGCTGGGGCTATAGGTTTGTACCACTATGTCTGGTTTATAGTTGAGATAGAGGTTTCACTTTTTGCCCATGCTGGCCTGAAAACATAATCTCTGCCTCTTATGTAGTTGGAATTATTGGGTATGAGTCTATAATGTGTAATGTTGGCCTGAGACAAAGTTACATTTTGAGATATTAGGGATTAGGACTTCAAATCATGAATTTAAAGAGAACAAATGACATACCTAGTGCTTTTTACAGTGAGTGGTCTCTATCTCCTAGCCTTCTTGAGGCCAGAGGTTAATTCCCTTCTTTTTGCAAGGCCAACATATGTCAGAAGATCTGCCCAAGAAGAAAAACTTATACTCATTTTGTAGCTTCCAGTTTCTCAAAAGTAAACCACAAAGCCAGATAGGTGATCTTTTAGGTTTCTCTCTGCTCTGAGATCCTTAGATTTTTTTGGTGAACCATTAGTCTCTAGGCCTGCTGTCTCTTCTAAGACTTCTCAGATCTCTAGCTGATAGCTGATTTAATAGACTGTCCCTTTGCTTTGTGTCTAAAGCTGAGATCCAACTCTTCTCTTGATCCTTTCTTTAGGAACTTGCATTGCCCAGGATTTCACACCTTACTTGGTAATGACACATATATAGTAATTGCCATCAGTCAATGATTGTGTTGTCTGCCACTGCAACTGACTATCTAAGACAAAGAGCTTACCAGGGTGAAAGGTATATTTTGGCTTGTGGTTTCAAGTTTCTGTCTGTGGCCCCTTGCTTGTGGACCTTTGATGAGGCTAAATGTCATGGTAGGGAGTGCTTGGTGGAGTAAAGCAGATTACTTTATGGTGGCCAGGGAGTAAAAGGAGGAAAGTCCGTATTTTCAAGAGCATTTTCTCTGATAATCTAACTTCTTCCCTAACAGTCCTACTTTTCTGTAGGTGCCACTTTTTCTCAGTAGCACCAACTTCAATACATGAGCATTTGGGGAGATTTAAGATCAAGCCCTAACAAGGTTATTTCTTATTTGCATTAATTATCTGAATCATCTTACATGGGTTGTCAATCTATATAACAGAACATCATGAGTGAAAATGCACTTGTAATTTAAGTTTGAATAACCTTGAAGAAGGTATCCAAGTACACCAAAGGGATATGCACAAGCAAGGATCTAGTCCTTTCAGACTCTCCTATTGCATTTAAGAACTAGTAAGTCTAACATCTTCTAGTATTTCTGTTTTCCAGCTCCATGTAGTTCAGTTGAAACTCTTCCTTCTCCATGCAGCCCACTCTTGTTTCCCCATGCTGAAGTAATTCACTCTATCCTCTTGGCTGTCATTGTACTGCATCCGGACTTGTCTTTGGTATTTACTTTCACTCTACTTTGTACCAGAGCACTCAGATTCATCACTTTTGAGCTCCAACTCCACATCAGCCAAACTGTCTAGTCTCAGTTTACACATCTGTAAGGTGGGAGCCATAAGAAAAATATCAAGTAGTGGGCTGGGAAGGTGGCTTCGTGGTAGAGTGCTTGCCTTGCATACATGAGGTCCTGGGTTCGATTCCTCAGCACCACATAAATAGAAAAAGCCAGAAGTGGCACTGTGGCTCAAATGGTAGAGCGCTAGCCTTGAGATGAAGAGCTGAGGGACAGCACCCAGGCCCAGAGGTCAGGCCCCACAACTGACAAAAAAAAAATTGAGTAGTAATGGGCATTAACACAATAAGCATGAATGTACTAGGATGAAGTAGATAATAAATATTAGTTCTCTTCCCATCCCTCATGTCAGGCTTTGTATATTTTCTCATTTCTGCCCCTTCTCCATGATCTCTAAAATACACGGATACATGAGTGATAAATTAAATGTCCTGTAAGAAAAAACAAAGTATTTTGGGCTTCTGCTTTCACTAAAAAATCCCAGAATTGAACTTTCATGAACAAAACTACAATTTCATTGATGAGTAAAGAAAGCATCATTTCCCCCTTACTTATAGTCTTCTGCTTACCATAAACACACTTATTTCCTTTACTCCTACCTAGATGTTCAGCTGCCTCCTAGCTGCTTTATGTGATCATGCCTTCCTCTCAGATTTGACTTATTCTTTATATTTTCTCTTCTTTCTGTCTTCTCGTCCATCAAATTTTACCTGTTCCCTTTGAGATCACTTACAAGTTCAATTATCAAAGAAAAGGATATTTCATTGGCATCATAAAGGCCTTCTTGATAAGGTGGTCAGCTTCCTGGATGTTCCTTAATAAGCATTACTTTCTTGAGAAAATGAGGGTATAGGATGCTCAAGGTAATATTAAAGCTGGATTGTTCACAGTGGAAGAAGCCACCATATTATGAGGCTACTCAAGCAGCCCTATGTATACACACAAGCAGAGAAAAAAAAATGAGGCTTTCTGCCAGTAGCCAGCACCAGCCTACACATCATAGGACAGAACAATCCTAGAGATGGATCTCCCAGCCCCAACCAACATTTCAAATGACCATAGCCTAACCAAGCATGTAATCTAGTCTCATTACAGACTTGTAGTTTGGAACACCAACAAGTCACTCCCAAGTCCTTGATCCACAGAGACAATGAGAAATAATAAATGTGTATATTTGTTTTGGGTCTCTGTGTTTGGAGTGAATTTGTTGCTTAGCAATAGATAACTAATATATCTGGTTGCCACGGATCTACTGATTCCAAGCAGTAAGAGTAGAGTTCCTAGATTCCAAGAGCATAGGTCAGTGGGGAAAGACTTGGAACAGAGGAGGTGTTCACTTCAAGCAAAAGTAGGCAGTATTTCCACCACTTCGTAAGCCCATATGGCAGTAAGCACAAAAGGTGAAAAAGTACAGATCCTAGCACTCAGAAATTCCACTCCCAAGCATACACCTGGCAGAAAGGGGTTGACCAAAGACACATGCAAAGTGTTCATCAGTAGCATTCTGAAGAATAGCTGAAACCAGGAATAGCACAGATGCCTATCAACAGCATAATAGATAAATAAGTTGCAATATGTTCACAAAAATACTGCATAGCAATGAGAAAGAGTGGGCAAGTTCCTCGCCACAAATAGATGGGGTAGGAATTAAATTTATTCTCATTTTATCAGAGAAAACAGGTCTGGAACAGTATGCAATTATGCAACTATTAAGGGAGATGGATCCAAAAGCATTCATCACTCTTGATCTTTCTATCAAAGAAGTTATATAGCAACATGTAGCTAAATGTAGAGGCTCCCAAAGGTAGCTTTTCACCACTGGTGCACTAAAATTCCAAGTTTAAATCTAGGCCTCATCTGAGAGAAGGTAAATAATGCAGGAATTTAAGTAATCTTACGCTGAAATCAATCTAGTTATCTTCTCCTTGTCAGTTTTGCAAGTTGAAATAACCAGGTAGTTTCTGAATATTCCTGGATCTTTTCCATTTAAATCACATTTTAATAAAATTATACAACCAACTTCAGTATACTTCTGCTCCTGCTGGTGCTTTACAACAAACTGTGAGATAGTTTTATTTTTCTTATCTTTCACAAATGGAGAAACTAAGACAGCAGAGTTAAGACATGTGTCCGTGGTACCACAGTGAGATAATATAAGTCAGATACTCAGTATCTTGTCCTGAAGTTCTGACATACCAGATTAAGCCTTACTATAGATTGCACATCCATAACCTAAAAATCTAAATTTTAGAATGGTCTAAAAATCCAAAACTTTTGAACATCATGTTGGTGCTCAATGTTTTTATATTTTGGAGCATTTTGAATATCAAATTTCCAGATTTAAGATGATCAACAGGTAAAGTCTATGCTAACTTAAAAATCTGAAAACCTCTGAAATCTTAGCACCTTGATTTCCAAGTATTTTGGATAAGGAATGCTCAACCTGTATGTCAAATGGTAGGTAGGGATTTAAATGCAAGTATCTTGGCCCTGAAACTACTCTTCTACTGGGTCACTGCCCTGTTGAGTTTCCTGTTGGACCTCTCTGTACCTAGGTCTACCCCAGTAACCTACCCCATGACAATGTCGGTCCTTACATGGTACTTTCTCCTGTGCCAAGAACTGTTTTTTGTGCTTTATGTTTTTAACCTATGCCCATGCACTACAGTGAAAAGCTACCAAGACACAGCACTCCAGAGAAAAGCCACTGAGAACACAACTGAGTTAAAACAAATTTGAGTTTATAGAGTCTTTGCCATGAGAAGAGAACAAACGTCTTTAGAGATCTGTGGCATCTAGGGTATTAGAAAGGTCTTAGTGAGCTTGCAATAGGTAATTTTGGAGAGAGTTCAAGGAAGCTGAGGTTGGCTCAGTATTGCTTACTGCCAGAAAACAGAGATAATGCTATGACTGAATATCTGAATGAATCTTACCTAGATGGAGGGAAGGATGAATGGAGGCTAAAGATGTAATTAGTAAAGAAGCAGTACTTATTCATCTTAGTTGTTGGCTAATTTTGGATTTTTTTTTTTTTGCTGTGTCATTGTTTCGTCTACACCTTAGGGGGAAAATCATGAAATTGTCTTCTTTTGTGTGTGTGTGTGTGCCAGTCCTGGGTCTTGAACTTGAGGCCTGGGCACTGTCCCAGAGTCTTTTTGCTTAAGGCTAGTGCTCTATCACTTTATCCACAGCTCTAATTCTAGCTTTTTGATAGTTAATTGGATATAAGAGTCTCTCAGACTTTCCTGCATAGGCTGGCTTTGAACTGCAATCCTCAGATCTTCTGCTGGCACGTGGCTATGAAATTGACTTTTTATTTTGTACTACTTGTGAGATTATTTATGTTCAGCAGAAGCAACCTAATTGAGTGCCAAGCCAACGCCTAATAACACTTGTAGTTCTAGGCCAGTTTGTAGCCTTATAGGAATAGGGAAGATATGCTCTTCTCCTTCTTGTTTATTTCATCTCCACAACAAACTTGTGGGTTGTAGTCCATTAATATCCTCATTTGACAGATAAGGAACATGATACACAGAAGACTAAAATTACCTGTCAAGGCTGTATAGCTAACTGATGGGACAACTGTGGTTAGAACCCAGGAAGTGTGACCTCAAAAGCCTTCTGGGTCAACCACTATGAGGTTCTTTCCACCTCTCCAATGATTCTCCCAGACCTAATCCTACCTGTGAACCCCCATCATTGACCCTGGTCAGCCCTACCTGCTCACTGCCAAACTATAGATTCTCTAGCTTGCCTAGATATATGCGTGGGTGAACTCTACAGCTTCGCAGAGCAAAAGATTTGCCCTTTGGAAAGCAACTAGAATTCCTGACACTGACAGCCTGCCTGGACCATTCATTTTTGCCCAGCCCAAACTCTGTGAAAACTTGCTCTGCCTGCTTTATCGGATACTCTGTCACCACTCCACATGCCTCTCCACTGACCTCCCCACCCTGGTGAATGAGACTTGTTTCTGGAGGAGTTGCACTCAGGACCTGCCCAACCCCAAGTGCCTGTTGTGACATTCTGAAAGAATTTGACTAAGGCCCCCCCGCCAGGGTGTTGGAGAGAAGTTGCCTGCAAACTTGGAGACTGCGTGGTCTAGAATAAAGAGCCAGCTGAGTCCCTGTTTAACAGATAATCTGTACTCACAGCAAGTTAATTCACCTCTCTGAGGATTCCAGCTGCAAAAGTAAAGGCAATGGTGCTCATTCCACAGCATTGCTGGGAGGGCTGGATAAGAATATGAGTATCATCCATAAAACCCACACAACAGTAGGTACGGTTGGGGATGATCTAACCCATACACACAAATGCTCTGCGTGCAGTATTTTGCATTTTTCATTTGGGTGGGAAATGAGAGAGAGAGAGTAAATGTCACATCTGTGTTTATATTGAACAAAGAATGTGAACCAAGGAGGATAAAATCATCAACTTTGTGGGGGTGGGGAAGCTACTATAAGTACCAATCTTCCCCTCCTCTTAGAAAACAGATACAGCACTGGATTGAGGATTGAGTTTGAGCACTGGGTCGGTGCCTTAATGACCATGCTTATATACTGGAGTCAGTCCTATGACACAAGTCTTTGTACCATCCCATGCTAGTTGTCTGATCTCAGCAAAGGTGATTAACTTCATTATGAGCTTTGCACAGATACTTTATGGAATCTATGCACTGGTTAAATTATGACAAGCTGTCAGCCATTGTAGGTCCTTTCATTCCCCCACTCCACTACTGTGTTTGTACTTTATCTTATTTATTTGTTTGTTTGTTTATGTATTTATTTATGGCTATACTAGGGCTTGAACTCAGAACCATTTTTTTTTTTTTGCTCAAGTCTGTACTCTACCACTGCAGCCACAGTTCTACTTGCAGATTTTTGGCGGTTAATTGGAGATAAAAGTTTCACGGACTTTCCTGCAAAGGCTGACTTCACACTGTGATCCTCAGACCTCAGCCTCTTGAGTAGTAGGATGACTGGCATGAGCCAGCAGGACCCAGCTTTGTTTTTGTATTTTAAAAGAAGCTAAAGGGGTAAGGAACTGCATAACTCCAAGGCATGATGTGTTAATAGGGAAATTTCAGATCTCAGAGGGCTGGTGAGAAGGAGACTGCTCTTTGACTATACCATGAGTATCCACATAATGAGTATGTGGAGGTGGGCCTGCCTGATTCAAGTTTCCAATTCAGGGGCACCTAGGAATGTACAATCTTGCATATAACAACCACAGTACTGCATTAAGAATCAGAATTTCTGTATCCAAGTTCGGCTACCACCGTTATGTGACTTTGGAAAAGTAACAACCTCCTGGATGGAAGAAGAACAGATATAAGCCAAAGGTGAAGCACTTTACTTTCATTTAATCCTAAATCATGATTCCCTTTTTTTTTTGTCAGTCGTGGGGCTTGAACTCTTGGCCTGAGCACTGTCCCTCAGCTCTTCAGCTCAAGGCTAGGGCTCTACCACTTGAGCCACGGTGCCACTTCAGTTTTTCTGGTGGTTTATTGGAGATAAGAGTTTCACAGACTTTCCTGCCTGGGCTGGCTTTGAACCATGATCCTCAGATCTCAGCCTCCTGAGTAGCTAGGATTACAGGCGTGAGCCCCTGGCGCCTGGCATGATTCCCATGTTATAGATGAGGAAACCCCAGTTTAGAGGGATTAGAGATTTTTCCCAAAGGGTTTTGCAGCCTAGACAGATTCTAGAGCTGTGCTCCTACCTTTAACTGAACACAAGAAATACCTTCAGGCTTTTGTGTCCTCCTTAATACCTCAGAGAGTAATTGCTTTTAGCCTTCTTGGGTGGCATTGGCATCTAGTGAACACATAGAGGTGAAGGTGATGCACATTTTTTGGTGTGTTACAGAGCTATGATGTTTTCTCACCCACTGTGGCTATGGAAGGGAGCATCCTCACAAAAATCCTGAATGAGAATGCTCCACAAGTACAGATTTCAGCTCTCGTGAGGACATCTCTCCACATTCAGTGATTTGATATGGGCTGTCCTCCACAGATAAAGGTAGCAGCAGAATGCATTCATCACAGAGACAGTAACTGAAGCTTTTAGTGACCCAAGCACCTCGTAGAGGGGCTGAGCCAGGTACCAACTCAGTAAAGTCTTGTTTTCTCCTTTCCTTATCATATAGTAGATGCTTCGTGGTGGATGGAACCCTTCCCAGTTCAAATTCAGGGAATTCTGGGGTTTCTGTGAGGTTACCAGAACCTGACTTGACCTGAATGTAGTTTAGCCAACTTTATCATAGCCTCTGGGGCTGGGGTGGATATGTGGGGAAAACATTTTTCTTAAACTCTGGCTCAGGCTGTTTCAACATCTGTCAAAAACAAGGGAGTTTACCAAACAGTCTTTTCACAATGAAGCACTCAATTAATGCTTGGCTCCCTGAAGTAACCCTTTCTAAAGAAAAATACAATGCTAATATTTTTCTCTGTTCCCCCATCTCTCTGAGAGAGTCAGTCCTGAGGCCAGTCATGGAGAAAGAGCCTTTGGTTTATGGCCTACAGATTGTTGTTCTAATACCCTGGGCCAAAGCATGAAGAATGGACCCTTAGTCAGTGTACTCGGGAGAGACCTCCACACTACTTGGGTGCAGATGAGAAAGGGACTGAGGCAAAGGGCTCATAAGAGCAGTGGCTTCCATGACTTTTCTGTTACAGCCTGGGCCCTGAGAGAAACCTTGTTTTCTGAGGAAACTTCACAGAAAGAGCAGTAGAGAACAAGCCACTTGGATGCCATCAGGAGTTTTCCATACCTTTGAGAACTGTAGCCTGACAACTCCAAGTATGGTCCACAGACCAGCAGCCAGCAACATGATCTCTGAGGGTCTTGAGACTGTTTGAAATACAGACTCCAGGCTCTACATTGTCAGAATCAAAATTTGTCCTCAATCAAGACCTGCAAGCAGTGGACAGCCAAATTTAAAGAAGTACTGATCTGGGCAGCATAGACTGAAGCTCCTAGGTCTACTCTCTGGAAGTCAAAGTACACAAGCTTTCAGATCCCTCTCCAAAATGCCTATGCAGTCTCAGGCCACTCATACACTCACAGTCACTTCTGATGACCCTGGAACAACTTCTTTCCTGCCTAGGGACATTTGTAATTCATGCTGTTCTCTTGCTCACTCCGTCTCTCTGTTCCATGTCAACTCCGGTGGGAAACTTAATCCCTTCTGCAGTGTCCACTGAAAAGCAACGCACACTGCCTTTGTGCACTTACTGTTTCCACATCTGCAAAATGGTACAAATCATAGATAGCCCCGGATGGTATTTTGATCCTTAACTAAACCTTCATCATGTGTATGACACATAGTAAGAATTAAAGAATCTCTTTCATATGAATACTCAATGTAAATCGATTTCCTTGTTGCATTGTAAATGAAGAAAATAGGATGTGGAACTATAGAGAGATAAGTTTCAAATAAAAAGCAGTTGTGTTTACAGCAGGAGATAGGCTTGTACAGCTTACTAACACACGTGTGGGACAGACCTGAACATGGGTAGTGTTTACAGTGAAACATGGTCCAAAGCAGCCTCAGATAAATAGCCTTCAAGCCTTTTGTTCTAGAGCAGAACAGAACCTGTTGTCAATAAACCTGTTTCTTTCCACAGCCTTGAGAATGGCAGACTCAATCAAATATGAAAGTGGTGGAGGACAAAGAAACTGAGAACTACTAGACAGTCTCTAATCTTCCTTGTCCTGCAAGCATCATTTCATATACAGACCTAACATGCCTTTCATCCAGCAACCATTAAGTAGAAGAGACTTTCTCTTTTTTAAAAAAATAAGTTTTTAATTGTGAAAATTCTGTACAGAGGGGTTATAGTTACATGAGCAAGGTAATGAGTACATTTCTTATCCAGCATTGTTGCCTCCTCCTTTGTTTTTCCCCTACCATCCCTCCTCTCCCATCTCCTCAACTACACCCCCACCACTTCCCCTCCCCCAGAAGATACTTTTTTATCCCAAAGTTCTTGTTCTCTTTTCCTATCTCTTGAAGTGACATGTGGTATTAAGTTTCCATTGCTACTTAACAAATTACTCAGGGTGGAAGGGGACAAGAGGTATTTCAATATGTATTATGCATTTTAATTGTATAGTTTCATATAGCCGTAAAGAGTACTTTAAAATTTTCTTACAGCAAGAAATGGTACATATTTGAGACAACAGACTTGCTATTTGGCTGCATTTGATCACTCTACAATGTCTACATGTATTTAACCATCACACTGTGTCCTACAAATTACAAAATTATTGTCAATAAGGAACAAAGCTAAAAACTATGTAGAACTAATTTGAAACCACAAATAACGTTACTATATCACTGTGGCAGTGGGTCAGGAACTCCAGGGCCATTCAGCTGGGTTGGCTACCCCTCGGGGTTTCCCATGAAGCTAACAGTCAAGCTATTGGTCAGGTCTGCTATCATCTGAAGATTTAACTGGGGCTGGAGGGTCAACTGACGTGGCAGGCAACTCGGAGGTGGTTGTATGAAGGAGACCACAGTTGTTCCCACGTATGCTTCTCCGTGGTTGCTTGAGTACCCTCCTAGCAAGGGGCTGATTTCCCTCGGCAAGCAAGCCAAGGAAAGGATTTTAGGAGGAAGCTATCTTTCTCAGGACCTAATCCAGAAGCATTGTTACTTTCCCACTGCTTGTTAATTAGAAGTCAGTTAACTGACACATAGTCAAAGGAAGGAAATTTGAGATTCATCTTATTTCATTTGATTTTGACTTTTTGAGAATCTTACTTTGTAGCCCCAGGCTCACCTCAAATTTAATATCCTCCTACCTTAGCTTCCCAAGTGCTGGGATTACAAAAGTGTACCACCATACCTGGCTGGATTCATTAAAAAATAATGTTATTGTTATTATTAATGTGTTGTATAGAGGGGCTACCATTTCATGAGTCAGGTAATAAGTACGTTCCTTTGTTCTGGACAATGTTCTCCTGGACTTTACTTTTTCCCAGTTTGCGACCCCCTCTAATCCCTGTCCACAGTTACACAGTGGACATTTTCCAGAGAATTATTGAACAGCATGATCGCATTTATTCGCCCTTCCTCCCTCCCTTTCTGACTTCCCCTTTTACCTCCCCCCAGAAAAAAAAGCAAAAACAATGATTTCACTTTTTAAAAGAAAAGAGAATCATAGATCTATTTGAAGTCAACCACAGTTAGCAATGTGGGAAAAACCCTGAAGCTTTGGTATAAGTTACCCAGCCTTTCCTTTAAAGCCAAAGACTTTTGACACTTTCGGGTTAAGATCAACACTCTCATCAACCAGGCCATGCATGCTCTGCACCCCGCATACTTCTAACCGCTCACCAGATTTCCCCTTGCTTGATTTTACACATCAAGACTACATTTAGTTTTTCTAAAATGCTGTGTTATTGCATTCTGCCCATAATCCTCTGCAGCAATTTTATCCTGGTCCTTTGTGCCCTCCCCCAACCTCCTCTTCAGCTCCCACGTGAAGGTCACCTCTCCATCAAACTTTCTAATCTCTGAGACCAGATCCAATTCTGCATGAAGCTTTAGTCAATCTTTGTTTTGGGTGACTTTATTTACAGCAGTACTCTTCAGGTAGGACCACTTGATTCTTGTGTCTTTTTCTACTATGTTCCGATTTTGTTGAGGCTGTTTCTATTCCTTATGCACTGGTGGACCCCCAGCACTTTGCACAGTTCAGAGCACGGAATGTGTACACCCTTAGTTAAGTTTAAGACAAGTGGAGGCTCAGATAAGGGTCTTGTCCTAACTGAAGATGTTCAAATAGAGGTGGTTTTGCTTCTCTATATGTGTGTTTCAGAAGAGACTGAACATAGCAAATCAAAGCTGACTAGGTAACTTTTGAGATCCCTCTATTTCAGTAGAGCCCTTGAGATCTTGTGTGTCTATCATTCTATGGTCTCTACTCCCTGGTGAGCAAACTCTGCATCCATGGATGACTCACCTGTGACCTAGGTCTTCTGATTCCAAGGACCTATGCCCTCAGGGGACAGTCTAGCTCAGGCTTAGCTCACACAAGGAAAGGCTGTGTTGCAACCTCTGGAAACAGCTGCCTGGGGCTCTAAGGAGGCCCTCTGTGACTCCTTTAAGAAGCTTTACAAGGTTAAGGTTTGCTCTAAAAATAAGCCCACAAGGATTTTTTAAAAGCTTCTAAAACCATATGTCCACAACAGCCATTTGGGAAGGGCCAGTGAGCCTTTAAAAGCTTCAAAAACCACTACTTGGCCTGAGTCCCATCATGGAGAAAGTTCAGTATGTGGTGTGTTCTAGAACAGAGCTGCTTTTAAGTTTTAATCTGAGCCCAAAACATTCTGCTTTTATGCAGTCTCAAGATGGAGGTCAGTATGTGCAAGACTTGCCCCACAGGCCACAGCTATCGCAGATAATCGCAGAACAGCAATTAGTCACCTAGAGAGAAATGGGTTCAAGTCCTTCCTGTTCACTCCCTTCTCCCATAGGATTCTTCATATCATAGCATGCTATGGATTATTCTATGTGTACAGGTACACACACATGCACACACACACACACACACACACACACACACACACACACACACACACGAATGAACAAACCAGGGAATGCCTAAGGAAATGTCTGCCTAGACAGACTGGTTTACAGATGGTCAGCAGATTTCTTTCCTTCCTTTATTTCTTTCTCCCTTCCTTTTCTCTCTCCTTCCTTTCATTTTCATTCTTTCCTTTTTCTTCTCTCTCCTCTCTTCTTCTCCCCTCCACCACCATCTCTTCTACTTCTTCTTCTTCTTCGTCGTCTTCTTCTTCTTCTTCTTCTTCTTCTTCTTCTTCTTCTTCTTCTTCTTCTTCTTCTTCTTCTTCTTCTTCTTCTTCTTTTTCTTCTTCCTTTTCTTTCTCCTCCTTCTCCTCCTCCACCTCCTCTTTTTCCTCTTTCCCTCCCTTCCTTTTTCCATTCCTCCCTCCCTCCCTCTATTTCTCCCTCTCCTTTTTCTCTTTAAAAATTTTTTTTGAAATCAGTATGTAAATCCCTTTACATACCACATACTAAATGTGTCTGTTTCAGGTAGGAAGGTAGAATTTAGACATAGGTGAATAGCAGAGCCCTCAATGAATCAGAAATGCATTCTCTGAGAAGCAAAGCTGTGGCTCAAGAGGTAGACTACTAGTCTTGAGCAAAAAAGTCAGGGACAGTACCCAGGTCCTGAGTTCAAGACCTAGGACCAGTACACACACACACACACACACACACACACACACACACACACACACAAATGAATTTTCTGAAGATATTTTATTATGTGTAGGGGGACTAAAATGGATATGAATTACAGCAAACCATAATCCAGGTTCTCTGAAGTCTTTAGATGTCAGTAAGGAGTCCCTTATATAGTGAGGAAACTAAGACCAGAAAAGTTAAAAAACCCCTATGCGCACAATACTTCTGCCTCTATGCACACATGTTTTGCTGCTTCTCTAAAAGAAATCTAGCTTTGCACATATGGCTGTCATGCAGAGGGGACAGGATTTTGTGCTTTGAGAAAGGTATCAGTACAACATGATATGGGAGTGAGGAGGAATGAGAGATCCCTTCCAGCTAGAGCCTGGGACCAACTCAGCAAGGTGGATTATTTTGTCCCAAATTCAGACAGTATCCTTTCTTTGCTAATGAGCTACCTCATTTATTTTTTTAACTCAAAAGCTAAGCCAACCTGAGGGAGAGAAAGTCAGAGAGAGAAAAAGAGTAAGAGAGAGAGGGAAAGGAGGAAGACAGAGAGAGGGGGAGAGGAGAGAAAGACACTTGCCTACTAAATGATCCTCCAAATCAAAGCACAATGTGGAGGGAATGTTCCAAGCTTCATTCTGCGACATCCAGACTGGGCCCGTCCAGCATTTGCTCACACATCCCGGAGTGCACTGCCTCATAAGAGTGAGACAGCTCCGGAAAAATCACTTGTCACTAAGTTGTGCTCTTTGTCCACAGCCACAGTCTGCCTCCCTGTGGCTTTCACCCACTGTTCCATATTCTGCGGGTTGGAGCATCAGAATGACTGGTTATCAGGGACACAGCATCCCTACAACTCATGAACATCTTCTTCGCATCATGCTTTAGTCTTCCTTCCAATACAAGGAGGCAGAAAGACAATGTGGAAAGTACATTCCTTCCCCAAATAGATTGTTGATGTTTGAATCCTGGTTTTCTTAACATCGGACTATAAATCTTTGGGCAAGATACCTCACTTCATGGAGCTATAGTTTTTCCTTATTTGTTTAACATAGCATCTATCATAGAGAGTCACTACCGAGATAAATTACAATAATCCACATGATAACATCACCAACAGGCCTGAAATATAGTAAGCATGTAGAAACTGTTGCTTATGTAAGAGGGAAATCCTGAGTAACCAGGGTTTATTATTATTTTTTTCCTGTTTGGGTATATAAAGGAATGAGCACAGAGAGCCCCTTTGGAAGGATCATGGGCAGGACAAATTCTTAGGAGCCTGGATGAACTGAAGCATTTCAGAGGCATTCTGAATTACAACCTAGGACCAAGATAGTGAAGCATCAGTGTACACTAGGATTGCCTGCGGGAACTTGTTAAAGCAGAATGCTCAGTTTCTGATTCAGTAGGTTGGGGTGAGGCCAGAGAAGGCATTTTTAACAAGTCTCAGGTGAGGCTGATCTTCTTGGTCACACACTACAATAAATACGGTCCTGGCATAAAACAAGTTCACAGTCACTATCCCATAGACTACACACCTGCATTTTATATTTTGCCTCAGCCAGTCCCCCTGCCAGTTCTTCAAGGTCACCACATAATCAGGTTTTCTTTAGCAATGAAGGAACTAAGACCCCAGGTTCATTGACTTGGTCTTTTGAATGGGGGTTAATACCCAAGTGTGATAGCCCCCAAGTCTCTGCCTCTAATCCCTTTATAGTAAAGGAGTAAACCAAAGCACAGAGAGGTTGCATCTTGCCTAGTTGTATTAGTTTTTCCATCAAGACCCATCTGCTCCCAAAGACTATACATATAACTCCAAGTGCTATGAAGTAGAGGCTGTGTTGAAGGCTGAGTCCACTCTAGCTTGAAACCCCAGTGCCTGATTTTCATTCTGTCTTTTCCTTTTCTGCTTGACTTCTCTAGCTAATTGCTTCCTTTCTCTGGGCACTTGATGGAGTAGACTTAGTCTTCCTGGGAATCCAATGACTACAGCAGGAGACTAACTCAGAACAGGCACTTCTTCATTCTTCCTGAGCTGGTGTTTTTCATTCAGAGGCTGGAAGGAAATCCAGCTTCTGCACACTTTAAATTGGGCCATCAGTTACTTGTACTTTGGCTATACAGCACTCATTAGGGCTGAGCTGGCTGCAGGAGCACACCTGGGCTAGGAAAATAAACTTGTCTCCACGATTGAAATCCATGCTGCCCCTCCAGAGTGGGAGCCAGGCAGAGCTGCTAGGCACTCACATGACCAATTATTTCTGTCCTCAGTGACTAGGTCATAAATCCTGCCCTGGCACCGAGGCCTTGGCTTCTTGTGAAAGAAAGCTCGGTTTTAGGAACGAGTCTGCTTTCTTTCTGTGAGGTGGTGTGATGCTTTGGCTTCAACATGTGGACCTGGTAGATTGTTCCTGGGACCTCATCATGGCTGTGTGCGTTCATCACATTCTTGTTCTCAGCTGTAAAATGGACCCTGTATCTCTCAGCAAGGCTTGTTTGAGTGACACTACCTTTGAGAAAAGAAATCAGGCGCTTACTTACCTGTAAGAGGACACTGAGGCTATAATAGATTTATTTAAAGCCTCTGGTTTGATGTATTAAAACAAGGGTACTTAGTGATCTCAGTCCCTTTCCTGCTCTATGGTATCTGCATATACCCATGCCTTATGTGGAATTTCTTCCTTCCATTCTTTGCTTATCTGGATGATTTTCACTCTTCAGTGTTGCCTCAGACATCACCTCTGCCAGAAGGCTTTCTCCAGCAGAATTCTATTTGAAATTTCTCTGTCTTCTCTGAAACATCATCTTCTTTACCCTCTGTGAGTCTGTTGTCTGGATCCCGGTTCCAGAGTCCACACGAACAGCACTGTGCCTGCCCAGAGACAGCACTTAGCATTGTCGTTTGATGAATGAGCTTTGGACAAAGGGCCAATTCTCAGAATTGAGGGCACAGATACAATCGAGGTGACAGGTGGCTGATAGACAGACAGACAGATAGATAGATAGATAGATAGATAGATAGATAGATAGATAGATAGATAGATAGATAGATAGATAGAGATATATCAAACTTCTCCACAGATTTGAAATGACCGCTGTCTCTCCCCTTTTCTGCGCTCTTCCTAGGCTCAGCCAAGCAGTGCTTGCTTAGGGTCTTATAAGTGGTGGGAGCAGATGTCAGCTGACTCCACCGTCAGCAACTGGGCTGACAGTCCAAGATGGCTCACACAGTTGCTCTCAGTTGGATGCTGACCCAGTGTTGTCAACTGGAGCACTTAACCATCGCCTTTTCATATGAGAAGGACATCCTACAGCAGGGAAGTTGGGGGTAATGGTATAGGCGATGCTACTTTGGAATCAGAATTGAATTCCAAGCCTCAGAGCTGGTAGTGAGTACCCATGTGATACTAAGTAAACCTTCCCTCTTTCTGAGACTCAGTGAATTCCCTGGAAGGATTTAATCAACAGTGAAGAGTAGAATAGGAGTGAGAGAGAAACCAAAAGCCAAGAAAGGGAGCTAGCTGACCAATGGACAAGCCCTGTCCAACCCCACAAGGAGCCTCTCCTTCTGAATCCACTGGACGGAGGTTATACTCCTATTGCTCACCTTCTATTGCTCACTCCACCTACACCTTCTAACTCCTGGCCTGTGTCCGTCAGGGGCCCATCTTCGGAAGGAAAGCCACTGCCATCTGTATGTGGCACCAATTTTAGAAAGGGTCTTTGGGAAATGTGTTATAGATCCATTCCATGAGGATATTACTTGACAAGTATTTTCATTGTTGTGGATTGTTTTGGGGACTGCTTTCCTCCTCATCTATTAGTCCTTCTTCTACTAAGAAATTGGTCTTGGAAGTCTTCTATCCCCTCTCTCATTTATTTGGAATGAGATGGCTCATCCTCCTTGAGTACTTGGCTTTCTCTCCTCTTTCTGCCATCTTCTGCCCATGGAAGAAGTAGAGTGGTCCCAAGGATAACGGCATCTTTAAAACAGGACTCAAAGGGAAGAAGAGAGGAAAGAACTTGCTTCTCAAATTACAGCAAATGGCCAGCCTTGAGCTGTTTCTGTCTCTTTTTTTAAGTTCTAGGTTACATTGAAGCAAACTGTTGGAAAGAGCACTGTCCCAGAGTCCTACAAGACTGACGCCACTGGGAACTGGCCTTGGGCAAGCCAATGCATTCTCTCTGAACTACAGTAACCTAGAAAGGGGGCCAGAACAGAGTGTCCTTGGGGAAGACTGACATAAGAGAACACTCTAGAACAAGGCAGACCTGCCTTCAAATATCATTTTCTGTAGCCTCAAAAACCTTCAACTCTCTGAATCTCAGTTCCTCGTCTGTGAAGCAGTGTTAATAATATGGCTCTTCCTAAGAGCTAAATGAAACAAATTATATATGAGATTTATACCATGTTTGGTTTCTACTAAATATTTAAGAATAGGAAGCTGTTATATCATTAAAACTATCACTGTATCACTCTAAAATTGTATTTCAAAAAAATAAAATTCTACCCTTGAGTTCTTTGTACTCTTTTTTTTGGGGGGGGGTCCGGTCATGGGGCCTGAACTCTGGGCCTGGGCGCTGTCCCTCAGCTCTTCAGCTCAAGGCTAGAGCTCTACCACTTGAGCCACAGTGCCACTTCCGGCTTTTTTCTTTTTGCTTATGTGGTGCTGAGGAATCGAACCCAGGGCCTCGAGCATGCAAGGCAAGTGCTCTACTACTGAGCCACCTTCCCAGCCCCTCTTTGTACTCTTTTAATTGAAGTTAGACTTGCTAGGGACATATCTTCAGTAGGCTACCCAAACAGAGGGCACCAATCTTATCTGCCTTGGAACTTGGGAAGGGCCCTCCTGCCTACTCAACATTCCTTCTTAAGAGCCTTGTGTTTTTCTCCTTGTCTTTTCCTGCCAGGCCTGGGTCTGAGAGTTGGAGCTGCTGTACTCTGGGCTCACACTGGTCAGGCAGCCAGAAGGAAAAGGAAACCAGAATAAACATGTTTTGCAAAAGCCTAAGTGAGAGCAATTCTAAATAAGGACAATATAGTCTTATGGAGCCAATGCTTTGGCCTGTCAGAGCTTCCTTTACAAAGTTTGCCATGGAAAACCAAAGGTCAAACTGATAAGCTAGAAATGCTTGAGTTAGGCTAGAAGGAAGCTCACTACAAGAACTCCTCACCCAGAATTTAAGCCCCACGATAGAGTAGAGGGTGAGAGATCATACCGGGGAAATCTAAGACCTACCCTGGTCTTCAAGCCCAGCTCCTTGGGACCTCAGGCATCAGGTTATATCTATCTAAAAAGAAGGAAAGTAGGAGTTGGGAATGTGGCTTAGTGGTACAGTGCTTGCCTAGCATGGATGAAGCCCTGAATTCAGTTCCTCAGTACCATATGTGGCACTGTGGCTCAAATGGTAGAGTGCTACCCTTGAGCAAGAGAAGCTCAGGGACAGTGCTTAGGCCCTGAGTTCAAGCCCCAGGACTGTCAAAAAAAGAAGAAGAAGGAAAATAAAAAGAATAAAAATGTTTAAGGATTCTCATGAAAGTAAGGGCACAATTATGTCAAGGTGTGCCACATAATCAAGTGATTTGTAAAACTCCACAGTAAGAAGTACATTTTAATTTGAGCCTCACTCCTTGATAGCTACATGACCCTGGTCATATCAACTTACTTTTCTGAGACTCAGTTTCCTACTTTGTGTGTTTTACACCTGTCCTGATTTCTTATGATTCTCAGTGCAGGAGGAATCAAGGCAGCAGAGTATAGTAATTTTGTATATTTGTTTCCTGTGGCTGCTGTAACAAATTACTTCAAATTTGGTGGTTCAAAACAACAGAAAGTTATTCTCTCAAAGGTCCAGAGGCCAGAAGTCTGAAATACATTTTAGTTCGAAATCAGGATCATTCCAGAGGCTCTTAGGGGAGACTCCTTTCTTGCCTTTCCAGCCTTTGGTGGCGGCCAGCATTCCTTGGTTTATGGTTGAATCACTCTAGCATCTGCCTATGGTCATGCTGCCTTCTCTTGTGTATGTACTCTAATCTCCCTCTGGCTCCTTCTTAGAAGGACATTTAGGACCCACCTGGACCATTCAGAATCTCATCTTGAGATGAGATTCTTGACTTTATCACATCAACAAAGTCTTTGCTATATAAGTAACATTTAAAGGTTCCAGGATTAGGACCTAATATTTTAGAGTTACCTTATTCACTTACTAATACCTTCTTGATTATTAAAGAGATGGAGAAACTCAGAAGGATACTACTAGCAAAAAAGATCTTGTGGTTCAAACTGAAAACTGATAGCTATTGAGACATGCTGAAACAATGCTGAAATTCTTTACATTGTTTTGTTGCATACAGAGTTTCATCATAGTTCTCTTCTTATCCCCAGAAAGGATCCAGCAGAAAGCTTTAGCTTTATAAATGGGTTTCTGAAAGTCTATATATAAATTTTCATTTAATTTTGAGTGAAGAAGAACAGTTGTATATAGACTAAAATCAGATGACCTAAGTGAAATCTTATTAGCTGGGAGACTGGGCAAATAATATAGCCAATCTGAGAAGTTTCAGTTTCTCATATATCAAATAAAATTAATTGTACTCTCTACCACTTAATGACCTGCATCAATATCTTTACCCATGTAAAGGAATGTGCGTGATACCTAATATATGATAAATACTTTTTTTATTGTGAAAATACTGTACAGAGGGGTTACAATTACATGGGCAAGATAATGAGTACATTTCTTATCAAGCATTGTAGCCTCCTCCTTTGTTTCCCCTTCCCATTCCTTCCCATCCTCCCCCTACCCCCCCACCCAATCCTCCTCTCCCCCCACCAAAGTTGTAAAGTTCATTTTCGACATAACGACTTGTACATCTCATTGTTGCAGTGGGTCCACCTGTATCCCTATTTAAACGATTTGTTTTCATAATACATGCATCAGCTATTACTAACTTTAAAAAAAGTTTTCAAATGTAACACGTTATTTATATATGCCAGGAATTGGGGGGTAATTTCAAGTGGAGAGATGGGGAAAAGGAATATATCTTGATATTTATAAGTGTGAAAAGAAGTACTGGAAATGTATCCTCTGACTTAAGCTAAAGATTTTCATGATTTTTCCCCTCTTCATATTTAATCTGGATTCTCTCACCCGAGTATATGACTGGACTCTCCTGCTGCTCCTTGATAAGAAACTTTGGTCAATGGGAGTCTTTTTTTCATGAATTTTTTCCATAAATATTTTCTGAGTACCAAGAAGTTTCCAGAATTCTGTCTTTTTGGAGGTAGGCAAGGACAGGGCTTTCCACCAAAAAATTTGTAGAGTGAAGGCTAGTGTGCTCTGGGTCTAAACCATAGCTGTAGCTCAAGTAATCAGATGGAGCTGGATTAGCAGATAGATTAGTAACTGCTGGTGAAGGGATGACACAAATGGAGATACGTTGTTAAATAGCAAAAAATAATAAATACCTCACCTAAAATTTAAGAAAAGTGAAAGAAGGGGTTTGTAGGGGTGAGTAAGAATGTTGGAAAGCAGGACATTATTCAAGATATGCTGTATTCATGAGCTGCTTTGTTGAATGAGAAAGGAATTTCAGTAAAAAAGAATAACATCTTCATCAAAGCCTAAGGAGCCAGAGGACCTAGTCAGTAACAGAGATATAGATGAGAAACAAAAAACAAAAACTATACTTGGGTGGGAAGTTGGCTCAGTGGTAGAGTGCTTGCCTCACATGCATGAGGCCTTGGGTTCGATTCCTTAGCACCACATAAGCAGATAAAAGCCAGAAGTGGCACTGTGGCTAAATGGTAGGGTGCTAGCCTTGAGCTGAAGAGCTGAGGGACAGCGCCCAAGCCCAGAGTTCAGCCCCACAACCGACAAAAACAAAAAACAAAAAAACAAAAACGATAAACTATACTTGTGATTCACATTCATGAGCTTCATTGAAGTTCAGGTTGCTTTTAAAGGGATTGTTTTCAGAACTAGGATGCACAGTGGAAATGCAGTTTTAGAGGAGTTACAAGATAGGAAGAGAAAACAAAAAAAAATCTAGCTAAAGGAAAGGGAGGAGTTAGGGAGAATGTTCCAAAGAAATGATACTGCAGTTCAATAGGTTCATATGTTTCCTGTGACAACTGGCCCTTTCAAAACATACTTTGAAGAATCAAACATAAGACTTCAAGAGATTATCTGGTTTAGACCTCAGCCTTTAGGGACCTTGGCTATCCCCATTTTATAGATAAGATTGCTGAAGCCCAAAGAAACACAGGAAACTGGTTTGCCCAGTGGTAGAGAGAAAGTGACAGCATATATTGTTCTGTTTCTTAATACTCTTCTCTCAAATAAGATATACAAAGATATAAAATTTTAATACCTAGATCCCTTGTATTAGCTAAAAGTATGATCTACATAGAGTGACAGATAAACATTTGCTTCTATGCTGTGTAACAATATATAATGATACTATTCACAAGAGTCCCAAAATGAAAACAATTCAGATGCCCAAATCACAGATGAATAGTTAATGTGGTAGATCTATACCATGGAAGATTATTATTCAGCCATAAATAAAAAGTAAGTATTGATATACAATGTGAATGAATCTCAAAAACATGCTAAGTGAAAGACCTAAGTGCTAAGTGATCATCCAAATGGATGATCACATATTATATGATTGCATTTATAGTTCATGTCCATAATAGGCAAATTGCATAGAGACAGGAAACAGACTGGAGGCTGCAGGAGACTGAGAGGAGGGGGCAACAAAAGTGACTACTTACTGGGCTTGATGTTTCTTTTGGGAGTGATTAAAATATCTTGGAAGTAGAAGTGATGGTTACAAAATGTAACGCATTTAATAATAATACCACTGAGTATTTACTAAAATGCATTTTGAAATTATGTGTATTATATAAATTGTGCCTCTATTTAAGAAATGAAAAACAAAGTTGGAATTTCCCAGAGATGGGAAATTACCAAAACAAAACTCTCCAGAGACCCAGTATTCTTCTAGTTTACACTTCATAGTCCAAATTAGCCACTCATATTCCAGTGACAACAGGTGCATTTGGCTCATTAGGAAGGGCGGGGGAAGGCAGGGGAATGAGAAAAAGACCCTGAAGATGTGATGTATTAACTAAGATTTGAAACATGCACAGGACTTATCCAGGGGAAGAAGAGTAAGGAAGTACTTTCAAGATGGACTCAAGGGCACAGGATTCAAGTCTGAGAGATTAGGAGGTGAGGAAAACAGCAAAAGCTCCTGTATATCTGGCACACATAGAGGATTAGAGGTAGCATGGACTATATTACCCAGCATACCACAGGCCCTGTCTGGCCTTTTCCTCTTTTACCATCCCAGTTCCTATTCATTGTACCACTTCATACTCCCAACTTGTGAGGAAAGTGATTCAATAGAAATAACGAAATGAGAGAGGTGTCTAACGATGGCCTTCGATTTGTATACATTTAATCTTCCAGAAGACTTTTCAAGGTTATTTACCTCTCAAAGCAGCTGGTAAGAACCCCATGACTCAAGGGTTCTGTGCCATCTCCTCATCACAGGTTTTACTGCTGCCTTTCAGAGGTCTTCTCCATTGTCTCTTCCTCAATGACCTCATTTTCTATGCCAGTGAGAGCCAAGGTAAATCATGGAGACTTACAACCAGGGCCAGCTGCTGTGATGTGAACTGGTTGTTTGTCTCTCCCAGGCCCCAGGGAGTGATGTTCGATATAATAAGAGTTGGAAAGGCTGGTGCCAGGGGTCACCTGTGCCCACTGTTTGCTGTTTTGACTTTGACAAGAGTTGGGTTTTATGTGCCAAGAAACACAGCTGGAGCCAGCCTGCCCTGGCAGAACCCCACATGCCTGAGAGAGAAAACAAGGACCTACTTAATTCAAATGGGGATCCAGGACAGCTTGTGTGGCACTGAAGATGCCATCGTTTGCTGATGACTGAGAATAACAGAGACTGGAGACCTGAACTTGAACAGGTGACACGAGTTTTCCAAGGACAGTTAATGAAGTTTGAGGCCCCTTGAAGTGCAGGCTTGAATTATAAGTAACATTGTGAAAGTTGATATCCAGATTGCTGAATTTTGGCCAGTAAATCTGAGGATACCTCTGTCTTCAGGTTTAGAGGAGATAAACATGCAAAAATCAAAAAAGAATAGCTTTCTTCCTATTGCTTTGTAGAGGAAATAACAGTTGCTGACAAGTGTGCATCCCATGTTCAACTTCTTGCTGTTTTAGTCTGATTACAGCAAGGTAATAGGTTTCTCTCCATTTCATGGGTGAGAAATTGAGACTTAGAAAGGTGATCTAACTTGCCCAAAGTTATCCTGTCATAAGAAATAGAGTCAAGACTAAAACCCTGTTATGTTTGACATCAAGGTGTGACCACTTAGTATATATCCTTTTCTCTTTCCCTTTAAACTCTATTAGCCAGTATTCCTTTTCTCAGGAAGACATGAAAACATTTTTCATCACATTGGAAGTGACTTGGAAAAATGTCACCAAATTTCCATTTAATTAAAAAATGGAAATGGGGCCATACATGGTAGTGAATGACTATCATCCCAGCTATGCAGAATATATATAGGTAGTAGAATCAAATTGTGGTCCAAGGTAAACCCTGGCCTGAAACACAAGAACCCTATCTGAAAGGAGATAGGAACATAGCTAAAGTGATAAAGAAAGAAAGAGAGAGAAAGAGAGAAAGAAAGGAAAGAAAGAAAGAGAAAGGAAGACGGAAAGAAAGCAAGAAAGAAAGCAAAGAAAACCCTTACCTATCAAGTGAAGGCTCTAAGGTCATACTCCACTTAAAAAAATGGAAATAGGGCAACTGAAGACATGAGATGCCAAGGTAATGAACAGAAGGTCTTGAAGAAGCAGGATCATCTAACTCTTGTCAGCTCACAATGACATGCAAAGGTCCTGATGTAAGCTGGATAGTTTCCATTGACCCAGTAACTCTCATTGTCTGCTTTAGTATCTCTGAAGCCCTGGAACCAGGCCTCTATAGACTATATCCATCTTCTGCTTCCTGTTGAGTTTTTTCAGTGGGAGGAGATCTGAGGGCAAGAGAGAGGCATGTGTATTTCCTCCTGTGGATCCATAGGTCTTTTTTCAATGGGTTCTTCCACCACGGATCTCAGTTCCCATGGGGTGCTTTCTCAACAGTCCCCCACAGTTCACCTTCCCCTGTTTGTCTCCTTTCACACCTGTGTGAATAGTCCTTTTATAAATTTCTTCTCCATAACCCCACGGAATGAGCCATCTGTTTCCTGTTAGAACCAGAATGATCTGGGACTAGAGATTTAGATTGTGGGGAAATGTCAAGGTCTTCTACCACTGTAATTCTTGATTGTTTTACTTTTACTCATAGAAATCTAGGGAGAGCCTGTGATAAAACCTATACAGACTTTTAGAAAAACAGCAGAACCTGTATGTTCAGCATCCCACCTCAAAACACTCCTCTTCCGCACCGTTTCCAAGTCCTCAATGAAATCCAAAGATTGTAGGACATTCACTCTGAAACGCAGCTGACCCAATCCACACCCTGCCCTATACACAACAGGAGAAAGCAGTTGGCAAAAGTTCCAACGTATCTTTTGTGGCCCTGAGTGGGTCTGATTTATGCCCCAGGCCTTCATCAACAGTTTGCTCAATATCTTCCAAAGTGTAAAGTCCCATAAATCTTCCCTGAGAGCGAAGGCCTGACCGCCAGCCTGTGTTATACAAACACACAAAAATGTCATTAAGGCAACAAACAGCTCCAATGGCCCCAGCAGAGGTCTTTTCTGCCAAGCTCAAGTTACCTAAAATCAATATTTGAACAAGGACAAAACCACATGTTTTCAAAATCAAATTAGAAGGGTCCCATACCAAGTCTGGAGATGTGGTTACAGCAGGCGCATTCTAGTCGGCTGTAGGGTCTCTACCACTGGGCCTGACCGGACTGTCCTGCTTCTGAAAACCTCACTCAGTCACTGGATTTATCCTGTGCACTGATCTCACCAGAGAGATGATCCTAAGGGAGGGAAGAAAGGGGAACTTTCACAAAGCCAGGCATATGACCTGAGACTCTGTTTTCAGGGAATTCATTCTATAGCGTGGGAGGCAGACAAAGGCAACAGGCCATTTCACAAAACTGGGTGAGTGACAATGTCACAGGTAAACTCAGGGGCTATAGAGATATGAAATAGAGACAGGTAACGCAGGCCTGTTAGATGCATGTCTGAAAAGGTTTCCCAAAAGGCTTTTGAGTTAAGCTACTCTTCTGGCTTTTCCATGTAAGGAGAGTAAACCCCTGTCTTCCAGATTGGTAAATTGTGGAGTAAGAACTAAGCTGCTCAGCTCAGAACCAGCTTGCTCGCACCCATTCCTCCTTCCCATACCTACTTTCTGCTTAGTAGAGATGGTCAGCAGAGCAGACTCCGTAGCATGGACTATTCTCAAATGAGGTTTGTTTATTTTTCTGGTAGTACTGGGGTTTACTCTACCACTTGTGTGCTCTACCACTTGAGCCATGCTTCCAGCCTGTTATGCTCTGGTTATTTCTGAGATAGTGTTTTGATTTTTTAACCTAGGCTGGCCTGGACCAAGATACTTTTATGTATTGTTCCCCACCATCGTTAGGACAGGCACATACCATCATGCCTACCTATTGGTTGAGATGGGGTCTTATAAACTTTTTGCCCAGGCTGGCCAAGAACTTTGATCCTCCTGATCTCCAACTCCCAAGTAGCTAAGATTATAAGGCATGAACCACTCCATGAGCAAAAGAAAAAATTTTAAGCACATTTTACATTCCATGGCAAGGCTGAGAACAAACAAATCCTCATCTTGTTTGAGATATTGTTCCAAGCCTCTATGATCCTTCCAGTGCCCACACCTATGTTCTTTGCTTACCAGTCCCACAGTACCTCATGATTCCTTTCCCTGGAGGACCAACAAGTAGTCTAATTCTCCACGCCTGTACTCACTCCAATATCACACCTGGAATCCCTTTATGACCCCATGATGAAAGTGCAATCTTCCTTTAAGACCCATCTATGTATCTCTTTCCCAAAAGGATTCTCTCTCTGGGTTTTGTCTTGGCAGGGGTAGTTATGGTTGACATCTATGCTTGTTTAGAATTCAGCCACTGAAGTTTTATGCATTGTTAGGGAACTGCATGTTTACCTGCCTGTCTCCCATTGACATAAAAATGATATCTTTTTTCTTCCTTTCTTTCCTTAGCTGGTCATTTCATTTACCACCATTGTGCTGTACTCCAGGCCGGGTACTGGGGACTAGCATGTACTAAAAGGGAAATTCAAAGATATAGCCCAAGGCTTAGTGTCTAAAGGAAAAAATACAACTCTTTCCACAAAATCAAGAGTATAAGGAAATGAAGGAA
Organism: Dipodomys ordii; assembly: GCF_000151885.1. Taxonomy (NCBI): domain Eukaryota; kingdom Metazoa; phylum Chordata; class Mammalia; order Rodentia; family Heteromyidae; genus Dipodomys; species Dipodomys ordii. Next base: position 4,693,680 of record NW_012267277.1, on the reverse strand, counting down.
TAAGGCAGATTTCCCAAAGGAAGATTTCATTTCTGGCTGGTGATAAAGGGAAGGTAGAATTTAGCCAACCAATTGTGGTTTGTTTTTTAAAGAAAGAGAAACATCCAGACAAAATTGAATAGCATCCACAACTCAAAGCTTACAAATGGTGTGTGTCTTATTTTGGAGCTTGTAAGCATAGTCATGCATGGACCATATAGCAATATCTCAATCAATGATAGGCTGCATACAGGATGATGGCCCCATACAATATAATGGAGATGAAAATTTCCTATTCCCTGGTGACAATATAGCCTCATAATGTCATAGTATAAGTCCCTGCTTATGTGATGGTGGTGGTGCTATGGAAAACAAACTTAATGTGATAACGCTTATATCAAAAATACCTACAGTTGCAGGCAACTCATTATATATTTTATCATCATTTTAATGTAGATTACTCTATTCACGGAAAACAAATTTTATGATAACATATAGTACTGGGACATAACAGCAGGAGTGGGATCGATTTCTCAATTGTCTGAAGAGGCCACATGGAGGATTAACATGTATCATGTTGCTTTGTGTAACACCCTTCATGGTGTCCACATTGTGGGAAAGTCACCTGATAGCACATGGATGCATTTCCCAGGATGCATCTCCGTCATTATGAACATGCAACTGGAGTTCAAAGTGTCTGAAATAGTAAGAACAGAGATGAAAATCCAGGAGGGAACAGGAGCAATTGGAATAGAACAAGAAAAAGCCATTCAGGGAAGTGTTGGCCTGAACCCAGTCATGGGGACCTGTGTATGCTATGTTAGGGAGCCCATATTTTGTTCCTGAAGGCCTTACTGTTAGGATCCATTGCAACCATCCCAGGAGACCACGTGAAAGCAGCAGCAGGCACAGGAGAAAGATTATTATAAGGGGGCCATATCTTCCCCAGGAGAGGGACCAATATGGCATCTGCCCCTATCCAGGAGGTGGCTCTGAGGTTAGTGGTGAGGTCCATGTGCAGGTAGATCTGGGCAGAGAAAGGGAGTAGCCAGCTATCTGGTGGGGAGGAGCTCTGGTCTATGTGAAACTGAGGACTGGAGATGGGGATAATGGTCACATTTACAGATCATATTGAAACTTGAAACTTGTGAGTTTTAGGAAGATTGTTTCCATTTATTTCCCCAGTGTGAAGGATAGACATTTGCTAAACATTGGATGCCCAATCTGAACATCCTTACTTGTTTCATAACACACCAGGAAATGAGAAACCAGGGCAGTCTATCATAAGACTAAGACCACAGACAGTATTTGCCATTGACAACCTGACTCTGCTCCACATTCCTCAGTTCTCACTACAACTACCTAGGTCTTTAACAATAAGGATAGATACAACTGACACCCTCTAGTCCTCCCTCGCCCTGTTGATTGGAAATAGCCCTACAATTTTCACCCATTTATCTCCTGAATCAGCCCTTTCCTTAACATAAGGCTGGTCCTGCCAAGCATTAGGCCTCTGTAATAAACAACATTATCAACCGTGGTTCTCAGGAAAAAACAAAATTAATGGGAGCTAGGAGAGAGAGAGAGACTGGTTGATTTCTTTACATTAAGAGGGACTTCTTCACACAATTATGGGGGCTGAGAAGCTATGTGATCGGCCATCTTCAAGCTGAAGACCCAGGAAAGCTGGTGATGTAGTCTGGAATGCCTTGCAGATATAGAGACAATGGGATAGTAATTCTAGTTCCTGTCTGAATGTCTGAGAATGAGGAATGTGGGGAGCAGAGCAATATTTCTTTCTGTACAGTCTATCAGAGAGCAAATGCAATCTTCTTCTATTTGTTAGTTCTATTCTGGCTCTCAAAGAATTAGATGCTGGCCACCCACACTGGAGAGGGTCATCTACCAAGCTAGATGCAAATTTCTTCTGCCTACACCTTCGTAAACACACCCACAAATAATGTCTGAATAGCTTTTTAGGTTTCCCATGCCAAGTTAGTACATGAAATTAACCATCACAGGAAGCTTCTGAAATGGTTTTCATGATCTCTTTGTGTTGATTGGCTGGAGCTGACATAACAAAGCACTAAACACATTGTGTGGCTTGCACAATAGCATCATGTGGCTTCACTCTTCTGAAGGTAAGAAGTCCAAAGTCAAAGTATTATCCGGTTGGTTCCTCCTGAAGTCTGTGAGGGAAAAACTGTTCCAAGCTTCTCTCCTTGGCTTGTAGATGGCTTACCTTAATGTGCATAAGGCATTCTCCTTGTATGTCTGTCTGTCTCCAAGTTTCCTGTTTTTATAAGAACTCCAGTCATATTGGATTAAGACTTACCCTCTTGACCCTATTTTAACTTGATTACCTCTGCAAGGACCCTGTCTCCAGATAAAATCTCATCCTGGGGTACTGAGGATTAAGACTTCAGCATACAAATTTGAGGAATAGGGGGCACAACTGAAGCTATAACACACTTTTTGTGCTTGTGCCCTCATGAAATCCTATTTCCTTGAGTGTGGGCTGAACCACAGGTTGCTTCTAAATAAGGGAGCATTTCTCTGCTTCATTCCGAACATCTAGAAGGCTTTATAGCTTTAAATCCCTAAAGCTACCAGTTGGTTTAGAGCAGAGATTCCAGGCAGGGGAGAAGGAAGTAGATGGGATGGGAAGTAGGTGAAGGAAGAGCAAAGATGCAAAAGAAAAAAAAATCCCCAAATGTCTGCATGAATTAGTCTGAGAAGTGAGAGACAGGAAATAAAATGTTGTACAACTTCTCTTAGCAGGGTTAAATATAAACATGATGATGAGATTTTTCCCAAAAGCTCTTCAACATGGTTTGTTCATGACAAAGATTAGTTTTTCCTGATCACTAGGAGCACTGCTACCAATAAGCATGCAACCCCTGTGCTCAGGTCACTCAAAGCCCAAAAGGAGATGGTAGGCAATCAATTAAAGGTATGTGGTCAAAGATAATTGGGTTAATAAACCGAGCACTTTACCCAGACTTGAACTTTCAGGAAGACTTCCCAGAAGAGGTGTGATAGTGGAGGACCTGAGTTTCAAATGAGGGGTTGGAATTATTAAGACAAGGAAAAGATAACAAGGGAAAAAAATACATGCTGAATTGAAACCCCTTTATACAATTCTTTCATGATAATTTTTTTTTTGGTCTGGTCATAGGGCCTGAACTCTGGGTCTGGGCGCTTTCCCTCAGCTCTTCAGCTCAAAGCTAGCACTCTACCACTTGAGTCACAGCGCCACTTCCAGCTTTTTTCTTTTTGCTTATGTGGTACTGAGGAATCAAACCCAGGGCCTCAGGCATGCAAGGCAAGCGCTCTACCACTGAGCCACCTTCCCAGCCCCTCATGATAATTTTTTAAAATAATATAATACAAAAGAGAAAACACAATTAAATCAGAGAAAAGAAACTAGATTCCTTCAGGCAGAAGGATCAAATTGCAACAAGATTCGAGGGCAAGAAAGTTTTGCGGGAGTGCAGTACCTTTGGAACTATGGTATGCATGAAGACTAAGGATAGACAGGTGTTAGGGTAGGATTTGGGCCATGAAGGACCTTGTGGGCCAGGCTAAGCATCAAAACTTAATTCTCATTTAAAGACTATTTCACAAAACTATGGTTTTAAATCACTGAGATGGAACAACTGGAATTTCATGGATGACTCCAAGAGCTTATCTCTGGGGTCTGGCCTGAAATTCATGCTGACTTTGGCTTTCTGCTATGCCTTGAGATCAGGGATTGATTCCTCTGGCTCAGAGGATGGGTTCATTTTCATAGTGCTGGGCCACTGGGTGGAGCCTCAGTAGATGGTTCCTTCCAGAAAGGAGCTGTACACCCATGATGTCAGAGGGTGGGGCATGGGGAATGGAGTGGGGACATAACAGCTGCTGTTGTGGTCTACCTTATCGTTTCTCAGAAAATATCAAGTGTTGCCTAGGTTTCTGAACAAGGAATCGTTTCACTTCTGGAAAAACTCAGGCTTTCTAAATTACTTCTGGAGACTCTAAGTGTGTGAAAGGACCTCAAGCCTTAGAGTTGGGTTGATGTTGATTGGGTTCCTGTCTATGTTATCTGTTCTGAAAACTTGAGGACGTTTATTAGCTTTTAGGTGTCTTTTGCCCTTAGCTTCCAGATAGAGAAGATAATTTATCTCTCATAGGGTTATGAGGAGACTCTAAAAGAGAAGGAAAAAAATTGTGAATTGTTGGCATTCTATATTATTTCTGCCCCCAGAAAAATTTCTCTTATTAGATAACCAGGCCATGCACAGGTCAATAATAGAATTAAGAAAGCATTATATAAGAACATGAGTGGCAGTGTTAAAACTAAAATCCATGCCTCCTGTTCTTATTTATTGTAGTAAACTATTCTAAAGTATTGTGGATTTACAAAGTCTGAATGTAAAGAGCCAAGAAATCAAAGTAGCAAGAGGTGAGCTTGCATCTTTCTCTGTGACTTTGGGCAGGTCACTTTCCTACAAACAGGAGATCCCTCCTAGTCCTGATGGTCTCCTTAACCAGATAATAAATGATTAGATTTTTCCAAGCTATGTTTATTGGGGGAACAATAGCTTAGGTACTACAGGGTATTTCTTCTTATCTAGTTATATGCAGTCAGTGAGTTTCCATGCAGGCCTCCCAGCAAGGGCAAAAATTCTTCCACGGGAAAAGAGTTAAAAAGTTCATGCTCCAAGAATGAATCACAAAATATTCCAAGAATGTCAGCGAGAAATATGACATACCCCAGGGGACCCCCAGGGAGAGTGAAAGAGAGGAACAGCTGGAGCGTCCACACACTGAGCCCACAGTGTGGTTTCCAGCCTGGGTTGCAGAGAGTTGAAGGTAAGCCTTCTCTCCTCTCCCTTTGTTTCTCGCCCTGTTTTCTAGACACAGAAATCTCCCAGGGCAAGCTTAAGGGCACTGTCTCCAACTTCCCTGAGTGCATAAGAGAGCTGCTTTTGAACTCAAGTAGATTTGGATTTAAAACCCAATTTTGCCAGTTAATTTGGACAAACTAACTTATCTCTCTGAACTTCCATTTCTTCGGCTACACAAAGTAGAAACAAATATACATATACATATACATATACATATACATATATATATATGTATATATATATATATATTAATCCAAGATTTGTTCTAAAAGGATGCAATGTAACAATGTTCCTAAGCCTTTTAGCCAGTATCCATCCATCAATGGCAGCTAACATTTGGCTGGATTGTCCACGTGCTCCAGGCATGGCTCAGGCTTTCCCTAAGTCAACCTAGCTTTTGGAGGATATGCTAGCTTTATGAGGATTTTGTCTAGAATCACGAATCTAGAAGTCAAGTATGAAGAGAAGAAGCAACATAGGGGACAAAATGACACTTCTAAACTTGCCAGGAAACAAGTTTGGCTACTGAGTCTAGATGTGGTTTTCCACAGTGAGAAAGTTGGGTCTAAGGAGTATGGTAAAGCTTGGTAACATTTGTTCATAAACATCCAAAAGACTCTTCTATGCATCTACTACATGTTGGCCACTAATTCTAGAAACTGGAAGAAAAAGTCCATTGTCTTTGCTTACTTGCACCTAACTTTCTAGTGAAGGAACACAATCCAAAACACAATGGATAACTTCTTTCAAATACTACTTATCTGAACAACTAAGAAAAGTTAGTTCACATATCTGAAGGGAGACAGAGGGGCAGAAAACCTGACAGGGAACCCCAGGTTCTAAGACCTTTGTCTCTGTGTGGGCAGCAGGGTTGACAGCAGGAGCAATTCAGTGACTGGGGTTGTTGGCACAGGTTCTGAACTCAAAAAACCTGGGTGTAAAATCTTGTTCCACTTTCATTTAAGCAGTAAAAACTCCAGAAGTAGGGCTATGGTTCAATTGGTAGAATACCAGCCTTGAGCAATAAACAAAATCAAGGGAGAGCACTCAGGCCCTGAGTCCAAACTACACACACACACACACACACACACACACACACACACACACACATGTTTGGGCTCAAATTCTACCTTCACTACAAGCCCACTCTGCTGGGATTGGAAACTGATTGGCTATTCTCATTAGCTATTCTCCCCTCTGCAAAATAAAAAAAAAATCTCCAACCTGGATACTCAGCAGATACCTGAAACCTGAAAGAATGGGGACCTCACTCCTCAACAGAGTATCTGGGACAGCAAAACATCCACTATGGTTGTACCACTCAGATCCATTTGCTTTAGTTCCTAAGCTAGTCTAACTGGGAACAGATCACACTGGGTTCTGATTATTTAAATTTCTAAAGAGAATTATAAGAGCAAGATGAGTAGAATGAACTAGTCTCTGACAATTCCATTGGTCTCTGGCTACAGCATATACCCATAACTTCTCACTCTTAATTAATTTTATATCCCCCCTCACCTTCTCTCACCTCTATTTATTGTGATAGTTTATGCTGTACTAGGGTAGATAGGGGTAATCCAGACCATAGTCCATTAGGTGTTCCTCATCAGCAGATTCATTTCCTGTCAAAATTGGGCAAGGGGGTACCAATGTCCTAGTGAATCCCCTAGGTGTCAAATCTCTCCTTCTCTGTTCTCATTGTATAACAGAAACTCCATCTCCTACTAATTACTAAAATTAATTAATCCCAACAAAGGTACTGATTCCTTGGCTTATCTGCATGTCTGTATAAAGAGCCCAAGGTGATAAAAAATATAGTGATAGCTTAAAGTTTAATAGGACTCTTGGAATGGACCTTGTAGAAGACTTCTTCCCTTGGAAGACAGGATGCCCAAAGCTGCTGAGTCTAAAGTTACAGAGGATCAAAAACACAAGTTCCCCAAGTGGATCATTAGAAGGAATGATAAGCAAGATACTACCATTTTCCTTCTTGGTTTCTGATTATACCTATTAGGGACATAGTATCAAAAAAAAAAGGTTATAGATTTAGCATATCTATGACATCTTGGAAACTGGTGTACCTCTTTACAAAGTCTCATCTCAAATCCAGTGCTTCAGATGGTTCTTTTTTTAACTTTTTTAATGTGAAAATACTATACAGAGGGGTTATAATTACATGGGCAAGATAATGAGTACATTTCTTATCAAGCATTGTAGCTTCCTCCTTTGTTTCAGATGGGTCTTTAAAAGGCCATTGCATCCCTCTAAAACAGCTGAGGATTCTGTCATGTAATGTATGACAAGACCAATGTAAACTACCAAATGCCACTGAGTTAACCTATCAAGTGGGTTTTAGCATAAATAATATTTTGCAGACTCTCTTGTTGATGGATCCAACACTATAATTTCTCAAGCCATAGATCTAGATGAAGATCTGCAAGCATGAAAGTCAAACTTATACCCAGAATGTATGTTCATCACATTCAAGACAATGTCTGCCCCTTGGCACTTACTGCCAAGTGATTGTGTAGATTCTGTCAGGAATTGTGAATGTATCAGAAGTTCAGTATTGGTCTCTGACACTATCTGTTTGAATCTTTGCTTCAGCCAATGACTAAACTAGATCTTGTGATTGGGGATCTATGCTGTGGAGCTAAACTGGTGAATTACATGGAAATTAAGTCTTTAAGGAAGACTCTCATCCCTTGCCTTTTTTTTTTCCTTCCTAAGATAAAATAGTGTTTTTTTTAACTTACTATTGTGACCAAGAGAAAGTTAGTTTCAGAGGCTTTTACTTAGCTTTTCATACCCCAATGACTCATTCACAAGCCAAGGATCTGATGTGAGGATTTTGCCAACTACTAATTACATCCACTCCAATTATACATTAAGATCAAAACTATATACCACTTGGGTCTGTGGGCCCAATGGATACAAACTGGACTTGGGCCAGGATTCCATTTACTTAGTGGTTCCCATATGCCCCTATTTTAGCAGGGCCACTTTGATGATGCTTCTGTTACCTAAAGAATCTGTTCCTGAAATATATGCATATTTTCTTGCTCCCTAGTATATGGCCACTCAAATAAATATATGGTTTTGAGAGGTTCTGGGGAAATCATTGACCAATTCACTTCTCGCTTTTCATGGATTTTTATCTAATAAATGTGAGCTTTCTTTTAGCCAATAATTTGAATCTATTTACCCAAGTCCAGAAACAAAAGACTTACCCAAGTCCAAAAATAAAAGCCATTCCAGTATTATCTGCACAGCAGTTTGCCCCTAGTGTTATTATGCTCTCTTAACTATTTTCACGACTCTCTGTATGTTAGACACCCCTGACATTGCTACATTGATTTTGCTTTCATCATTAAACGCCACCAAATGATTCCTGTTATTTTGGGATTCAATTATTCTCATTACTGTCAGCATTTCCAGGTCTGTGATACTATTTCCTATCATTAGTTCAAAGTCAGATAAGAGAGCCAACTGGGCTTTTCAAGAGTCCTTGGACTCCTCTTATGAAGAATAATTTACCAGCCTCATGTGTATTTCTGTTCTTAATATTCTCACTTCTTTTTTGCGTCTCTCTTCTCTCATTTTTCTCTTCCACCAATTTTTTTTCACCTTATGTTGACTAATACCATCAGGTCTTTGTCAGAGTATTGTAACTTGTATCACAGCATAATATTCTTTTTTTGGGGGGGTGGGGTCCGGTCGTGGGGCCTGAACTCTGGGCCTGGGTGCTGTCCCTCAGCTCTTCAGCTCAAGGCTAGCGTTCTACCACTTGAGCCACAGTGCCACTTCTGGCTTTTTTTTTTTTTTTTTGCTTATGTGGTGCTGAGGAATCGAACCCAGGGCCTCATGCATGCAAGGCAAGTGCTCTACCACTGAGCCACCTTCCCAGCCCCACAGCATAATATTCTTATTCCAGTGGCCTATTATTTTCCCTACTTTGTATCCTCCTTTCCTTGATTCATCATTGTTTGGATCCAGCTCCAAACATACCCTCCACAATGCTGGTTTATATTATCTAGATCCTTCAGTGTATAATTTCTCAGGTCTTGGCAGCCCCAGCGCTTCCTCAGCTTGGTTTTATGTTATGTTTTGACATGACTATTGGCCTAATGACCATGAAAAGTGGAAGTGGACCTTTGGTGGGAACCAGAAGATTTTTATCTTGCAGGCAAAGGATCTGCCTCATCTTCAAATAAAGATGCACTATTCTTTGACAAGGACAAATGTGCCATCTCTGTAGACATCTGGGGTTTCAGGTTTTCACATGAAATCAACCCAAATGTTGCTATAGCAAGTCTCAGATTCCTATGCCTTTCTAATCAGGAGCTTAACTTTGGTATAACCAGTTTACTGCAACTAAGGATTCAATGTTTTCTAGAGAATTCTATCTTCTCTAGAAAGAAATGAATTAATAATTAATTTCTGGACCTAAGGTTTCATATTATTTTCTCACCTCTGTCTACAGTAAATAAAATTTTTACTTGCTTCTAACAAGGACAGCACAGCCTGCCATGAATTATTGATTAGTAATTAATGGTTAGTAATTCATTAGCTATATTTCATTATTTTCCAATGCAGTGATGATATTCAAATATCCAATTCCATTGTGCTTAGAATTAATCTTTTCCCTTAGCCTTTTACATGTCTGAGATGTTGCAGTGATTAGTCTTTGCTCTTCCACTAGTAGTCCTCTCTGTACTGATATGATTTGAATCTTAAATGCCTCGTAAAGCCATGTATTTTTGGCTTGTAGCTGAGGCTTTGGTGCAATCAGAAGGTAGCAGAATACTTAAGATATGGGGCCTGGTGAGAGGAAGTTAGGTAATTGGGGTTATTCTCTTGAAGGGGATACTGGAACCTTTGGAACCATGAGCCAAAATAAGTCTTTCTTTCTTAAAGTTGCTTATCACAAGTATTTTATCGCAGTGATGGGAAGTTGATTAACACAAATTCTGATTAAAGGAAGTATTCATTGTAGCGATGGGTATGACAAGGCTATCAGTACTTCATATTGGTCCCCATTGTCTGCCAAGATGTCCACACAGAATTATCCCCATTGAATCAAGGAGACTAGATTTTGGAGTCCCTAAATCAGTTAGTCATGAATATACATTGCTCCTAGAGAATGGGGCAAACCTTGACCAGCAAAGTCCTTTCCATTGCTCCAGGTACAGCTTCTAATAGCTGAAATAATGAGTTAAATGCATCGGACTATGCAACTCCCAGTTTCAACTATGATATCTGAAGTTATAGGAATACCCTTACCAACACTGCCGCCGTACTGTAAGTTTCTGCTCAAATGTCGTTTTACCAAAGAGGCCTGGTTTGAGGGAACTCTCTCTCTCTTGCTTACTCTGCTTCATTTTCCATCCAAAGACTTGTCTTCATTTGGAAGCCTTTTTTTTTTATTATTGATCTCCTACCACTGGATTGTATACTCTAGACCTGTGTTATACCTAGAAGGCCTAACACAAAGTAGGCCTTAAACAAGCAAATGAAATACAGAATATTCATGATGTGCTGATAGTGTGCACATCACTGACATTACCATGAGAATAAAAATCAATCTGATAAGTGAAGGTCTCTTTAAAACACTCCAACAAAAAAATATTAAAATATGTAAAGAGCTCAGCATAGGCAGCTCACGCCTGCAATCTTAGCTACTCAGGAGGCTGAGATCTGAGGATCAAGGTTTCAAGCCATCTCAGGCCTGAAAATCTGACAGTTTCTTATCTCCAATTAGTCACCATAAAACTGGAAGTGGTGCTGTGACTCAAAATGGTAGAATGCTAGCTTTGAGCAAAAAAGCTCAGGGACAGCACCCAGGCCCTGACTTCAAGTCCCATGACTGAACAGAAATTAACTAATTAATTACTGTAGAATATATGTACAAAGTGTTCGTGAATACATTTCTATAAATAGCATTGGTATAAGGAAATACACTTTTTCTTTGCATAAAAATGCTGAATTGGAGTGATTTAGTATTAGGGAATTGAGTGTAAATCTTTTATCTGGAGCTTACGGGCAAGACTTTGATTCTCAGTAAAGAAGGGCAATTTAGGACCTGCGTTTATTTCTTCCAGGACAAGCATTTAATTGCAGACTTAACAGAGGCTCATGCCTATAAAAGATTCACCTTGTTTCTCTGAATGTATACATTATTTACTGTACAGTCTATAAAATATTTACCCATTTCTGGGCTGGCTGTACTCTGCTCAGCCTTAACTACCTCACTGCTGCTCAAAGCTGATCAAATAGGTGGCTGGCATCTCTCCAGACAGAGACAGGGCAAGCAGCTGGAAGGGGCCCATATTTCATGCATTTGTCAGAGCACATAGCAATCAAGAGTGTTGAAAGGCTTTCTTAAGGTACTGAGATGGGGGAGAGTCTTTAGTCCTTTCCACATTCACCTACCACCTCGGGATGACTATCTATGCTATATTAGTTCCATTCATCTATTTAGAATACATTTATGTACACCTATTGTGTTCTATAGGTCTTAGGCAGGTAGGTGGGGACAATTCAAATTCCTATCCCTTTGTTGTATTAAATAAACCCAATGGTACAAGTTGTTGCTCCATGAAACTGGTGTAGGCAAACACATGGTCTCATAAGTGGATTTTTAGGCTGAAATTCCATTTTACTCTATCATTTATGAGTATATATAAGAATCCCAATTGCATAGAATTACTGTTGGGGTTCATAGATCTTGGGTACTAAGTACGTATTCTGCCTGTCAGGGTGATAGCACTGAATAAAGGCTAGGGATGAGGAAAAGTGGTAGAAACTTTAAAAATTAAGTTCAAAATTTACTTGTGAATGGAAGAGCTAGGATTTATGCTCAATATCTGTTTAAATCCAAATATTATATTTGAATCCACTGTCTACACAAGTGCACATGCACACACATAAATACAAACACACACACACACTTGTTAACATACACACACATATGAAAATATGTACTAATCATCATGGTACCCCAATTTGAGTGACATTCTCAACCCTAGATAACATTATGTTGTTTATAACATTCTTTTCACTGAAGTCACTAAAATTCTAACCATTTATTTTCTTGACTATTTACTACAGTCTGAGTACCTCAAATGATATATTGGAAGACGCTTTATTTATCTTATTTTTCCTAAAGGTGAATGTTTTATAGATATTGTTAGTTACTCCTTGCAACAACCCTCAGAGGAAAGAATGCCTTTTCTCCGTTATTGATAATGAAATTGGATTCAGTTTGGCACTAGAGGCTCATGCCCATAATCCTAGCTTTGTCTGCCCTGGCAGACAAATTAACAAGCAAAAAGATGAAGTATAATGCACGTCAAGTAGTAAATACCCAGCTGTAAATAAAAAACCTGGTATCTAGTGGCTCATATCTATAATCCTAGCTACTCAGGAGGCTGAGATCTGAGGACCAGGGTTCAAAGCCAGTTCAGTCAGGAAAGTTTGCAAGACCCTTATATCCAATTAACTACTACCACAACAAAAAGGGTGGGGGATGGGAGGCAGAAGTGGAGCTGTGACTCAAGTGGTAGAGCACTAGGCTTGAACACAAAATCTCAGGTATAGTGCCCAGAACCTGAGTTGAAGCTCAAGTACCAGTAAAATAAACAAAATAAGAAATGAGGTCAAGGAAATGAAATGACTCTTTTTTGTGGTTTAGGAAATACTTATTTTTATTTTTTATTTTTTATTAGATATATATTTTATTGTAAAGATATTGTGTAGAGGGGTTACAGTTACATGAGTAAGTTAATGAGTACATTTCCTATTGAGCATTGTTACCCCCTCCTTTGTTTTTCCCCTACCATCCCTTCCCTCCCCACCTCCCCAACTCCTCCCTCCCCCTTTCCCCGAAGTTATAAAATTCATTTTTCAGCATGGTGTCTTGTACATCTCATTGCTACAATGGGTCAACTTATATCCTTATTTCAGCATATTGTTATTTCCCTTCCCCTCCCCAAATTAGAAAAAGGTGTTTGTTAGGAAATGGAAAAACTTAGAAAAAATTATATTAAGTGAAGTAAGCCAGGCCCAAAGAAACATTGGTCCCATGGTTTCCCTTATTTGCAATAACTAGTATATGTCTAGGACAAGCAGAAAAGGTCAAAGCTATGTACATATGACCATATAAGATTATGCTAAGCAAAATGAGCCCCAAGATAGAGACACAGAGGTTTTATCTATCTTGCCATAGTTTTTGATGTACTTATAATGAAATGACTCTTAAGAACACAAAACTAGGGTCGGGCATCATAATCCCAGGTACTTGGGAGGCAGAGATTGGGAAGATTGTGATTTAAGACTAGCCTGGGAAAATAGCAAGATCATCTGAACAAACAAAGAAGGGGGACATGATGGATAATCTAATTCCCAAACCCTCTTCTTTCTATGTGCAAAACTATCTCCTTAAGAAAGGGAGAGGTCAATGGGAGAGGAGAGAAGAACAAACTCCTTAATATTCTGGGCCTCATTGTCAAACATTATGCTGAGATTCTTTACTTCTCACCACAAATTTGTCTTCCAAACAAGATTGAACCCAGCACCTCTGGCTGATAGCATCAGGGAATTTTTCTCCAAATATATAGAAAATAAAACACCTTTCAAAGAAAATATCATTTGGAGGGAATGAGACCTGTATGACTATTTGAACTTCATGGTGCTGTACGGTATTTTTGTCGCATGGTCAGTTTCCTACAGAAACTCTCCAATGCCCTTCTAAACCTGGAGGCTCATGAAGAAGAACACCAGACCCATTTCTCTTAAAGAAATGAATTGTCTCTGACACAATTTTCATTCGTTTGAACACAAATCAGTAACTCTTACTGAGTCCATTTAGGTATTGGCCTGATGCTCACTGTTCTGTGAATTGGAAGCAATTCCATAAAACACCTTAAATGACCAATAATCCTGGTTTGTCCAGGACTGAAAGGTTTTTCACAATGCTGAGCTTTTAGTTTTAAGGCAGGGAGAGTCTCAAGAATACTTGGATCATTGGTCATCCCATCTGCTCATCATTGTATTACTAGAATCCAGGCTAGTACCTGGTATAGAAAGAGCCTCCACCCCTCCCACAAGATTTCCCAGGGCCTTGATTTTCTTCCCTGTAGAATGGAAACAAGAGGAGTTTACACTGTCCTATTTCATTCACAGTTTAATGCTCTATAGTAAGGCTAAGGGAAGATTACTGTGATTATGTAATTATCATGTCTTCTAGTAAAGGAAGATTTAAATAATCCAGCTTCTTTTTTTTTTTTTTTTTGGTCCAGTTGTGGGGCCTGAACTCTGGGCCTGGGCGCTGTCCCTCAGCTCTTTAGCTCAAGGCTAGCGCTCTTAATCCAGCTTCTTAAGGGTTAAACATAACTACATCTTATTAAAACATAGCTATGGTCTAGCAAAAGATGTATGCTCCAAAACAAGATTGAATAAATAGAAAAGGTAATTGGATAGTTAGATAAGGAGCTATGTGAATCTGCATGAAGTGACTCATTTTGTGGGATTATTTTTCTAGGCCAGTTTATTTAATCCAACCCCAGCATTTTTTTTGAAGCTGACATTCAAATATCTAATTCTTGAGAAGGTCAAGAGTGACACTTGATCTTTTCAATAAAGTAACACATAGTAAAAAATATTTACTAATTTCATTCATTTTCTTCAGAGACTCTTTTTCCCAGCACAAGAAACTTCAGGTCAACCAGTGGTTTGCAGCTCATTTGAACAGCAGCCAAAGGGCCTCTCTTAACCAAAAAAACAATGGGGTTTTAGTCTTATCACCTTCCTGGCCTGCTCTCACCCAAGGATAGCTTAAGGTAGCTTCTGAGAAACAGCTGAGAAACTGGAGGGTTTGTCCAGACATCCACAGACAGCCTTATCATCATCAAGAAACTACAAGTGGCTTGTGTCAGAAGCCTGGCAAAAACAAGCTATATCTCTCAACCTGCTGTTACCCTTTTTTTTATTCTGTCTTTCTTAAGTGCAATCTCCTGCTAGGCCCCAATCCAATTCTCTTGTCTCCAGGATTTCTTGGCTTTCCTGCTTAGATGAGAGAGGGTCCATTACACTATGGGCATTCATACAGAAGAACTATTCATTCATTTCTATATCCACGCCCCTAGCAAAATGCCTGCTGTAAAATAAGAGTTCAATAAATGTAAGAATGAGTGAAATTTATTCTATAAATCTCCAAAAGCACCCATTCATACCCATTGTAAAGTATGATAGCCATAGATATTGAATAAATGTATAAAATAATGAATGGATTATTGATACACATGAATACTATGAATGGACAAGGGACTGTGTTCTAGGCATTGGATAAGATATTTTATATATTATCTTATTTAATAATGTCAACAACCCTGCTTATCTTTTTCTCCTTAATACTTAGCAATAACACATCTGTATTTTACATATTTTCTTTCTCTACTGTTTTTCTCATAAGAATTTAATCTCATGAGGACCACATTCTTTGTATTGTGCATTTCAGTTTCTTTTGCCTGGGAGAGTATCTGGTTCTGAGAAGATATTCAGTGTATAGCTATGAGAGGAATATTATCTTTTGCAAAGAGCATAAAAATCTGTGATTTTGTAGCCAGGCACTGGTAGCCCACACCTGTAATCCTAGGTACTCAGAAGCCTATGATCTGAGGATCTCAGTTTGAAGCCAGCCTGGGCAGGAAAGTTCATAAGACTCTTACTTCCAACTAACCAACAAGAGTCAGAAGTGGGGCTATTGTTCAAGTGGTAGAATGCCAGCCTTGAGTTAAAAAGCTAAAGGATTGCACTCAGGCCCTGAGTTCAAGCTACACACACACACACACACACACACACCCCTGATTTTATATCAGATACTTCACAGTTTACCATACTATTGATAAAAACATATTGCTAACATCAGCAACTACATTGTAAGAAAGCCAGTATTATTCTAACAAGGGAAACCCTGAGACTCAGAACAGTGAGGTCAGGAGCTCAAAGCCAGAACATATCTCACCAGATCAAAGACTGAGTCAGAATTCAAACCCTATGTACAGTGGCTGCAAACAGTTGTTCTCTCGTGACTTCCTTGAAATGATAGAAATATCTTTCCAGAATGCTCATGAAGAAGGAATTGTTACACAACTGGGGAAAAGAAAACAACAGAGAAAACCCATTACAACTCGTCAACTTTGAAAGACCGCACTGAGCAAAGAACATCCCTTTAACATTAACAATGCAATAAAAGCTGAATGCAAGAGATTAAAACAAAGTTATTAGGTGGAGAAAGACATGGCAATGACTTTAACACTTAATGAGATGCCTCCCATATCTAGGAGAGAGCAATTTCCCTGAGTATTATCTGATGTGAAAGGAATAGTAAGGAGCTCTTTAGTGGTACACAGACACATTCTCTCTCACACACACACCTGGTTGGAGCTCAGCAAAAGACAGTGCATAGATGTCTGGAATATTACATAAAAACTGTCTGCTCAGCCAGTCAAAGCTATTAAAATCCATCTCTCTGAAACGAACCCTGGGAGTAGGTCAAACAAATCTAATTTTTATTGTTCCTTAAGGAGATGGTTATGTTGGAGACAAAGGAGAAAGGCAGGAGGCCAGTCAGGAAGAGAAAAAAAATCCTAAGAGGCCTTAAAAATTAAATGTTCAAAAGATCCATGGCAGGCAAGATAAATGATATATTGCAGTACTGGTTTAAACCTAATTGATGACTAATGTTATAATGCAGCTGAACCTACACTGATCTATTATCTGTCTGGTCCAAGCTGAAGGGACACTGCAAGGAGAAAAATTGCTGTTTTAACCTGATGGAACTTTAAAAAAAATAACCAGTCCAGTTACTTTAAAAGATTAATGTCTGGGTGGTGACCTCCTAATGTATATCAGGGTCTTGCAATGCAAAATCAAATGTTAATTAAATCGAATCCAGTGCAGGAACAATGCAGAAAGAGTATATTTTAGAGCTCAAGAGGCCATAGGGAATTGTGTTGTTGGGGTTCCTACAATGCATTTCAAAGAAACCACCAATAGAAAGCCAGTAATGGCAGGCCAACTAGTAGTCATTGAAGAATCAAATGTACACATAAACACCATCTGGAAAACACCTACATACAGGTTTTATATAGTAGTATGTGGGCACTGCTAAATCACAGCCAGTGAAGGGGCAGGATCACCAACACAGTTGCTTAAATTCATGGGGATAGAAAGGAGGGGATTTATTTTCTTGTTGTGCAACAACCTTCAGAAGAAAAAGTAAGCAAACAAGATAAGAAACACCTCAGGAACCAACTTGAAAGAAATTCTAATGGTCAGGTCTAAGATAATGTTAGCCAACAGTCATTACTTGATGGGTAAGCTTAAAATTATTTCAGAATTTAAAATGAATCAACAGCAACAACGAATACCTAGAGTGTTATTATGCTTTTCTTTTGAAAGCTCATACATAACATCATTCTTCCAGGGACTGTTCTCTTCAGAGGCTCTTGAAAGCTACCACCAAAGCCTCACCACTGACCTTACTTAACTGGAAAAGAGTAATACAGGACCCGTTTTATCTGCTTCGAAGACCAAATTATTTCTAGAACTCACAGAAAACTTCACTTAGATCACACTAATCATAAATGTGATCATTGTTACTAATCCTCACCTATTATCTTGTATACAAAGGTTTAATGAACATGTCTTCATGCCACAAGCAGTACTGACCACTGCAAGATTTTAAAAAAGTCACACATTTGGGCCTGTTGAAACAAGGCATCTGAAGATACATTCTTGAAGGGGTGACATTGATCAAGAAGCATTGTACTCATAACCTAACTTATGAAATTGTAACAACTACTTTGTAACTACTTAATAATAAGAAGATGCATTCTAGCATTATACCTGCTCTTCTCCTTTTCCTTCCACTTTCTTCTCTTTTTCCTTCTTCCTTCTTTCTTTCCTTTCTTCCTTTTCTTCTTTTCTCTTCCTTCTCCTCCACACATTCCTCCTTCTCTTCCTCTACCTCTCACTCCTCCTATTTTCTTCTCTTTCTCATCTTCTTTTGTGTTTCTCCTCCTACTCCTCTGACTTCTCTTTTATGGAAACACTAAAGCAGGAAGAATAAATTTTAATTGGGAGTTTTAGGAAGACCTATAGAATAGACAACCCCTGAACAGAACAAGGAGCAAGACATTGCTATGTATACATGAGGGAAAAAGTCATTTTAGGCAAGTTACTCACTGGAACAAAACTGCCCTGGAGAAAAGTTCATGGAAATAAGAACTCGTGTTGAACATCTGAAACAGAAGTATATGGGCTGCTGAAAGTGTAGAGCCATGGGTAGGAATATCAGTGAAAAAAATGAATAAATATTTTCAAAGGTAGTTGAAAATATTTCAAAGGTAGTAATTTATCCTAGAAAGGCCACTAATTTCCCTAGACAGAATTTTTATATGGCCTTGTAACTAGAAAATGGCCACTTGTGGGAGAGGTAAGTGTTGACCTGACAGTCCTCTCATTATAATCTAAGACTTGAGTCCAGTTCCCCAAGATCAGGGTCAAGATTTATGTCCATACTGACCAAGAGAATCAGATAAACACTAAGATGACCTTGTGAAACACCCTCAGGCACACGTTCATATTATTGCATTCCTTCCCAAGAAGGAATTTTATGAGTTGTCCTTTAAGAGTGCTCTGTAACCCAACCCTTTTGCAGTATAAATTGGTGGTCTGTTCTAGAAGGATCAGGATTTTCTCATAAGGACTCCTTTTCCATGATCCTTTTGATGAAAGTGAATGATATGACTGCCCCAAGGTAGCAAAACAGGAACAAACACACACAGAAAGAATTGTTAGCTTTCCCATTGGGGTAGGAGCTAATGTGCTGGCCACCTCCCAGGATAGCTAGGACCACTCAAGTTCTTGGACTAGTGGCTTGAAAGGTCAAAGTCCTATTTTATGAACCTCATCTGGTTCAATGAAAATATCTTGTTGAAAAACCTCAAGTACTCTGTAAATAGATTTCTAGGGTTTTCTTGAAAGGTTTATGAGAGCATCATGGCTTAGCAGAAAGTTGTGAGAGTAAACGGACCAGAATGCATCCATGTGTATGTCACTTTGTAGATCTGTGTCTAATCACACAGATCTAGGGTCAAAAAGACCTGGGTCCAAATAACAGTTCTTCCATTTACTGGCTGTGTACAGAAACAAGTTGATTAGTTTTGCTGAACCTCAGCTTGCTTGTAGTTATAATGCTTCATCCTCAAGGCTATGTAAGGACAGTCCATTCCCCAGCTGTTGTGTGGCTCAGAACATATACTTCAGTGTCTTCATAACTTCAGTATCCTTCTCAATAGAGACTTTCCAGCTGCTATATCTAATGCTATAAGTGCTTTTCTGGAGGTTCAGAACTTCACATCCTCCTTTGCTTTTCTCTTTAGCATTTACTACTACATAATGTACTGTATATTTAACCATTAGTAAGTAATCTTCTTTACTTTCTACTCCAACACTCACATCATAACCTCACAGAGCAGATATGTTTGCCTGTTTTGACTGCCACTATATTCTTGGTGTCTAGGATTGTGTTTGGAATATGAATGAATAGGTGATTAAGTGGTTAGTCAATAGGAATATTTCTGGCCCAGAATTTCTGGGCCAAGATGGTTCAATATGTTCATGCTCCCATTTCCTCTGAGTGTCAGAAACACAAGTAGAGATGAACTACAACAAAAGAAGAATATTTTTTTTAAATCAACCTTAAGTTACATAAGATGCTTCCATTATTACAAGAAGTTGTGTGAAAGTGTAGGGGAATTTTCTGTAGGACCCTGAAAGACGTCTGTATGTCCAAAATTATTGTAAAATATAAATTTTCTAAAAATCATGGTTTTTAAATAAAGGAAGATATACATCTGAGTGGCTCAGAAGCAGAACAAAGTACACAGCAATAACAGGAAGCTGATGTTAGGACCTACTAGACTCTTTACCTAGTCATTCTAGATGGTTGGAAGTTGAATTTTGCTTTATTCTCAAGGCTATTTAAGGACAGTGCATTCCCCAGCTGTTGTGTGGCTCAGAACATATACTTCAGTGTCTAAATATACTTCAGTATCCTTCCCAATAGAGACTTGCCAGCTCTATATCTAATGCTATACGTGCTTTGCTGGAGGTCCAGGACTTCTCATCCTCTTTTGATGCTTTGGGACAATGAGAACCAGATATAGCAGGAGATTTGCTTGAATCACATAAATAAAACCAAGTCTGGCAATGGGCATTCCTCTCCATGAAAGTAGGCTTAAAGCCACACCATTTATTGCCCAGGATTGTGGTTTCTTTATTTAAAAAAAAAACATAAAGGAACAAAACAAACTGCACAACTAAGATTTGGGGCCAAACTATCAGTTAGTGGAATATGGAAGATATGCATTGGCTTTTGGATTGAAAATACCAGAGAGCCAAAAGATGAAAATAGAATTATACTTAGGTACATAGTACATGGTATTGTGGATGCTAAAAAAAAAAAACCACCTCTTTAAAGCTAGTAGAGAAAAGAGGTCATTTACCTTCTGTAGACAGCAGTGAGTCAGATAGCAGGTGACTTATCAGTCGGTGTCACTGCAGAGACAAGAGTAAAGAATTTTATACCCTATATTACTTTCATTCAAGACAGTTATTTTGGTAAGACTGCTATAACTGAATACACAGACTCAATGGGTTAAACACAGAAATTAATTTTTCCATAGTTCTAGAAGTTAAAAGTTCAAGAGCAAGTCTTTGTTTCTGTCTGACTTAATGAGCGTACCTTCTCTCCTTGGCCTGCAAATGGC
Organism: Dipodomys ordii; assembly: GCF_000151885.1. Classification (NCBI taxonomy): domain Eukaryota; kingdom Metazoa; phylum Chordata; class Mammalia; order Rodentia; family Heteromyidae; genus Dipodomys; species Dipodomys ordii. The sequence goes on along the minus strand of NW_012267277.1, from coordinate 4,672,973 downwards.
TGTTTTCTTGCAGTGTTTTCATTTCTATTTCTTCCATGAAAAGACATCTCTGGTGTCTGTGTGTCTCGAGTCCCTCTTGTTGCAAGGGCATCATCATATTGCACTACATTCCATCAAAATATCATTTTAATTCAATCTTCCTTTAAATGTCTGTCTCCAGAGATATCACATTCCAAAGTAGTTATAGCTTCAACATATGAATGTGATGCATAGCAAAGAATAAAAAGAAAAGGAAAGACATCATCAAGACTCACAAAAAATTTGTGCACTCATTACCTGTAGATAATTGCTTTAAGAATCATCAACTGTTATTCATTCCTAAGTAAGGGAAATTATCATCCCCAATGAAATGGTAGTAATACATATATAATGTAGTAATGAAATTAAGACTCAGTGAATTAAATTTGTCTATTTAAAAGCTAGAGATTATCACATTTATTCTGTGTGTGTGCACCAGTTATGGAGCTTGAATTGAGGGCCAGGTGCTGTGTCTAAGATTTACTAGCATTCTACCACTTGAGCCATAGCTCCATGTCTGGCTTTTTGGCAGATAACAATCTGATAGACTTTCCTGTCAGAGCAAGCTTTGAACTATGATTCTTAAATCAGCCTTCTGAGTATCTGGGATTACAAGCATGAGCCACCAGAGTCTGACTCACATTAGATTTTAAGATATCCAGTTATATATTTCATGAGAGAGACATATAAAAAACAAAAACAATAGTCAAACTATTAAAACTCAGAGAAAAAATAAGATGCAACATATAAATTAAATAAAGCTTACAAAATAATATTGTTTAAACAAAAAACAATTTGAAGGGGAAATTATTCGTTGAAATAAAGAATATTTCAATAGACAATAGTTAAAAAGAACCTCCTCCAAGAAAATCTAATAATCATAATTTGTACTTATCTAATGTTAACTGTGTCTAAAATAAAATTAGCAAATCTATAATCATGTTGAAAAGCTTCTCAAAAAAGATTTCACATCTTAGCTATGGTAAATAATGCTGTGATAAACATAGTCGTGCTGGTAGCTTTAGTGTGGTCTTGTTTGTGATCATTTGGGTAAATGCCCAAAAGTGGGATTGCTGGGTCATAGGGGAGCTCTATGTGGAGTCTTTTGAGGAACCTCCATACTGCTTTCCAAAGTGGTTGAACAAGTTTACACTCCCACCAACAATGCAGTAATGTTCCCTTCTGTCCACATCCCCTCCAGCATCTGTTGTTATTAGAGTTCTTGATTACAGCCATTCTAACTGAGGTGAGGTGGTATCTCAATGTTGTTTTGATTTGCATTTCTTTTATGGCTAGACAGGTTGAACATTTCTTCATGTGTCTATTGGCCATCCTTCTTTCCTCTTCAGAGAAGTTTCTCTTTAAGTCTTTAGCCCACTTATTTATTGGGCAGTTGTTTCTTTGAAGATTTGTTTTGGGGGGATTTAATTTTTTGAGTTCCAGGTATATTTTAGATATGAGACCCTTGTCTGTTGTATGGCTAGTGAAGATCTTCTACCAATCCATGGGCTTTCTATTGATCTTGCTAGCTATGTCCTTTGCCATGTAGAAGCTCTGCAATTTCATGCAATCCCATTTGTCCAGCCTTTCTTTGATTTGTTGTTTCAGGGTCTCTATTAAGAAAATTTCAGCCTGTGCCAAGGAGACCTAGGGTTTCTCCTATTCCATCCTGTAATGTTTTCAGAGTGTCTGCTTTGACTCCGAGGTCTTTGATCCATTTGGAGTTGATTCTGGTGCAGGGTGATATATAAGGATCTAGCTTTAGTTTTCTACAAGTAGTTAACCAATTTTGCCAACACCATTTACTGAAGAGGCTGTCTTTCTTCCATTCTATTTTTTAGCTCCCTTATCGAAGATTAGATGGCTATAGGTCTGTAGGTTCATTTCTAGGTTTTCAATTCTATTCCATTGGTCCTGGGGTCTGCTCTTGTGCCAGTACCAAGCTGTTTTGTTTACTATGGCTTTGTAGTAGAGTTTGAACTTTGGTATTGATATTCCTCCAGCACTGTTCTTTCTGTTAAGGATCATTTTTGCTATTTGGGATCTTTAAGATATGGAACCAACCCCAGATGCCCCTCAGTAGATGAATGGATCAAGAAAATGTGGTATATATACACAATGGAATTCTATGCCTCCATCAGAAAGAATGACATTGCCCCATTTGTTAGGAAATGGAAAGACTTGGAAAAAATTATATTAAGTGAAGTAATCCAGGCCCAAAGAAACATAGGTCCCATGGTTTCCCTTATTTGCAATAACTAGTATATGTCTGAGTCAAGCAGAAATGGTCAGATAAGTTGATGTTAGGGGAATGAACCCCAAGATAAGTATTAAATTGTTTATTATTAATTTTTTTTCCTTTCATGCAATTGTTTCTAATATATTTATAAGATGATTTCTTTGTTGCTTTGTATGTCCCTCCCCCACAGTATAACCCATGCTTTCACTGTATTTGATGTTGCTATCATTTGTGGAAGGGAAGGAAAAAAACAAACTGAGGATACAGGTAGACCCATTGCAACAATGAGATGTACAAGTCATTATGTTGAAAAATGAACTTTACAACTTTGGTGGGGGTGGGGAGAGGATTGGGTGAGGGGGAGAAGGGGAGTATGGGAAGGGATGGGAAGGAGAAACAAAGAGGAGGCAACAATGTTTGATAAGAAATGTACTCGTTATTTTGCCCATGTAATTGTAACTTCTCTGTATGGTATTCTCACAATAAAAAAATAAAAATAAAGATTTCACAATCTTATACATATATCAATTACCATATATTCTGTGTATGTAAATGTCTGTATATGCATACATGTATCTTCTTTGTAGATTCTTTTTATATCAGTCAGCCTGTATACACTTCCCCTAGGAACCTCTCTGCCTTGTCAGCTGAGCATATGTGCCTTAAGCTTGAAGATTCTAGTTCAGGGTATTAAGGTTATTTCCCAATTATTAATATTGGGACCAATGAGCTTTTGCTGCATTTCCAAAGTCACTTACTTAGTAAATGAAAGATTTGGGATTTTGCTTCAAATTCTCTGTCTCACTCTGAGCCATCCATAATCATACTATACAATTTGTGTCTTATATGTAAAAATACAACCACTAACAAAATGCAACCACTGCTAAGATTCCCCTGGACTGAATAGAAAAATCCAATGCTATTATACTATATAGATTAGATGCACAAATCCTTATCTTGACAAGCTATGAAATAACACCATTTTCTGTGTGGTGTCCTCTTCACTTCTCTGGAAAGATGTGTTGAATGGGAGATGAGAGACTAAGTTCAAATGGTACCTTTCTTCAGAGTCCAGAGTTTGTGACATCATTGCAACCACCATACAATATTACTGTATCAGCAGTATTCCTGAGTGACCTTCAGACTTCTGGGCTTACTGCTTTAAAATGACCTTAAAAGGGACAAAGGAGATGTGTAGTGTTGAAGTCCATGTGGCCAAATGGGTGGCTGCTTCTTTCCTCCCATGATACAGAATGGTCAGCTGTAGACTAATCAATCAATTCTGAGAAAAATCTGGGGAAGGAAGTAAAGAAAACCATTTGTTTCTCAACCAACATTATTATGAAAACATCATGAAATACTTCATATTTCTGAGTGCCTACACCATGACATGTAAGTCATGAGCTAGCATCCATCCTTATACAGACATAGAGATCTACACATCGGTATCTTAAGTTTATTTTTTCCACTGAAGTAAGAGTCAAGAAGAAAATACTACTTTTATTTGAGCAGAGGTATGTCAACTTGTGTAAGCCCCGGGAACCCTATTTAGGGTCATTGAACATTTGTTATACAGCTTACCTTATCTATTTTGTTTGTTTCATTGGATATATGACCAAAGTTTATGAAACAATTCACCTCTGAATTATTTTTGTCCAAGTTTAGAAGATGGACAGAGTTTAAATCATGCCCAGCTTCAAAGAGGAAATAGTTAGAAGGCCTTCAGTGGTACAGTCAAGCTGTTGGCAAGTAACCACAATAAAACCTTTGAATATAAAATTTAGAGTGTAAATTCCAGGTCAGTAATTTTGCATCAGTGATCCCTTTAAGAAATCATCCTCAAAAATCTCTCTGGTTTTGAAATAGAGCTCTGAAGTGTCAGTTAGTGAGAGTGATGATCAACACAATAACAATACTGTATTTTTTTAGATAGAATCATAGTTTTAAACTGTTTTACCCATGTAATCCTGATGGGCACTTTGCTAAGTCTTTATTCTCCCCCAAATTACACATGAAAAAAATGAAGTTTACAGAAAAAAATTAAAAGTATCTCAGCAAATTGACATAGTTATTTGAAAGGAATAGAGACAAGACTTAAATTTACATTTTCTAGATTAATCCAACATCCTTTCTACCCTGTCAACGTATGTCTGCCTTACAACCTACTCTGTAAATATTTTTAACTGCCTACACATGCAAGTCTCTAAAATACTCACTATTTTACAAGAGAAGAATGATCAAAAGATATTTGAGCTGGGAAGGATCTTAGACACCATCTGGTCCAATCCTTTTGTTTAAAGATGAGAAAAATGAGACTTGGAGAGATATGGTAAATTACTACTGAGATTGTAGTCTACCTCCAAACCCTTAGAATTTTATTTATTTACCTCCAAACCCTTAGGATTGTATTTATTTGCTCAACCCACATTTATTCATCACATATTATGGAACAAATCACTGAGAAAACAGATTTATAATGCAGGAGCTCTTAGTCTTTTAGGGAAGATAGATACACTATTAATTATAGGTACTAAACTGGAGATTTACACAGATGAAATGGATTAGCCAAGAAGGTGCAATTAATTAGGCCTATAGAATAAAGAAAGACTCCACCAAGAAGTGAAGGTTGAGTTTTTCAAGTAAGAGAAGTTTGCTAGGCACTTAATGGAGAAGGACTTGGCACAAAAAAGGAATTATTTGTTTAACCAATTGGGACTGTGAGTGAACTCTTATGGATAAACACTTCACAGGATCACCAGAGGAGAGTGGTAAGAGAAAAGAGTGGAGAACCAAGAGTGAGATAAAGCTTGTTTATCATATCAAGGCATGTGGACTCTTTCTGCAAAGAGAGGAGGAACGATGAAAATACAAAAGGCAGTAAGCCAAGTAAGTAATATAATCTCCAGTTGTGGAGATGGGGAAAATATTAAGTTCACAGAATAAACAACACTATCAGGTCATCTAATCTTTGCTTGTGAAAGAGCCTGAACCAAGACCAGGTTATTGTTGAATCCAGGTCCCACGTTCTATAGATGTCTCCACACATTTCTCAGAGCAAACACATTTGAAAGTGAGAGACTGAGTCCTAAAGTCAATACCTTATGGCAGAGAGAACCTGTTCTCCCCTCAGTGGGGAGATTTCCATTTTCTTCTCATGGCTTTTGAAAAACAACTTTCCTCTTCCTGTCATCCTTGAAGGGTCCATATTGGATCCTCAAAACCCTTGATTATATTTCAGAATGTACTTTTCTCCTTAAATTTCTTTCCCAAGAGCCAACATTTAAAGCTTAAGCTTTCTACATGATTCTGAGGTTCAAACCACATTTTGTCTATTCAAACTTTATGCTAGAATTTACTTATTCTGTGTTCCATTCCCTCTGTGATATACTTTTTGTTCTCTGTGGTCTTAGAAATGAGGACAAAAAATCAAGATCAGAAAAAAGAGTTTCCATAGAAACTAAGCTCAGTGCAGTTACAAAATAACTGCAAGATCTATCCTGTGTAGCTTTGTACTTGGTCCAGCATATAGATGTTTCATAATTGTTAAACCATCCCTCTAGTATGTCAGGTAAAAACTGAAAGAAATAAAAGTCTCTCTTTTTCTGTCATTATAAAAGCCAACTGTGTTGAGTTTACATTGTTTAAAAAAAGTAGCATTATTCAATTAGAAAAATAATTATCAGGTCATTCAAAGTCCAGTTTGAAAAATATACCCCCATACTTGCTCATTCAAATAGGAAATATAATGTGAAAATGATTTCATGCTCCTTGGAAGAAGTAACAGTGGATTGAGAAACAGCCCAGAGTTCCACTGTCACTCTTTAGGATGACAGGGGAAAAGTTGTACAATCAGAACTCAAAAGACAGAAACACCGAGGAAGGTGAAACTACTGATAAGACACAGCTCCCTGGAAATTCTGCCTAACATTCTTCTCTTCTCCTTCCATACCCAGTTTCTGTCTAGCACCTCCTACTGGCCAATTTTGATGGTGTGACAAAGAAATGCATGAGAAATGTTTTTGCAGGATTTGATTCCTTAAATACAAAGAAACTCATAGTAAGAGCCAGGTGCTGGTGACTCACACCTGTAATCCTAGCTACTCAGGAGGCTGAGATCTGAGGATTGATTGTAGTTCAAAGTCAGCCAGATAAGAAAGTCTGTGAGACTCATCTCCAATTAACCACCAGAAAACCAGAAGTGGAGCTGTGGTTTAAGTGGTAGAGCACAAATCTTGAGCAAAAGAGCTCAAGAACAGTGCTCAGGCCCTGAGTTCAAGCCCCAGAAACAACAAAAAAGAAAGAAAGAAAGGAAGAAAGAAAGAAAAAAAGAAAGAAAGAAAGAAAGAAAGAAGGAAGAAAGAAGGAAAGAAAAAAGAAAGAAGAGAAAGGAAATCATAGTATGTAATGAACTGGTTTGAGAGCAGAAAGAAAGTGACAGAAGCAGACACAATTTCACAGTGAACATTCTGATACATTTACTTTTCATCTAATTTTTCATCTTTTCCTTTATTTTTGGCAGTACAGAGGATTGAATTCAGGACCTTGTGTGTATTAGGTAATTGCTGTACCACCCTAGCCATATCCCCAGCCTGACTTGCTTTAGTTTACTTTTCAGAGAGGGGCTCAAGCTTTTGCCTAAGGCTATATTTGGACCAGAATCCTCATACTTCTGCCTTCCACATAATTGAGATTACTGATGTGAATCACCACACCCAGCTTGGTTTCTTTTTTGTTGTTGTTTTTGTGATAGAATATTGTTAATAGTTTTTTGCTTTTGGCTGACCTTAGTCTCCCAGATAGCTGAAATTAGAGGCATGCATCACTCTGTCTACCCATCATATTTTTATATATTTTGTTTTTTCATAATTGAATCATGCAAATTTTGTATGTTGATATTATTTTCTTCTGGTTTCATATTACTTTATGTTTTCCTATATAACTCAAATTTCATAAATATGATTTTTATGAATACATCCTGCTGTATTTTCTGTATGTACTATAATTTATTTAGCTACTCTTTTATTTTAAGATTTCAAAACCAGATCCATTATAATTATCTTTAAGAAAGAGAACAAAATAAAGGCATTTAATAGATATTAAGAAACTAATAATAAAGCTATTATAATTAAGACAGTATAACTTTGGTACAAAACTAGGAAAATAGAACAATTGACAGAATATAGAATCTAGACGTTGATTTCCATCTGGTTAAAGTCCTGCAATTCAGTAGGAAAGAATATAAGCATTTGAATAAATAGCACAGAGAATTTGAGTTTTGCTGTAAGATCAAAAGCATTTTGATCCCTACCTCACACCATGAACAAAAAATAATTTGAAGTGTATTAAAAAGATAAATGTGGTCTTTAAAACCTTCACATTCCTGGAATAGCTTCATGATTTTGATACAAAGAAAGATGTATTAAATAAGACATAGAAAGAATTTAAAATTTTGATGAAAAAAAAAGTTAGTGTTGCTTAAAAAGCTAATAGGCAAACCACAATCTGGAAGGTATTGCTTGTGATCTATATTTCCAACAAAGAGTACATGCCTAGAATCTATAAAGAACTTCCAAAAAACAATAAAAATATATATAACCCAATCATACAAAAGCGAAATACTTAAGAAGGTACTGCACAATGAGGCCATTCAATGTTATTGAAAGATACTCAGTTTCATACTACTTTATAGGAGAAAATCAAGATAAAACTACAATTAAATGCCACCAACAGCCACCAGAATGACTAAATTATCATGACTATACTATTTTTGGTCAGGAATATGAAATAACTGAATGTATAAAACTCTCTCACACATGAAAGATATCATTGTACATAGGCTCAAGTGCTTTGGAAAACTACTTTTTGGTATCAATTAAAATTATGGCATAGGAATTCTAATCCTTATATTTAATTTCAAGAAAAGAAGCTATATATCATTAAAGGAATGAGTAGAATGTTTAATAACCTTATCATAATGGCCTCAAACTGGAAACAACACAATCATCCTCCAATAAGAGAATGAATAAACAAATAATGATAGGTGTTTAGAATCGAATTCAATCTAGTAATAGAAAAGGAGCAAAGTTTTTAAATGCACTAAAAAAGAATGTCTTTCAAACATTCAATTTAATGAAACAATCAGTTATAAAAGAATATTTGCCAGATGCTTCTATTCATATAAATAATTGAACATGAAGCTATGTTAATGAAAGCTGGATAGTGATTACCTATGAGTTACTGACAAAGAAGAGGTACATGGGAGTCAATCCCCTGGGGTACAGGAATATCCTAAAATTTGGTCTGAGTGGTAGTTTCATAGGTATATTTACCCAGAAAATTCATTAAGCAAATGCATAAGATTTATACACATTGTTACAAGTAAATTACATCTTTTAAAAGTATCAAAATATTCCCTAGGATAAATAATATGGCAATACATATCTTTGTGCAGAGCTCTTCACCCACATATGTGGCTACACAAATGGAGGGAGGCATTGTAGCATTGTGTTCAGTGTGTCAATTCTAAAATCAGACTTCCTGGGTTTCAGTTCTACTTCTGAAAATTACTAGCTGTGTAAAAATGTGACCAAAACAGATCAACTCTAATTTTATTACATTTTTCCTCATCGGAAAAATGGGAGTAATAACAGTACCTACCTCAGAGGGCTTAATGAGATTTAGCTGTCCTAATACATCTAAAGCATTTGAAATAGTTCCTGTATGTACTAGCATGTGTTAGCTATTATTATTAGTGAAATTCCCTGATTAAACTACATCAATGCTTTCAAAGTTCTTGATACATGTCACAAACGTTCTTTCCAAATATTTTATACCAGTTTAAACTGGTATAAAATTAGTAGCCTATGGGAGAGCCTGGCAAGACATTCAATGAAATAAAGTATGTTCAGGTGTGACTGAATATTAATGGAAAAGAACAGGTCATTTTGTTAGGCAACAACCACCCAGACTTATAACCTTAAGGCAAGCAAAAAACAATGCTGAAGAATGTTGAGTTTTTGAAGGTTTAATTTTTTTTAAGTTCTCTATATATTCTAGATATTAGGTCACTGTCTGATGTGTAGCTAGGAAAAAATCTCCCATTCTGTAGGCTGTCTTTTTAGCTTGTCGGCTATGTCCTTTGCTGTGCAGAAACTTTTGAGTTTGATGCAGTCCCAATTATCAAGCCTTTCTTTGATTTGCTGTGCTTTTGGGCCATTACTCAGAAATTTCTTTTCTATGCCAGAGTCCTAATGTGTTTTCCCACTCCTTCCTGTAATGGTTTCATGGTATAAGATACTTCATTGAGGTCTTTGATCCATTTTGAATTGATGCTGGTACAAGGTGACAGATAAGGGTCAAGTTCCAGTTTTCTGCATGTGCATATCCGATCTTCCTAGCACTACTTGTTGATGAGGCTCTCTTTCTTCCAACCTATGTTTTTGGTTCCCTTATCAAATATTAGATGGCTATAGGCCTGTGAGTTTATTTCTGTGTCTTCTGTTCCATTGATCCGCAGGCCTATTTTTGTTCCAGTACCAAGCCATTTCCACTACTCTGTAGTAGTGTGTGAAGTTTGGTATCATTATACCTCCATCACTACTTTTTCTGCTAAGGATCACTAAAGAGAATCTTCTCTGAAGTAAAAATGGCCAATAGACATATGAAGAAATGCTCAACATCTCTGGTCATAAAAGAAATGCAAATTAAAACAACATGGAGATTTTTCCTCACCTCAATTAGAATGGCTATTATCAAGAAAACAAATGATAACAAATGTTGGCAAGGATTCAGCTGAAAGAAACCCCTAATACACTGTTGATGGGAATGTAAATTTGTTCAACCATTCTGGAAAGCAATATGGAGGTTCCTCAAAAAAATTAAATTAGAACTACTCTATGATCCAGCAATTGTACTCCTGGGCATTTATCCAAAATATTACAAACCAACTTCCAGTAAAGCCACCAGCACAACCATGTTTATTGCAACACTATTCACCATAGCCAAGGTATAAAATCATCCCAGATACCCCTCAATGGATGCATAGATGAAGAAAATGAAGTGTATATATACACATGGAATTTGATTCATCCATTAGAAAAACCAATATTGTATCATTTGTAAATAAAATTAAAAGATGTGGAAAAAAGTTATATTAAGTGAAGTAAGTCAGGCCCAGAGAGACAAAGGACCAATGTTTTCTCTTATATGTGGAAGCTAGATTTAGCTTACAAATTCATAAATACATTGGGTAGTATACAATTATATACAAATGTATTAACTGAAATATGGTAGAATCAAGGGAGATCTCAAATAATGTAATTCCTTAAAAGGCTAAAATCAAAATTCTGCAAATAAAACACCAGGAAGCAGATACTTGAAAGGGGTGGGGTGGAGTCAAGGAGAAAGGGGTAGACAAAGAAAGAGGAGAAGATGGGTAGAATATATTCAAGGACTCTGTATATCCCCCAAAATTAAAGATAATGAGGGAATGGGTAATATTAATCAAGATGTATTCATAAACTGCTTTGTTAAATGGCAACTCCTTTGTACAATATCTTAAAGGTAATGATATGATATGATATGATAATGATATGATAATAATCATAATGACGACGACAATGACGATGACGATGATGATGATGGTGAAAGGATGTTGGATGTGGTGGTATAGAACTAGCTTGCACTATTAGCACCTTGCATCACAGAATCAGTCTTTAAATTTTTATTACTGCTTTGCTGCTTATTCTCCTTTCCAAATGCTTGCTTCTTTTGACTTTTGGTGTGGTGTGGCTATGGATTTAATGTGCCCCATCCCCTAAAATTCATTTGCTTTGTGCTTGGTCTTCAAAGTGGCAGTTTCAGGAGTCAATGGAATCTGCAAGTAGGAGAGCCTAATGAAAGATCCTTAGGTCCAACCAGAACCAAGGTGGATTTGGTTGCTAATTCCATAGTTATACTACACCTAGTTTTCAATAAGAGAAGCAATCCTGGGCTCTCCCACCCTCTTCTTGTTTATGATATATAAGCTGCTCACTCCTGCCTGGATTCTCATCATTGCTATCCACCCTGATTCAATGTGGCCAAGAGATTGTCCTTGCCAAGACTGTACCAGGTACTGGAACTTTCAGCCTCCAAAACTTTGAGCTAAATAAGTGTCTCTGTACGTCTGTCTGTCTGTCTGTCTGTCTGTCTGTCTGTCTGTCTCTCTCTCTCTCTCTCTCTCTCTTCCTTCTTTTGTCCATCCTGAGGCTTGAACTCAGGGCCTGGGCACTGTCCCTGAGCCTATTTATACTCAACATTAGTGCTCTATTACTTGAGCCATAGCCCCGCTTCCAGCTTATACTGAGTAGTTTATGAGAGATAAGAGTCTCACAAACTTTTCCACCTGGTCTGGCTTTGAACCATGATTTCAGTCTCTTGAATAGTTAGAATTACAGGTGTGGGCCAGCAGCACCAAGTTTCTTTCTTTCTATATATATATATATATATATATATATATATTCAAATGTTTCATTATAGTGACAAAACCCAACATTTTTCTTCCCTAGTCTCTTTCCAACTTTTGCTACTAGCTTCTGGCCATTCTCTTATCTTCCTCTGGCACCCTTGCTATGCAATCTCAACAACTGCTACCAGATCTTTTTCTTAAATAGATGGGAGGTGAGGGAATTCCAAGGCAGAGAAATCAGCACAGAGATTCAGGGAAGAGCTTTTATTAAAAATGAAACATATGGCTACCCCTGGGTCTAGAAATTGCAATATTAGATATTTACCTAAGGGTAATGGAAACATATGCTCTCGTGATGGTAAGAAAGTGGATGTCCTTGAAATCCCGTGTGCATAGGATGGGAATGTCTCAGAACCCAGAGTAGTCTCTCATCTGTCCCACACTTCATTTCTTCCCTACAAACTGTTCCTATTGTAGCCAGTTTAAAGTTCTTAATGTTTATTATGATTTGGCTATAAAGTATTCTCCCAAACCCTCATTTGTTGAAAGCTTGATCCCAGCTTCTGGTTATTGACAGGTGATTGAACCATGAAAATGATCATTTCAATGGGTTAATCCATCAATGAGTTCATAACAGAATGGGCTATGAGGAGGTGGAGCCTAGATGGAGGAAGTAAATCACTAGGATTTTGAAGTGTGTAGCTTTTCCTCTCTGTTTTACTGGCTGCTGTGAGGTAAGTAGCCTTATCTCCCAGTGAGATGACATTCTCTGTTAGAGAAGAGGACTAAGGCATTCATTCCTTCTCTGCTCCCTCTTTGCTTTGATGCCTTACTCCATGCTATGCTATGCCATATCATTGTCCCATAGTGATAAAGCCACCAACCACGGGCCAAATTCATGAGTCAAAATAAATCGCCCCTGTATTAAGTTGATTTTCTTTGGTATTTATTACAGCAATGGAAAAGCTGACTGACACAATGTTTATGGATCCCGCTCTGCTTTCTTGCATCTCTTAACCCTTCCACGTACTCTTAACTAGAATATAACTGTCAATTATTGTCAGTTGTAAGATCCTCTATTACTTTTAAGACTTAGCTTGCCCATCACCAAGCCCATCTACTCAAGTCAGGAAGGAATGAACTTTCAAACCTGGGGAAAACCTGATAAAGGCTTTTCTATGACTCTTCACTGGCTTCTAGATTTGTGTGGCCACAAACAATCTGGCCTCATATTTTAACACTTTCTGTTCTCCTTTCTGGAAATCCTAAGTACATCGATCTTCTCCCATACCAAGGAACTCAACTACTGCTGCCTCTGGGCCTTCATATGTGTGGTCTTTCTACCCAAGACTTCCCTTCTCTATTCTTGTCCCTTAAGCTTGCTTGTTTCTGTTGACCTGGATTAGCTACTTTCTCAACCCAATATACGTCTATAGCTTCCTGAGGACTCCTTAACACTCTGCTCATTATGCCTTTAGTGTATTCAAACTTTATCACTGGGCTAGAAAGCCTATGAGGGTAAAAGCAGAACTTGTTTATTCAACCGTTCACCTCCAATGCCAAGTATATTTTCTCTCAGAGTTCTCATCTTCATAATTCAAGTGGTAGATGTTTTGTAAACCAATGAATGCTGTGTATGTGTCTCTACATGTACACACATGTGTGTGTGCATATGTATGCACTTAGGTACCTTAAAAAAAACTAGAGGCCAGATGTGCTGATCAAGATCTATTTGCCCTTTCTTAAAGATCCATTTTCTGCCTCACATTTGCAATTGGGATTCCATTTGGGTTCAGCCAATGGAGAGGTCCAATGGAAAAGTGGAAAATGTGTGCACATGAGGGAAGAAGCCTGGGCATTCCTGCCCTGCTCACTCCTTGCCTCTGGTACATTTTTTTCCGGGAGCTGCTCTGACCCTGTTTGTGACCTTCTGCAGCTCTTGTCAACTGGTACATCTCCCAGATTCCAGTTTTTAGATTAGTACATTATTTCTCTCCTTATCTCCTTGACTCTAGGAGACATATGACTTCTCAATATTTGTTAGCATTCTTAGGGCATCTCAAAGGTCTACTGCTTGATCTTTTAGCTCTGCCCCATTTTTGAATGTAGTTCCTTTAGTATAATTTCTTCACTATAAAAGTAAGAATAATTTGTACTTGATCAATGCAAATGTCTTCTTCCTCTCCCCTTTCTTTATTTTTATTTTATTTCATTTATTTATTTCTTTTGGTTGATCATGGGGCCTGAACTCTGGGCCTGGGCGCTGTCCCTCAGCTCTTCAGCTTGAGCCACAGCGCCACTTCTGGCATTTTCTGCTTATGTGGTGCTGAGGAATCGAACCTAGGGCCTCATGCATGCAAGGCAAGCACTCTACCACTAAGCCACCTTCCCAGCTCCTCTCCCCTTTCTTTAGAGGCACATTTTGTTTCTCTTACTGACCTCTTTCTCCCACTGGCCAGCGAGTGCATTGACGGCAAAGAAAATATTTATCTCTGAATCCTCATGCTCTAAAACAGGGCCTGGCTGACATTGAATGCTTGATAATTGTTGGTCCTCCACTTCATCTGTGATATGTAAAAACTTGCACTGAATTCTCTCTAGAATTATTTTTACATCTATGCGAGAGCTTGTTTAGCCTCCAGCTTCTCCTCTGACATCTTCCTGGAACCTTTTACGTCTTCCTTACAAAATGAAGCAGAGGGAGTTCTGGGAAGATTGAGATACCACCTCACCACAGTTAGAATGGCTATAATCAAGAACTCTAATAACAACAGATGCTGGAGGGGATGTGGACAGAAGGGAACCTTACTGCATTGTTGGTGTAAACTTGTTCAACCACTTTGGAAAGCAGTATGGAGATTCCTCAAAAGACTCCACACAGAGCTCCCCTATGACCCAGCAATCCCACTTTTGGGCATTTATCCAAATGTTTACAAACAAAACCACATTGAAGCTACCAGCATGACTATGTTTATTGCAGCATTATTTACCATAGCTAAGATATGGATCCAACCCAGATGCCCCTCAGTAGATGAATGGATCAAGAACATGTGGTATATATATACAATGGAATTCTATGCCTCCATCAGAAAGAATGAATGACATTGCCCCATTTGTTAGAAAATGGAAAGACTTGGAAAAAATTATATTAAGTGAAGTAAGCCAGGCCCAAAGAAATATAGGTCCCATGGTTTCCCTTATTTGCAATAGCTAGTATATGTCTGAGTCAAGCAGAAAAGGTCAGATAAGTTGATGTTAGGGAAAACCCTAAGATATGTATTCAAATGTTTTTTTTTCTTTCATGCGATTGTTTCTAACGCATTTATAAGATAATTTCTTTGTTGCTTTGTATGTCCCTCCCCCATGGTATAACCCCTGTTTTCACTGTATTTGATGTTGTTATAATTTGTGGAGGGGAAGGGAAAAACCAAATCGTTTAAATAGGGATACAGGTGGACCCATTGCAACAATAAGACGTACAAGTCGTTATGTCGGAAACAAACTTTACAACTTTGGTGGGGGGGAGGGAGGATTGGATGGGGGGGCAAGAGGAGGATGGGAAGGGGAAACAAAGGAGGAGGCTACAATGCTTGATAAGAAATGTACTCATTATCTTGCCCATGTAATTGCAACCCCTCTGTACAGTATTTTCACAATAAAAACATGAAGCAGAGCCACTAGCTTTTTTTTGGCAGAGGAGGTCAGGAGGATGTAAACACATCTGCCTGCTTGGAGATGATAGAGAGGCCATCTTTAGGGGGATAGATGGCCCCAGGAAGCTCATATTGAGTAATTTTATGTTGGACAAAAAATTTAGCACACAATATCATAGTTCAGATCAGATTTAATAGATCAATAAATGGCTGCTTAACAAGGACATTTAGTTACTGTTATGCTAAGTTTCCTAAAGGATTTTGTTCAGTTATACCAAAAGGCGGTGAAGGACTAGAAAGCACCAGCTTTCCAACTCGGATAAAAAGAAAATTCAGCCCATTTTGGAAATTGTTCTTAACTGACAGTATGAAAACAAGCCTCAAAGCTTTTCTTTTCCAGGCATTTCCTTCATGTATTTTGGAGAAAGTTTGGCCTGACTTACAAGGAAACCCCTTAATTGTCCCTTAAAAGTAGAATTGCGTCATTGTGGATAAGACATGGTATTCAAATAGCTCCGTAGGGGATACACTCTTGGAAACTCAGCAGGATTTTAATTGTAAGCAGACAATTTGTTTTGGATTGTATGCAGAGCATGAAAATATAACTGCTATAGGATCTAACAACATATAAGGGGATTAAAGTCTAGTGTTTCCCTACTGGTTTAGTTCTTGGCCTTAGCTATCTTTGCAAGTGATAAAGTCAGCATCTAAGGTTACTTGGTATCCTTTTGATAATCTAATATGATTATATCCTAGGCACCTTAAAGGACAATATTAGTCTTATTTGCTATTGTATTACCCATTCCTAACAGTATTGCATAGATCACTAGTGCCCAATAAATATACTCTACTTCATCAATTCTGAGGCACACCTCTTTTCATAGTTTTAACAGCTCCAAAATGAGAATACCTCATAAAAATCAATGCTATGTCATAGATCAACCAGCCTTTCCTTTCTCAATGGTAAATAAAATCACGTAGCACATTTTAAGTGATGGATTTGGGATGCTGAGGGCCTTGTATGAGCTAGATTCAGTGTCAAATTCTTCAATGCATTATTCATTACACCATGTGATAAAAAAATATCTAAGGTGGGTATTATGGACTCCATTTAATAGATAAGACTCAGTACTGCAGTCAATTTACCAGAGTCACAGGTTTTACATAAAAAGAGATGGAGGTGGCCTCAAACCCAAGTCTTATTCCAATGCCTATAATCTTCCCATTAGATCATGATGTCTCCCAGTGGAAACTTGAAGTAAATATATTTTAGAATCAATATGTTAAAATCTGGGATGTTTCATTAATTTATCTAATGTATCCTTTTGACTGATTCAAGTAACAAATGCCATCCCAAAGTTCTCTCAAAAGAAGTCGATGCATATTAATTAGTTTTCAACTTAGGTGACAGAGTGGCCCAATCCCATCTCAAACCAAATAAAACAAATGTGGGATTTATTGGAAGTATCCAAGGATATCCCCAACACTGAGTGTTTCTGGGCTCTAGAACAAATGGAACCTGACAACTGACAAGTTGACAGTGTAGACAGGACACTGTCTAGTCTGATTTTTCTATGTATACAACTTTATTCATCACTGTTACTATGGGTCTATGATTTCCAAAAAGTAATAGTATGACTCTCACAGCTCCAAAATACTGTATATTAGACACAAGTTGCTACAACTCTGTTTAACTCAGACCTAAAAATCCTAAGGAATGGGACTCATTGACTCAGGGTTCAAGTCCACCTCCTGGACCAAGCAAATGTGACCTCAAGTAGAGTGACATTATATGGACATGACAGGTTTCATAGTAATTATGTAAATATATCAGGCAGGAGAGAGGAGTTCTACATCTCAGAAAGCAACAGTAGAAATAGAAATCCTTAGCTGTTTCAGAAAGCCACTAAAAATATCTAGAAGCTTTATTTACATACTATTAGAGAAGATAGCTAAAATTATTTCCAGGTATGTAAACTGATGAAAAATAAGAGTCAGAGTGGCTTTGAAAGATGGTGGACATGGGTAGACATGGGGTATAAAATAAGCATGACAATTTAGTCTAGTTGAAGCCAAGCATCAGTGGCTCATGCCTATAATCCTAGCTACTCAGAAGGCTAAGATCTGAGGATCAGGGTTCGAAGCCAGCCTAAACAAGAAAATCTGTGTGACTCTTACCTCCAATCAATTACCAAAAAACCCAGAAGTAAAGCTGTGGTTCAAGTGGTAGACTAAGAGTTTTGGGCAAAAGAATCTCAAGGACAGTTCAGCACCTAGGCCCTGAGTTCAAGCCCCAGGAATGGTGGAGGGAGTCTAGTTAGAGCAAATCAGATGATAACACAAACACATAATTGTAAATTGAAATTAATGTCATGGAGGAAAATATACATATGAAGCGGTGAGAAAGAAAACTTTTATTTTGAAAGATTTAGAGTTAGCTTTCTTGAAAAAGTGATGTTTGAGTCATTCCCAGGTTAACCAGGCAACCACAAGGTGAAGACCAGGGGTGTGAGAGGGAACAACTCTAGGCAGAAGAGAAATATGTGCCAAAAGTAGCTGGAATAAGGGTCAGGTGGCAGAAGCAAAAGAACCAGCTGTTTTTTCGGTATTTTTCTGGGTCTCAGTGAAAGTCTTCAAGAGCCCTTTGTGCTAATTTAACTTATCTACTTGTACAAACGTCTTCCTTTACCGCCAGCCACCTAGGACAGCCCTTGCCAAGTTCACTAGAGTATACTGTGGTGACATGGTTTGAGATCCTGCTTTCCCTAGCTCAGGGCCAAGTGTCCTCCTCCATTTACTTCATTTTTTTCTTTCATTTTATTTATTTTGTACTAGTACTGGGGCTTGAACTTTGGACTCATGTTTTTGCTTGGCTTTTTCACGCTAGGCTGGTCTTCAACCACACCTTCACTTCTCCATTTATCCCATTGTATTTTATTAATATAGCCAGGCACTGGTGGCTCACGCCTATAATCCTAGCTACTCAGGAGGCTGAGATCTGAGGATCACAGTTCAAAGCCAGCCCAGGCAGGAAAAGTCTGTGAGACTCTTATCTCCAATAAACCACCAGAAAACTGGAAGTGGTGCTGTGACTCAAGTGGTAGAGTGCTTGCCTTGAGCTGAGGAGCTGAAGGACAGCGCCCAAGCCCAGAGTTCAAGCCCCAGGACCAACAAAAAAAAAAAATAAGTATTTTATTAATATATATATATGAACACTTTCTATATATACCACAATTGTTAATTTTATATATTAAGTCAGTTGGGCAAAATGATGCCTAGATAGCTGATAATACTTTGCTTTCTGACTGTCTTTAAGGATACCACCAGAAGAGATTTGCTTTTTTTTTTTTGGCAGTCATGAGGCTTGAACTCTGGTCCTGGGCCTGGGCACTGCCCCTCAGCTCTTCAGCTCAAGGCTCTACCACTTCAGCCACAGCGCCACTTTGAGTTTTCTGTTGGTTAATTGGAGAAAAGAGTCTCATGGACTTCCCCGTCTGGGCTGACTTTGAACCTCAATCTCAGATCTCAGCCTCCTGAGTAACTAGGATTACAGGCATGAGCCACTGCACCCAGCGAGATTTGCTTTTTAATCAGTAGATTGAATAAAGAAAATCCATTCTCCTCAATGTGAGTTAGCACCATACTATCTGTGGAGGACTAACTAAAAGAAAAAGGCTGAGGAAGGGCAAATTTTTTCTCTCAGAGAGAAAGCGAGAGAGTGAGAGAGAGAGAGAGAGAGGGAATTCTCTCTCCTTCTCTTGCCTGGAACACCAGAGCACCTGGAATCAGAGGAGATGTCCTACCCCCATCCACTAGATCTCAGGCTATTGGACTGAGATGAAAAATTTTAATTATACCACTGTCTCTTTCTGGGTTTCTGACTTATAAACAACATATTATGAGGGTTTGGGGATCCTCTCAGCAAGTAAGCCTGTTTTCTTAATAAGTCTCTTTATAGTATATTCATGCATATATGTAAATAGTATCCATAACATGTAATATTATATTGTATATTTATATATGTATATATTTAATATATACCATTTCCTATTGGTCTGTTTCTCTGAAGAATCCTGATCAATATGTGATATGACAAAAACTTGGGAAGCACTAGAGAAAGAAAATTCAAATGCCTTGCTTATGACTCAGGTCTCCTCCTTAACTTCATTTCCAGGCTTCCACAAGCTTCCAGTCCAGCCTCCCTATATAAGAGAAGCATGTGGGGCTTAGTTGTTACTTGGACAGTGTGATCAGTTCCCATTCTCCCTCCCTAGTAACTTTGAGATGACATTTTAAGATGTTTTCCTGAGCTGAATTTTAGTGATTCCCATACCCTCCTCTTTTCTATACATGAGCCACAACAAACCTCTCTGATGTGTTCCCTTAGTATACCCCAACAGTACCCCTATTTATCAAAATTCTTTTTACACCTCTGTGCTTCTGCACTTTTCCTTCTTCTGGGAATAAACTGATCCAAATCCTATCATGCTCTGAGGGATATTAATAAATATTATGAAAATAATTGAACATGATTGTACTGGGGTGAAAAAATGCTAAGAACAGAATTAAATGTTTTCTTCACCACAGGACTCCTCTGAGATGGACACATGATGACTTACTTGCATTGTGAAATTTGAGAAAGCATATTTGATATCCTGAGTTTCCCAAAGCGACTTAGCCACAAAGTCATTGTCTGTGGAACATCTGTGGGACTAGCTAGGAAATACTCCTGAGGTTTCACAGATGAGAATGATGGAAGTGTAGGATTTGAATGAAGAGAAAGGTAAAGAAGAATTAAAGGGAGAGAGAGAAGGTAAAAGAAAAAAAGAAGAGGAATATGGTAAATCCGTAGAATTACCACCTTGCTCCTGTCTAAAAGCAACTGTTTTCTCTCTGTGTGGCTATATCCAGGGTTGGGATGGATGTGGGCAAGCCTAAAAGTAAGCAAAAGCAGCCACATTCTACCATTACTCAGGGGCTTGGAGAGAAGTCATTGCAGTGGTAAATAGTAAGTCTTCCTTGTCTGTCAGGTTCCAGCTGCAGAAAGAGTTGTTGGCACTTACAGTAGGATTGTGTTGATACCTTTTACAGCAAGCTTTCCTTCCTTATCTCAAACAATAGCTCTTCTTGCCCTGCTCAGAGTTCACTTACAGAATAACATTCAAAACCAGGTGGCTATTGGCACCCTTCCTTGATTATATAGCAAGACTCTTTCACCTCGAGTAAAAAATTTGGTGTCTTAACCAGGAGGATATACAGTAGTGCTGTGTATAGTTACCACATATTGAACATCTTCTGCATATCAGGAAATGTGTGAAACAATAGGCATCATGAGTATTTAAATAGTGGGAGCAGGAAGATTGTAAGTGTACCTTCTTTGTTCTCATAACCACATGACCCACCTCACGAAACTCTGAAGTTGAGAGCTCATTCTCAGGATACACAGACAAGATTAGCTTATCTCTGGCTCCCCTCTCTCTATTGTTTTTCCTTGGGAATTGCTTAACTAATGCCACAGCAGAATACAGCCCCTCAAGGGAAGAATTAAAGAGACTGTTCTGTGTACCAGCAGCTCTATTTTCAGTGGCTCTAGCTTCTGAGATTGATACATGTGCCCATCCTCATGGTCTGGTCTTTTCTAAATATAATCATCTCCTGTTCAGACACACCTTTCCTGTTTTAGGCTCCTTCAATGCTGCAGAGCATTGAATATCACTTCCCCTGTGATATTCTTGGCTACAGAGGTGTTGCCAATAGTCTTCAATGCATGCTCACCAAAAGAATTACAGGCTGAAATGACTCTTCTTTTGTGACCATGTATGCACTGATCCTGAACCTAGATCATAGATCATTTCTCTTTTTTTTTTTTTTGTCAGTCGTGGGGCTTGAACTCTGGGCCTGGGCGCTGTCCCTCAGCTCTTCAGCTCAAGGCGAGCACTCTACCACTTGAGCTACAGCACCACTTCCGGTTTTCTGGTAGTTTATTGGAGATAGGAATCTCACAGTCTCTCCTGCCCGGGCTGGCTTTGAACCGAGATCCTCAGATCTCAGCCTCCCGAGTAGCTAGGATTACAGGCTTGAGCCACCAGCGCCCGACCTAGATCATAGATCATTTCTTCAGAAATGTGCTCATGAGTTCCTGTTAGGCCATGGTGTCTCTTTTCCCAGTAGACTTTTTCCATGGGATCTGTAAAGAGCACAGTAAATTGGAAAAAGCAGACATTGGGAAAAAGCATAATAAATTTGAGCATTTAAGAAAAATTTAATCTCAAAGACCTAACACCCAGAGCCTTCTGGAGTGTTCTATGCAAATGTGCTCCCCTCTATCCAAGTGAACCCACTTGAAGTGAATCTACTTCAAGGGAAGCAGGCTGCCTAAACCATGGAAGACTGTGAAAAAATTCCTTTTGCCAGGGCTGCTCACTGTCTCATGTGAAAAGATGTCATCATGTGAAAAGATTCTCTTTTGCATCATGGAAAGGTGAGTCCACCAGCATCCAGGCTCTGTCCTAGATAGAGAGGCAATTTTTAAATGCAGCTTATTTAAAAAGTGAAAAAACGAGAATAAATTTTTTTTAAAACACAACTATTTTAATCTACTTACCTAGGTATTCCACTTCATTTAGGACTCCTGGTCTTTGCCTTCTTGATTGGCTCTTCCTCTTTCTCTAATGATCTGAAGGTTAATTGATAGCCCTCTGCTTTTCCCTTCCTGTCTTTAAACATCTGGAAACCAACTCCTAGCATCAAGTATATTGGTGTGCATATTCTCTTGCCTGAGTTCTGTTGGCTACTATTTATTTACCAAGAGTTTGGAATTCACCTGTGCCTCTACTCCACCTGGTTTTTCTCATCTGCTAAATGAGGATAATACCTACTTCATAGGACTCTTGTAATACAACTGAGTGAGTTAAAATGCAAAAGTGCCAGAATAGTCCTAGCAATAAATGCTATTATTCAAAACTAAAATTACTACACAAGGTTTCACTTGGAGACTTCATTGTGAAGATGCAGGATACATTATTTACTTCAACTGTGGTTTACCAGTCGGGAATGATACCACACACACACACATGTGTGCATGCATGCACATACATATGCAAACACACACACACACACACACACACACACAAACACACCCCAAATAATCCCCCACCATGTTGAAAGTTTTATTACATAATGAGGCTTCCAAGGGAAAGCCAGGTAACTTCTACGTAAGCAGGTTTCATGAGTTTAGCCTTAAACAATAGTAAATAACATGTCAAACAATGGTATAGTCCAGGGAAGATTAGATAATTCTTGGAGAGGTCTAGTATACAATGTATACCAGTGAGAGTTTGAAAGAACAGAGAATTAGCTATTTGTTTAAGTTTTCAGTTGTTTTTCTTAATAGGAATCATGTTAGATATCATCTTTCTTAAAGCTCCTTTGAAGGTCAGAAACAGCCCAGGTTTACATGGGAGAGTTGTAGAGTGTTGATCTCTGTGTCAGATAATGGGAAAAAGAGTTTGGGGGAAGAGTTCTGTCCTAATGACTTCAAACCACAGCAGGCTATCATCTGTGTCCTTAGCTCATGGCGTTAGTTTAGGGAAATCTGTAGTTTTCAAATGTACTCACTACCTTACATTTGTATATCACCTTGACGATAAAATTAAATTAAAAAAACACAACAAGTATGGTGTGGGTAAATATTCTTCCATTGGAAATAATGCAACTTTTAATAGTCATGATTATGATGGGAGAATGTTCTGGATATTAGATTTTCAGTCTCTCCTAAAGTCTCTGTCTTAAAGTAGTATATTTAACTTAAGTAAGAACTATTTTTGTAGAAAAGCAGAGCACATCCTGGATTAGGAGTCATTTACCAAGCTTTTCACTAATCTGCACAATGGGGGCTAACTCAGAGAGAGACTTGGAAGTGATGCAACTCTGGTCCTAAGTTAAAGGTTACTGTTATTTCTCACATGAAAGCACACAGATGAGAAAAAGGAAATAACCCACTCAAGCAGATTGCTGTGTCAGTGCAGCCCCACCCAACTGGCTGGACCAAAAATCTGAAGGACAACTAAACTCCTACCCATGAAATTGCTTCAGTGAACATGTTGTTTTGACATCTACTGACAGAGGTCGCTCAGGAAATCCCCTCTTTACTCCACCGCTGACTCATAAAAAGGGCTGAGAAAAACAAAAGTGAACTGGGCAAGGCTCTGGGAGTTTTAGGACGCTGGGTAGAAAACTGAGCCTCCAAAAAGGTGGGAGGCCTATGTCAGAATGTAGATGCCTCTCGAACTGGCTTGAAATCTTGGCTCTTCCATGGTATGGCCATGTGGTGACAGGAAACCAAAGAAAATAATGCTTACTTTAAAGAGCTGAGGAAGATCTGAGGTCAGAGATTTCTTCACTCAGTAGGTCATGACGAAAACACCTAAATCTTCATCGACATCAGAATAGATAAATCCATGGTAGTGCAGTCATGTACTAGAAAATAATCAGCAGCAAAAGAATTAAAATTATTTGCAACAGAGTAACTAAGTCTTTGCATTATAATGAATATATCTGTCTCTGTGTGCATACAAAAATCACTTAGCATAGATATTGTCAGTATGCATATTGTAGTGTGCTGTTGTTACTACAAATTGTATATTAAGGCAAGAAACACAACATAAGAAATTGATGTCTCAAATTGAAAGTGAAAAATAAAAATGAAATGAATAAAGGGGATAAGCAAAGAGTTAGGAAAGTATCTAATTTGAGTGGGGATATAAGAAAAGAAGATGGACACATGGTAGATATAATGCCATTTTCTGGTTTTAAGTTTTGGTGACAGCTTCCATAAATAGCAATATTTATATTATTATTTATACAATAAAAGATTGACTCGATGAAGTATGTGATGAAGTAAGAGTTCTAATTAAGTCAATGTTGTGCAGTAACAACACAATAGGCGGTCTGTTAATGTCTCTCTCCTGGGGTTCTTTTCTTGGAATTTTTAAAAAAAGAAATACAAAGCATTTTCTTTCATGTATTTCATGTTCTTCACATTGCTTCCAAAGTCCTTTGTTCCAAAAGTCTTTCATTAAAGTTAACATGAATTTGTTTTAAGCATGTTTAGCATTTCTGTCTTTGGAAACTGAATTACTAATAGTTACTAGTTTTTCATTTCTATAATTGATCCTTTCTAGCTTTTATTTTCTACTTCTTTTTTATAATCTAATAGAGGAAATATAGTAAGTTATTCAAAACTTGAAAGACAAGAGACAGTCAAGATCCCAGAGCCTATACCTAAGTCTTTTCAATCTCATACCAAACTGAAATCCATCTCACAATGCAAGTTCATTCCACTCCATTCACACTCAAAGTCCTGCTGTTTGGCAAACACATCATGGCTGTTCACATTTCTATGTCAGACCCTGTCTGTACCACCTTTCCCCACCTTCTCTCAGAAAATTCCTGTTCTTTCAGAGTCACACTTAAATATCACTGCACAGTGGTTCTCTCTGCTTTACTCCTGGTCTGGAGATGTTCTACCCACTTCTCCTCAGACCACAAATAAGAGCTTGTGTGAGAGAACATAAATTAACATCTCAAACATCTTCCTCTTGCTGGCAAATCTTCTGTTGTGGTGTGGTTCCAGCTGCAAGTGCTAAAGGGATAAAATATCCAGCCAGAAAGATTTCTTGGAGAAGGGTGTTTATATAGAGACTTCAGGAATAAGAAATATAGGAAAGGTATCCTTTCTGCTGACTCCATAAAGCTGTGATCTTTTATTTTATTTTTTATTCATTATTGTTATTGTAATTGTGCATGTTTAGGGAGAACATTATGATAAATGGATACATGTATAAAGCCTGAAATAATAAATCAATATGGTTAGCATTTCCATCTCCTTAGACATTAAATTGTTCTTGAATAGCATGTAATAATTGTGTATGTATAATTGTGTGATGTTTTAATGCAAGTATACAATGTCTGCTGATTACACCAGAGTAATGAACATTTCTGTCTCCTTATCATTACTCCATGTTCAGAGTAATGAACGTACACCTTTCTTATAGTTATTCAGAAAATCTATAACTGCTCGTTGCAGACTACAGTCCCCATCACTGGGCTATGGTGCACTGTGACTTATTCTATGTAACTATGTTTTACTACCCATTGGCCACTATCCAGTCTCTCTTTATTCTCTTTTTCTTGTCCTTCTTAACCTCTTAATAATCTCTATTGTATGTTCAGGCTAACATTTCTTTTTAGCTTCCACATATAAGATAAAGCATGCGATGTTTATTTTTTCTGCCCGCCTTTCACTGAAGCCCTCCAGTTCCATGCACTTTTCTGCAGTGTTATCTTTCTTGATCCATACCCAGAAGACCCATCTCCATCTTAGTAACAGATTCCCTGGAGTCCCATAAGGGAGAAGATCACTCCCTTGGGAGAGAGTTTCATGGGAAACATACAAATAAACATTTGGAGCTACAACTTGGGGTGGCCTGGGAAAAATTTCCAGAGGGGGAAAATTGTCAGAATTTGTTGTGGTGGTTGTTATTCCTATCAGGTGAAATACATTCCCTCTGCTGATAATGTGTGTCTGGAAAGGCAGGGAAGTTGGGGAGTCTAACTTCCACTTAAGTGAGGTCAGTTAGACAGTGCTATTGGACCTCCTGCTAAATGGTATACTCTACCATTCAGGATGAAGCAGAAATGCATGCCATGCTGGTTGGTGGGGGGGGGGGTGGCTGGGGGAGAGGTAGGGAGGCATGTACATGGTACTGTGTGTGGTTTGTTTGTTTTTGACAAATTTATTTGCCATTGGTTAATAGGAAGGAAAATGACATTGACCTCATAGGATTGTTGTAAGATTAAATAAGATTAAGTTCAATCTGTATATCCTAACTGTTCAGTAAAAGGTAGCAATTGTTATTTCAATGACACAAGTCTGTTTCCTAAAGGAAAATAAACCCATGAAGGGCAAGCAATGTTACCTACTTCACAGGAGGATTAGTTGAAGAAGTATTTAGTAAAAATAGTTAGGGTTTAGTACATGGATCAGCACTCATGAGTAACTGAATTATGAAAAGAGGAGAGCCTCAAAATAAAGAAATTGAGCTGGATTTCTGAGCATCTTTTCAGCGCTACAGTGTCAGCCATGAACCTTTTCACAACAAGGAGGATGGACAAAGAGACATACTTTAAAACCTGATTATCATTATAGCGACCTTTGGAATTTATATAAAGCATGGCATCTTTGGATGCTGAGGTTTAAAATCTGTAATCAAAATAAAGATATAAAAATAGAGGAAATGGAAATTTTGTAAAAAAGTAATTGTCTTTATTTTAAATGATCAAGTCCATTACTCATTTTTCAGCCTCAGTTAACTGGGGCAGGCATAGTCTTAAGTGTGAATTAATAAACTCCTTTGGAGGAAGAAAGAGGAAACAATGGCAAATATTTAATCTTTCCGCTTCCAAGTTGGACTGGTTTATCCCCTGCCCTTTCCTGAATGTGCTATTGATTTGAACCCCCTTTTGGCCTTGTCTTTAGATTACAGCTAATGGAATTGTCCCCCCATGTCCTCATTTTCCATTTCTCAACCTGTCTGGACTTCTGCTTCCAAAGGTTACAATTGCTATGAAGTAATGTAATTCATCATTGCTGTCATGACAGATTTATTCAGAGTTCTGTCCCTACAGAGGTCTATAAGCCTGGTAAATCAGACAACTAGGATGGCCTACTGATACTTGGATATTATATTTACAGTATCTAAGTCCCAAACTAAAGCACAAATAATCCTCAAAAACCCAACAACTTTAGACTTAATTAGAACGGAATGACATTGTGCTTCAAGTAATTGTTCTAATCAAGGGAGAAAAAAATCCTTTAATGTGGAAGAATTAAGCACTGGTCTGCTCATCCAGTTCCAATTCATTGGCTTTACACTGAAGCATGAATGTTACCCTTACTCAACAATTGTGGCTTGGATAAAATGTGCAGATTCATAGAGGAGCAATCAATACAGTTTGGAAGGCTAGGGAAAGGACATTCATGCACTCCTGATGAGCATCAGTAACTGACCCCAGCGTCATTTCTGTATAAGTACCACATGCTAACCGATTGCTCCATTGGAGCTCCTCCCAGCATCGTTTCTTACTAAAAGAAAGATAGCGACTAATAATCAGTTGGATTTGCTGTCAGAGTAGAAATCTTCGCCATTTTTTTGGCATTCTAAAGGATGCATTTGGAGAATGTTTTTGTCACCAATATGCACAAGTACATGTCATAAATGTTATGTCTTAAAATCTGGTCCATTTGGAGGCTAGAAAACTTGCTTCTATCCAAAAGTCAAAATTTAGGCTGGGTATAGTTGCTTTTTTTAAAAAAAACTGTTATTATAAAGGGATATATAGAGGGGTTACGGTTACCTAAATAGGACAATGTCACTCCTTCCTTTCCAATCCCTCAGTTTTTCCCTCATATTCTCACTCACTTGTGACTAGAGACTACTACTGCTGCATTCGTTTACCCTTTGTTCCTCCGTTTCTGTGGGAACCAGAGGTAAGAAGATTGTAATTTGAGGCCAGCCAGTCAAAAATGTAGGTAATAAACCCAGTGGCACATGACTATAATCTCAGCTGCAGAAGGCAAAGATGGTAACATGTTGTTCCATTCTAATCTGGGGGTTAAGGGAAGCGAACAAGTGTGGATTTCAAGGAACAAACATGGTGGTCACTATAATCCCAGCTATACAGGAAGTTTAGGTAGACGGCTGTAATACCAGGCGAGCATCTACAGTAGCACAAGACCCTATTTGAGAAAGAACTTAAGCAAAAAGGGCTGTAGGTGTCATTCAAACTCAAATACCACCAAAGAAAACGAACCAACAAAACAAAACAAAACCGTCATAATCTATCTCTCAGAAACTGATTTTTCTTACTGGGGCTACACAAAACGAATTTAAGCCCTCTTTTGCCTGATACACATTTAATTAATTGTTTCTCTTGTTGAGCATTAACTGTCTTCTAGGCACTAGGTGTAGTCTGATGAGCTGGCTAGCTCCCCTTTACAGAGCTGATGTCTCAGCAGGCAAGAGACTCAATGTCATCCATGATTCTTCTGGTCTAGGGGAATCATCCCCAATTTCCTAAACCCTTCCATGGCATTCTTCCCATCCTAGGAGTTTTCTCCAATGTGCCTGAATTACACCAGGAAGAAAGCAGTGGCAGCAAGTCTGTTACTACTACCCTTCAAGGCAGAGTATTTTCCCTGTGAGTCTGTTGTATTTCTCCTCAGCTTTCACACAACTCCACAGCTTCTCTGTTGGGCAGGTGAGGAGGGAGTGCCAAGCCAACCTGAATGATCTGAACATCAGGTCTGTTTCACTCTGCATCTGCCTAAGAGACAACCACATTCCTGTGTGGGGTTGTATAGGAATTCAGACCATTGCCTTCCAGGTCAAAAAGATCTAGAGGTTCAAGTGTCCATTTCCTGCTTACTGATTTAAGTGAACATAGACAATTAGATGCGTACGCTCCATGTGGAATACAGAGGAGAGGGGATGCATGGAAGGATCCTGCTCTGCTAGGTACCAACTTCTTGGAAATCTTAATAAAATTTCAACACAGGGGCCTGGATTTTTATTTTATTTTTCCTTCCTTTCTTTCTGCCCCAGTACTGGGTTTGAACTCAGGGCCTTATGCTTACCAGACAAGCACTCTACCACTTTAGTTAGCCCTCAGACTTTTCTGCTTCAATGATTTTTTTTTTGAACAGAGTCTCATGTTTTCCCAGACTGGGGTAAATATGGCCTACATTGCAATCCTCCTATTTATGTTTCCTGCCTAACTGAGATAATAGACAAACCACCACATCTAGCCCTTTTTGGTTTTGATGGGGGTTTTGAGGTAGAATATACCTCAATATTATTAGTGAAACTAATAATAAAAGGATGAGACTCAAAATTAGAACCAGGAAAGAAGCCACGAGCAGCAAGCTCTCCTCCCATCCAACCACCTTTTAAATATTAAGTTGTAAGAACTAGGAAACACAAAGTGAGTATCTACATTTGCCTCACCTTTGAGATATTAAGAAACTGCAAAGCACCTTGAAGAGAGAAAATTTGAAGGCATGTCTGGCAAAAGAAGTCCTGAAATTCACCTCTTGTCTGTGGGTTAGATGTCGACCACATTCCCATGTTTTAGAATAAGAGAATAATACAGAATAATAATAATAATAGAATAATATATAGCATCTATGTTGGCTACCCCAGAACATAGTCTAATTTTTAGGGATTTTGAACAACAAAAAAGCCAAACAAAAACATGAGACCTTAAATTCAAGCCTTAATACACACACACACACACACACACACACACACACACACACATGCACAAACACACACGCACAAACACACACGCTCCTAAAAGAATTGGGCAATGAAGCAGTTCTTTAAATAATGCTATGCTGTTACACTATTGTTTTGGGAAATTTTCTCTTAAACACTGAGATAATTTTGATGCTGGTAGTATCTTATATGATTCTTCTACAAGGTGTCACTGGGAATTTCTCAGGCAACAGATGGGGCTCATATTTGTTCTTCTAAAAGGTTATTGGTGGTTTGTTGATTTCAAGCATGAATGACAGGTAGTTGTCCACTAATTTGTTGCAGGAATGATAACCAAGTACTAGCCTGCAAGCAATGCAGTTATGACATGTGTCTTAGCCTGGTATCTGGCATCATTGATTATATGGCATCCTGTGATTTTATTAGTGTTAGATGTTAAATAAAAAATGATATATAGCAGTAGGAAACATTCTTAGACCTTTCTTTCTTTTTTTTGGGGGGGTGTCCAGTCATGAGGCCTGAACTCTGGGCCTGGGCACTGTCCCTCAGTTCTTCAGCTCAAGGCTAATGCTCTACCACTTGAGCCACAGCGCCACTTCTGGCTCTTTTCTTTTTGCTTATGGGGTGCTGAGGAATCGAAACCAGGGCCTCATGCATGCAAGGTAAGCACTCTACCACTGAGGCACCTTCCCAGCCCCACTCAGACTTTTCTTACTTTGCCACAGCTAGGGTATGACTTTAGAAGAGTTCTAAATGCTTCAAGGTTTATCTTTCTGAATCCTCTTACTTTGTAGATAAGAACACTGGCGTACAGAGAAGGAAACCATGAGTAAATAACTTGACTTGGGTTCCTTTGTCCTGCTCCCATTGCTTTACTGATTCCTATGAGCAAAGGTTATTTCAGACAAGTATAAATCATTGGCAGTCTTCTGCCCTTTTATCACCCCACTTCAATGCTCCACAGAGTTCTGTAAGCATTCTTCACTCTCTGTTCTGGGCATCCAGAGACATGTTGGTTTGGTTTTTTCTGGGAGAGATTGCATTTTTTGTTCTTAATATGTATATATATATATATATATGTATATATATATTATTGTAAAGATACTGTACAGAGGGGTTACAGTTACATGAGCAAGGTAATGAGTTCATTTTGTATCAAGCATTGTTAGACCCTCCTTTATTTTTCCCTTACCATCCCTTTCCTCCCTACCTTCCCAACTCCTCCTGCTCCTCTCCCCTGCAAAGTTGTAAAGTTCGTTTTCAACATACTGTCTTGTACATCTCATTGTTACAATGGATCAACCTGTATCCTTATTTCAGCATTTTGTTATTTCCCTTCCCCTCCCCAAATTAGAAAAATGTATATACAAGATGCAGGACACCAGAATCAAATACAGTGACAACAGCAGTTGTACCATGGGGGAAGAACATGCAAAGAAACAAAAAAAAATCACATAGTACATTATAAGTACATTAAAAGGAGCAACAACAAAGATACAACCTCTTGTGTCCCTATCTTGGGGTTCATTTTGCTTAACATCATCTTATATGGTCTTATGTACATAGCTTTTGACCTCTTCTGCTTGTCCTAGACATATACTAGTTATTGCAAATAAGGGAAACCATGGGACTTATGTTTCTTTGATTCTGGCTTACTTCCCTTAATATAATTTTTTTCTAAGTCTTTCCATTTCCTAACAAATAGGGTCTGATGGAGGCATAGAATTCCAATATATATATATATATATATATATATATATATATATTCCATATATATATGTATACACACACACACACACACACACACACACATATAATATATATATATATCACATTTTCTTGATCCATTCATCTACTGAGGGGCATCTGGGTTGGTTCCATATCTTAGCTATGGTGAATAATGCTGTGATAAACATAGTTGTGCTGGTAGCTTTAGTATGGTCTTGTCTTGTTTGTGATAGTTTTGGTAAATGCCTAAAAGTGGGATTGCTGGGTCATAGGTGTGGTCTTTTGAGGAACCTTGGTTTGATGTTTGAGTGTTCTCACTATCATCTTATCACTCTACATTGTCAAGTATGTGATTGGCTAAGGAGTGAAAAGGGAGTCTTCAAAAGAAGCAAATGATTCTTTATCTTTCAGTTCTGAAAAATTTGATAAGTAACATTTATCAGAATCTGTCATGTAAAATTGCTAAAAGTAGAGTTGTTCTGGTTACAAATGCCTGCATGTATATATGTCTCCTCGGTCTGTTTGTGTGTATATGTGTACATATGGTCTCTTATGTCTGTGTGTTTGTGTATGTATGTGTGAGTATGTGTCTGTTGTTATATATATATGGTGTATGAATTAGTAAATGAGCATGTGACTCTATAAGTATGTACATGTAAGTGTGTGTTTGTGAATCAGTGTATCTATATATCTATATCTCCTATACCTGTGTCTGTGTCTAAGTCTCCATGAGGTTTACTTGGTTAATTTATATTTATTTGTGTATACTGTTTATGAAAAAATTCATTTACTTGTGCGTGTGTATGTGTGTGCATGCACGTGTGTATATGCGTGCGCTCTATTGCAATGGTTTAACTATAGATTGACTATGTTTTTAAGGGGTTTTTGTTTTAGGAAGCTTCATCCGAGTGTAGTGATCTGACAGGTTGTTTAGCCTGTAAGGTTTTGAGCCTATTGGGAGATGATTAGGTCACTGGGGATACTGTCCTCCAAAGGATTAATGTTAGTTTCCTGGAATGAGTTAGACTTCTTGAGAGCAGATTGTTATAAAGCAAGGCCATTCCATGCACTCATCCTCTTCTACATGCAGTTGATTCATCTTCTGCTTTACTGTCATGTTGTGGTACAGCTAGTACTACATTCATACTTAGTTGTTATTCATACTTAGTTGTTATGTCATGATAGAAAACATATCTGAATGTATATGTGCCTAAATTATATGCATGCAAATATGGATCTGTACCTCTGTTCCTTTCTGCACATTTGTGGTTATGTTTGTGTAGTTAAATGTGTGTGCATCTATGTGTGCATGCTCAAAGCTCTGGAAAGGCCAGGATACACTGTCCTAGTCTGTGCTTTGTGTGAATTAGGGGAAGTTGCCATCCTTGGTGGAGCCAAGCAGTTTCTTAGGCACAAAGCTTGGGTGAATTGGAAAGTGGATTTCAGCTGTATTAGCCCCTCATCTGGTATCTTGGAGTAGAGCAACTTGGCAGGGAAGAAGGGTATTTTAGAAGACCTGGAATTAAGTCCTTTTCAGTCTTTTCTTTGCTGTGCAGCCCCATTCCTGTGTGGCCCAGTTGGAATCCATCTTCTCTTTGCAAATGTTATGAATGTAGAGATTTTCCTGGCAGAAGCCAGTCATCTAAAGTCTGCATGCTGTGTAGACTCTGATGATCTCCTTTATTGACTCAGCATCTGCGGCCTTGACCATGCTTTCGGAGCAGGATTTCTCACCTACCTTTTGCAAGCACAAGCTGGAGTCCTGCCTTGTCATCTTGTCTCAGATTTATACTTGCCTCTGTCACCTCTGCCTCATTGCCAGACACATGAATGTGTTGGATTTAGGGTTACATATTGTTGCCATGTTTTATAACATAGTTTAAAAAGGACTCCTGCAGCACTGATCAAGATGCATTGTATTCATAGACAGCTTTGTTAAAAGGCAACTCATTGGTACAACTGCTTAAAGATAATAAAATAAAAAATGACTCATGGCCAAGAGGCTGTGGGATACCCATCTTGTGGTGGGGTTGTAGTAGGAAAGATGTGGCTAGTGTAGAACTGGTTAGATGGTTCCAAAGGAAAACTTGGAACTGGCAATGGGAGAGCATTTCAAACTTGAAGAAGAAAACATGTGCTGGTAGTAACACAGTAATCTTTTAGATAGAGTTGGGGAGGGGGAAAGAGGATACACCAGGTATCTACTATATTCTGGGATGGGGGTCTGTATGGGTGGATAATACTAATTGCTTTTCAAAATATGATTGCATATAACTTCTCTTGTTGGCCTCCCTGTGGTCACAGAAATCCGAGAAGTATGGACAATATTTGCATGTATATATACATGGACACACATAAATGTGTACATGTGTGTATATATCTGTGAGATAAAGGGAGACAGAGAGAGGATATATAATATATATAATTTTTCTTTCACATATATTTGTACAAGATTATATATATATATATATATACATACATACATACATATGTTTGGGATTATTAAGAGTTACCTTCACTCAGAATCTTCAGGTCCAGTTGGAGCTGCCCACCTCAGCTTCTCAGCCAAAAATCTCATCTTCAGCAGTGTGACTTGCAGAGTCTTGTGGTAAATGACCTTGGGCAAATTGCTCAACTTTTGTGAGCCTCTGTTCTTTAGTCATCATCCCCACCAACTCATATGGATGGTTGGGGTGAATGACTGAGATCCTGCATGTGAAGGTCCAGAACCCAATGCTTTTCAAATATTAGTGCAACCTCACTTTTCCTATGACATTCTCTACCTCTTCTTTTCATCAGCCCTGGAGGATTCATAGCATTCAATCTGTTTTTTAGTATGGTATCGAGCTCTAGGCTGGTGCTTAGCAAGTACTCAGTACTCAGTACTCAGTAAATATCTGTTGAGTGGTCAGGCAGGCAGAGAGAGAGCAAGTAAAATAAGTAAGCAATAAATTAAACTGGAACATTTTCCTGGACATTTGAAAATGCACTGATGACCCCTCCCCCCCCCTTTTTGGAGATGGAAGTTAAACAAGCCGATGATTTTTTATATAAATGTGGCTTAGGTGGTGGTGGCTATGGTGGGGGTCTTGGTGAGCTTTTTCTCAATGATTTTCCCTTTTTTTGATGATTAGTTGGGGTGCCAGTGAACTAGTTCAGTAGCTTTTCTCCTGATGTGATGATATGGATTTGGAAGAGGAAGATTATGTATGCATTGCTGCCTGTTCCTGCCAGAGGGTCGAATTTAAGGGAGGCTGTAAATTATGGAAGAAAGGAGAAAACAAATCTGAGTAGTAATGGAAGACCCATTTGGCAGGTAAGGGGTGTCACCAGCATAATTATATACCGGTAACTGCCTGATATTTTAGAAATACTGCACCAGTTGCTGAGATTACAGTATAGAAGGCAGAGCCCTTGTCCTCTAAAGCTTTCCCAAGAAAATGGAAATGGGCAGAAGATAAAGCAATATTGAATGCTTACTATCTGTTCAGCCCTGAAAGAATAATTATATGGTCATTGCAGCATTATTTCTTTTGTGGTTGGAGAGCAGGCATTCAATAAATCTTTGTTAACTGAATGAAACCTAACATATGAATTCATACATGAATAACAAATGTATGATATCTAGTTTATTGCCATGACTTTGGGACTCAGGGGAAAATCTCTCTTTTCTATGGTGAGAGGCAGGGTGTTGATAAAAGGTAAACGACTCAGGGTAAAGTCTCTCTTTTCTATGGTGAGAGGCAGGGTGTTGATAAAAGGTAAACGCTTTCGAGAATGTGCTAGAGATTCACAGGGCCCCTCTAAGTTTCTAGACAGAGCACAAAGTCTTCTGTCTTCCAGAGCTTCAAAGAAGTATCTTTGAGCAGAAAGGAAATTGCATAAATTTCCAGTCCAGCTGGTTCTTGGGTTTCACAACCCAGCTCTTTTCTGTCTTGCTTAATTCTGACAGGCTGCTTCACTGGTGTGACTGGCAGTGCTTATTTTTTAATGACGTTGCAGGATCCTTATCCTGCCTGTCCATGACCCTGAGCAGTGTCTAGACTTTTTAATAATCAAGTCTTATAACTAAATGTAACACAGTAATCCTTTAGGTAGAGTTGGGGAAAAGAGGATACACGAGGTATCTGCTATATTCTGGGATAGGGGTATATATGAGTGGATAATATCAATTTCTTTTCAAAATATGATTACATATAGCTTCTTTTCTTAGCCTCCCTGTAGTCATAGACATCAGAGAAATATGGACAATATTTGCATGTATATATACATAGACACACATATATGTATATATGCATATGAGAAAAAGGGAGTTAGAGATATTAAATATATATGTTATATATAACATGTAATATATAATTTTCCTTTCCTATATATATATATGTATATATATGAGAAAGTAATAGAGGAAAAGAGGAGAAAGAGGAGAGAGACCACTGGGAGTTATCCAGGACACTGATCTGCTCTCAGTGACTGTCTTGAAACATTTAGTCCATTTTCTGCTGTGTTGATTCAACAGAAACTGGTCATCCCAGGGTGAAAGTGGAAAAGGGAAAAGGGGCTTGGGGAAAATAGTCCATTTTTTAATAGACAAATTCCTGAGATTTCAGAATTAATCCATTTCTTCAGACAGAGTCCCCACGGTCTAGTTACTGCTCATTAGGCCCTGCTTTCAACACTATTACACTGACAATCACATTTTTAACACATGCTTTCTGGGGGACACATTCAAACTATCACAATGGCAGATAGGAACACACAGCCTGATCTTGCAGTATTTGAGTTTTTCTTTAAACCAGTATGTCACGGAGCTGGGAACGTGGCTCAGTGGTAGAGTGCTTGCCTTGCATGCCTGAGGCCCTGGGTTCAATTCCTCAGCACCACATAAGCAAAAAGAAAAAAGCCAGAAGTGGCGGTGTGGCTCAAGTGGTAGAGCACTAGCCTTGAGCTGAAGAGCTGAGGGACAGCACCCAGGCCCAGAGGTTCAGCCCCACAACCGACCAAAAAAACCCCAAACCAAACCAAACCAGTATGTCACTCAGTTTTATGTTGGTCCATGTTGTGAGCGTGCCTTTAGTGTCACAACCCCCATCTTCTGTAACACTTCCAATATGCTTTTGTGATTGAGTATAAGAATTGAACAAATCACAGGCTGGTACGTGGGCCTCATCAATCAACTGACTGCTTTTATTAAGGAAGTTTCACTGAAACATACTCACACCCAATCATTTGCTATTGTCTTTGGTTGCATACACAATACAAACTAGAGTTGAGTGGTCACAACAGGGACTATATGGCCTACAAAGTTTAAAATATTGACTGTTTGGTCCTTTGCAAAAATGATTTCCAAACCTCTGGAATAAATTAATGTAATGGAGTGATAGATGATTCATTTCTTCATAATAGGAAATTATCATAATTGCAAAAGAGAATGAGAATTGTCCGCAGGCCAAAGTTGGAATCTCA
This sequence comes from Dipodomys ordii, assembly GCF_000151885.1. NCBI lineage: Eukaryota > Metazoa > Chordata > Mammalia > Rodentia > Heteromyidae > Dipodomys > Dipodomys ordii. The sequence goes on along the minus strand of NW_012267277.1, from coordinate 4,636,085 downwards.
GCTTGGCCACTTTTGGTTGGATGAGTTGTAACAAGTTATACTTTCTAGGCTGATTTCTACAGGTAGCACTTTATTCAGTTGCTAAAAGGGTTCCAAGATGTAAAGAACCTAAGTGTGTTTTCATTAGGTAAGGTTCCATGTGACAGAAAACACAAACTCAAAGTACCTTACATAGAGAGAGTCCTTTCTTCTTGTTTAACTCTAGAATGGGCACTTGGAAATGATCTGATCTGGTAATTGCGTGGCATTAGAAATGTGTCTATTTTTGTTATTTTTAAGTAGTTATAGAGAGGGGTTACCATTCAACACGTCAGTTTATGAGAACAATTCATCTTGATCAATATTATCCTTTCATCGTTTCCCCCATTCCTCCCAAATCAATTTTCCTGGTTTCATTTCCCCCCACATTGTCTGTTTATTGTCTACCTTCCTCCTCTTCCCTCCACTCCCATCTCAAGTGTCAACTTCCTGGCATTCATTTTGTTAGATGTGAGTTAGTTGTTCTAAGGAGTAACATCATTTGAATTCTTCCCTGATCTGCTCTTAGTGACTGTCTTGAAGCATTTAGTCCGTTTTTTACTGTATGGATTCAACAGAAGCTGGTCATCCCAGGGTGAAAGTGGAAAAGGGAAAAGGGACTTGGGGAAAATAGTTTATTTTTAATAGCAAATGGTTAATACGTTTATGTACATATGTATACAAGCCCCCCCCCACATATGTATATTATATCTAACTTCCACATAGGATAGAAAACATGGGTCCTTTGTCTCTTTGGGCCTGACTTATTTCACTCTTATTTTTTCCAAGTCCATCCATTTCTTTGCAAATGATACATCATTCTGGTATGGATGAGTAAAATTCCATTGCATATATATGGCATATTTTCTTGATTTACTTGTCCATTCTTTGTTGCTTTACCATTTGTGGCTTTAATTTCTGAGGTTCTTTGGTGATCCAGAATGGCTGGTGAAGTTCCAGCTACTATTCTATTGTTGCTATTGGATAGTATGGCCATAAGAGGAAAACCATTTTTAAAGATGAATACCTAAAGACCTAGAGAGAGAACCATCCATAAAGGCCAGACAGCAAATTCACACTCATTCAAGTCTAGCCAAGCCAAGACCTCTTGCCATAGCTTATGAGACAATCAACACATTTGACTTATTCCACAAATCTTCCACAGAGGAAGATTTGATGTTTTGTAAAGCATCTGATTATCTGTTATTTCATTTTCTCTTTATAATGCTCTGGGAAGATGAGGTGAGCTTAATTAATGTTATTTTTCTTTTTGTACACTTGATTCACATGGTGCTAAGTAATAGATCTGAGTCTTCAGCCAGTTCTTTGAATAACTGTTGGAAATGTAAGGAAATCCAGACCCAGATTTTCAACATGCATGTAACACTTACCATGGACTGTGTGCTGTCAGCCTCACTAAGCCAGGGTCCTCACATATGAGTCCAAGTAAAGAGCATCTGCTTACTTTGGGAGTTATTGTATAGATAGCAGACAATCTGGCACACAAGAATGCCTCAGTGAAGTAATTTCAACGACTCTTTCCACATCTAGTGTGTTCTGGGAAAGATGTTCTCTTTCCTGAGCCTCAGCCTCCTTTGTAAGAGAACAAAGATTTTGCACTCAAGACTCCTAAATCACCAAATCTCAAGTTCCTTCAGCTAAGGAACCTACCTTCCTCCCCCTCCTCTTCTTACCCTCCCTCCCTTTTTTAAAATGGAAATAGTTTAGATAGGAGTACAGGAGGAATTTGTCCTCTGGTTTCTTAGGAAAAGCGAAGTGTTCTGGACTCCCTGCATGGATAAGTAAGCAGAAGAACAAGTAGCTCACTGGAAAAGTTAGGGACATGGGGCTTATTAGGTTGATGTGTCTGGTCCCTACCACACTGTAAAAACTCCCGTCCCTCCTGGAGATCTTACACACTGAGTGTGTAAGCCACAGGGTTAGAAAAGTGAAATCCTGTGCGGCAGGGAGAACAAGGCCTGGCACCAAGTAAGTGTTCAGGAATTGCTGGATTTTATCGAGACTAGCTCAGTGAGCGCCTGAGGAGCGGGGTTATAGGAAGCACACTTGAGACGGTCGTGGGCTGCGGAGCTGCTCCCAGGAATACCGCGGGAGATGAACCCCAGAGGGAGGGGGACAGCCCAGCCGGGGCTGACAAAGCCACGCCTCCACCCTGCCAGGCGGGGCGGGAGGAGCCAGGAAGTGGGTGGTCCACGCCCCATTGGACTTTGGGCTGGGAGCAGGCGGGGCTGACAGGCGCTGGCCAATCGTGAACCCGGTTTAAAGGGCGAATCGGGAAGCGCCTTACAGCGGCCTCGGCCCCCACGGGGGCGTGGCCGGCGTGGGGCGGGGCCGCGGGCTGCGCGGGACCGCCCCGCGGGGAGCAGGGGTTCTCGGCGCCGCAGCCGGCAGGCCCCGCTAGCTAGAATGTAATTTCCGATTGGACAAGTAAGTGACTCTCCCCCCCAGTCGCACGTGGGCACCCGGGGCCTCCGCTTGCAAGGCCCGGAGAAGGTTCCGTAGCCCGCCAGCCCGTGGGCCTGTGCTTGCCTCTTCGCGCTCTCCGCTCCCATCTCTTGAGTCTCACTCCCACCAGGCCTCGGCTCCCCAGAGTCGCTCCTGCCCGCGCCTGGGGAGGCGGCTGCCTTCAGGGGAAGGGCTGGCCTGGAGCTGTCTGGAAGCAGCGTCCGTCCTTCCGACTACCGGCCAGTTGACTCAGTTGCTCCCTTTCCTCCAACCCAGGCATTTCTGGAGACTTTTCACTCAAGTCTGGCTGCTCAGGCCTTCTGTACAAGACCCATGCTACTTGTGCCTGGAGAGCCTGCAGCAGCTTGTGATCGTGTTTGAGGCGCAAGTTGGTGTGGATGGGATCATCCTTGGGCTCAGATCTCCTAGATAGGAAAGGTTTCCATTTTTATGGATGCCCCCTCCTCCCCATCCCGGTTGAGAGTCCACAGGATGCAGCCTGGTGAATTTTCCTACCCATGGGCTCTTTTCCACTAAAATCACCTAGTATGTCTTAACACTTACTTTCATCCCTAAGTGAAAGACTCAGATAAGACCAAGCTATGAGAGAATGCGTTTCAGATGTCAGTTCTGAAGGCTCCATGTCATTGTGCTTTTGAATTGCCAGTCAATAAGAAAGAAGGGACCTCTTAGTTCGTGGCTAGATTTTTTTTCTTGACTTTTGCTTACTCTTTTCCTGTCTATGATGCACCAAGTGTATGTTCTGATTCCCCCCCCCCCTCCCCCCGCATGTTGTGCTGAGTCTTCCAGCCAGATGACTGCTGCTCTGTCTTCTGGGAGTCTTGTGCTAATGAGGTCCTCATGCTTGGCCCCTGACCTGATGGCTACTGGCCTGGCTCTAGCAGGGGCCAGCTGAGGGGGACCACATAGTGGGAGGCCCAGATGCCTCTTCTTCAAGATGATTTGAGGGATTTAACAGAGAGGGTGAGAAGAGCTTGGAGACTGATTATGAGAGGAAGGAAGACTCCCTGGCTGGATTTGGAAGTCAAAACTTTGTATTGGGAGATGAGAATAACCCAGAGAGTAGAATATTGAGAGCTTTTCTAGATAAAGTTGAGAAACTTACTGGGAAAACTGGCCTTCTTCCAGCCTGTTAATTTTTGTCGTGGGCCTTCTGTTTTTTTCCCGAATAAGGTCCCCTTTCCCTAACCTTTTACTTAGTTCAAATCACAGTCAATTACCATCTGCTTTTAAAATAATTTAAGGTAATATGTCCTGCTCTTAAACCCACAGGTAGAAGATTTTAGCTCCCCCTGGCCCCACTTCACTTCTCCAAGGGATTTGAAATGATTATTTTACTAGATTGTACTACAGAGGGCACTTAACTTCCCACCTGTCTGTCTTTTTGTAATAGAAGGACCTAGAATCAAACCCAGTGGTATTGAAGAGGTCCTCCAACTCAACTCTTCATTTATTTGTTCACTCATGGCACACACTCTGGGCTCAGCACTGTGGTATGCCCTGGGGAAGTAAAGATGGTAAGAGTCTTTATCTCTGCTTTCAAGCTTTCATTTAATAATGCAATATACTTGATCTGTAAGCCTGGGCAGGACAGGGTGAGGTGAGATATCCTCAGATAGGAGACAAAGGAAAGTGAAAGTGCCAGATTTGAAGGTCTAGTGAATCTTCTTGAGGGAGTTTGAAATCAATCTCTAAGGCAGCCAGTGATGCACTGGGTATTTATGTTAGAAAGTTAGTTCTGGCTGCATGGTGGAGTGTAGAGTAGGGAAGACTAGAGAGTATGGTAGTCATGGTTAGGGTGATGATAATTATGGCAATGAGGATGGTTAGGGATGGATTACTAACTGAAGACAGAGGATAAAGAAGCAATCAAGAAAGAGAGAGGATATTTTCAACTGGGCACTTTGTAGCAGCTTTATTGAGGAATATCTTAACTATGTGTTTAATGTCTAACTTGAGAAGTTTTGTTAGAGCGTAAGATCACTTGGAATCACCATCACAATTTGATGAAGAGCTATTAAATAATACCGTGGGCATTTTCTTTTTATTAACTTTGGATAGGTCCTTTAGTGTGGTTGTCTTAAGTTCTTTATTATGTAATGTTCAATTATTTTTCCCATTTTGATACATTCTTGGTGTTAACTTTCTATAATAATATAATTAAAACTAACAATGGGTTTGGAGAATGACCCTAGTAGAACTGTGCTTGCTTAGCAAATGTGGATCCCCAAATTCAAGTCCCCCTCCCGCAAGAAAAGGCAGAGTTCTGAATTTGATGAGGTTTAATTTGATGAGGTTTAATTTTTTGAAAAGCAGTTTTTTAATCAGTTTTTTTAATGGATCATGCTTTTCTCTTTGCTAAAGAAGTTTTATTGCTTTTAGTTTAACCTTAAATCCATGATTTAAGGTATTTTTTGGTTATGACATGAACATTTGAGCCACAGTTCCATTTTCAGCTGTTTGGTGGTTAATGGGCGATAAGTCTTTCCTACCTAGGCTGGCTTTGAACTGTGATCCTTAGATCTGTCTTCTGATGTAAGCCATCAGTTACCTGGTGAGAATTTATTTTACCTTTGAGATGGGGGTCTTACTGTCTTGGAACTTGTAATCTTCCTGTCTCAGTTCTACACATATTGGATGGATGGTGATAAACCAGATTTTACTTTGATCCTGATCCGAGGGACCGCCATTTATTTTTTGATCATTGAATGTTACCTGCATTTCTTTTTGTAGAAGCCCTTTATTAGATTTAGAAGTTTCATTCTATTCCTATTTTCTGAGTTTTTTTTCTTGGCAATGGATATTGTATTTTTTCAGTTACTTTTTCTGTTAACTGTTGAAATCATATTGTTAAAAAGACCTGATATGATGAATTACATCATTGATTTTGTTTTTGAATTTTAAAATAATCTTGAATTCTTGAGATAATTGCATTTGGTCAGATCACATTATCCTTTTAATGTATTATTGAATTATATTTGCTGAAATTTAATGGATTTTAGCAGCATTATGATGGATATTGACTTGTAGTTTTCTGTCCTTGCATTTTCTAAGTTTTATTCTCTAGGTAATTCTGGGTTCATAGAATGAGCTGGGGAGTATTTTTTTCTCTTCGATTTTCTGTAGGAGTTGAAGTAAAATTGGTATTATTTTTTTCCTTAAATGTTTAGTAGAATTTACCAGTGAGCCATCTGGGCCTGGAGTTGTTTTTGTTGCTGGGAGTAGGGTGTTAAGTACCAAGTCATTTGATTTGATGGATATAAGATTTGTGGTAGTAAGACTTTCTGTTCTGAGACAAACACCAGTGAAAAACAACTTGAAACAGGACAGGTTTATATTGGTTTGTGGTTTCAGAAGTTCCTGATGATGGATACGCAGGGGGGGAGGGAGGGAGAGGGAGAGAGAGAGGGGGGGAGAGGGAGGGAGGGAGGGAAGGAAGGAGAAAAAGAAATAGAAGGGAGAGGAAAGGGGAAAGAAAGGGGGAGAGAGGGAGAAGGAGAAAGAGAGAGAGAAGGATAAGAAGAGAAGGGAAAGAGGGAGAGAGAGACATAATGAGAGTGAGAAAATGAACGAGAATGGAGAATGCCTGTATTAGTCAGCTCTACTCTTGCCCTTCTTTGAGTCTACCTGGAGCCTAGCTTTTGGGATGTTGCTGCATTAACCATTATTGGGCTGTTCAGGTTATTTGTTTAATCTCCTGCCCCAGCTTTATTGAAGTATGACTAATAAAAATGATACACTTTCAAATTGTACAACAGAATTTTATCTATGTTTTCATTTTGAAATATTTACTGCCATCAAAGTACTTGACAGGTCCATTATCTCACAATTATTCTTTTCCTTTTGTGAGGAAAACACTTCAGCTCTACTCTCTTAGCAAATGTCAGATACACAATGAATTATGATTAACTTTAGTTACCAGTCTTGTAATTGGACGTCAAAAAATTGTTCATCTTTTAAGTTGAACTTTGTATTCTTTGCCTGACATCTCATACCTCCCACACTCAGCTCTTGGCAACCACAACCATGTACTGTCTCAATGAGTTGGACATTTTAGATTTCGTATAGAAGAAATAACAGGCAGTTTCATTGTCACTGATTATTTGTGGAGGATTACTTCTATGCAGATCCCCAAACTTACCATGTTCAAGTTTCTTAATTAAAGTGGTATAGTATTTGCCTGTATCCTATGCATAACCTTCTGTGTATTTTGACACGCTGACTTATATTAGTAATACTGGGGGAAGATTTCATTGCTATATTTCCACACATTTACCCTTCATTCCTAATTATACCATCCTTCTATCATTCCTCCAGTTCTCTTTCTCCTGTATGCTTTAAATTATATCCATACTACTTGTAATATCCATACAATGTAAAGGACGTGTAAATAGTTGTCATACTCTATGCTTTAGGAAATAACAAGAGAATATTCAGTAGAGGGTTTTTTCCCCTATATCTTTGATTTGTGATTGGGTGTGGAGGGCTATGTTTGATTTTCTATCTAGGTTCATCCATGTTGTTGAACATAGTGGATAATCCATTTTGGAAGCTAAGTAGTATTCTATTTTATGTATGTACCACATTTCCCTCTGTTCATTCACCTGTGGACATTAATTTTTTTTCTTTTTTCTTTTGGCTACTGTGAATGATGCTACAGCGATCATAAGTGTTTAGACACTTCTAAGATTGTGATTATGTTTCTTTTGGCTATAGAGTCAGAAGTAAGATCGCTAGATTATATGATAGATATATTTATAATTTTTCTTTCTTCTAGAAACCTCCATGGTGGTGTTCTTAAAAGCTTTATGGATTATCTTCCCACTAGAAGTAGTATATAGGTTCTCTTTTTTTCCACACCAATGCTGGTTATCCTTAGACTTTTATAACAAGTGTGGGGTGATATCTCATTGACTAGTTATGGTAAGCACCTTTTTATTTCCAAATTGGGCATTTAGTAGGTCTTCTTTGGAAGAAGTTTGTCCAGTTCCTCAGCATTGATAACAGGACTATATGACTATCATATTTGGCCTTTATTAACTTGAGGTATATTCCTTCTATATCCCATTTGTTGATAGTTTATCAGGAAAGTATGTGAATTTTGCCTTATGCTTTTGCTGAATCTATTGAGATGATCATATGATTTTATCCTTTAATCTGTTAATGTGATATCACACTTACTGGTTTGCATATGGTATAGCATTCTTATATTACAAGATGGTTACTCATTTGATTATGTTGAATGATTTTCTTTTATTACCTTACATTAATAGTACCAGGAGGTTTCATTGTGATAATTCCATAGATGCTCACATATATTCTGAACCATTTCACAACTTCTATTAGGATGAACTCTTAAGAGTGTGTGTGTGTGTGTTTTCATTTCTTTTTTCCTCCCAGTGTTTGAACTCAGGGACTTGCACTTTCCAGACAAACTTTTAGCCAATTTTGTTTATCTGTAGGCATATATAGCCATATATTTCCCTCATAAAACTGCTTTTACTACCTACTATAAGGTTTTGCATGTTGTTTCCAATTGAATCTGAAGGTATTTCTTGATTTCTCTCTTTCACTTAATTTCCCTTGTATGTGTAATTTCAATGTATTTGTCGATTTTACTTGATAATGATTTCAGTTTTCTTAACTTTGTTAATATTTGTTTTGAGGATTAAGATATGAGCTGTCCTGGAGGATGTCTAGTGTGTCTTTGGGGAGAATGGAAAAGTGTTCTAACTAAAAAGGTCTTTTAGTTTCTAATAGTTTCTTATTGTTTTTCTCTACATTTCTTCCTTCACATCTGTTAATATTTATTTAAATATTTAGGTGGGCTGATGTTTGGTATATTTATAGTTGAATTGCTATATCCTGTTGAACTCACTTCTTTATCATTACAAAATACCCTTACTGTCTCTTGTTACTATTTTGATTTAAAGTCTGTTTTGTCAGGTTTAAGCATACCTACTCCTACTAATTTTTTTTCCATCTTCATGAAATACTTTTTTCTCTCTAATCACTTTCAACCTATATATGTTCCTAAAGGCGAAGTGAATCTATTACAGGCTATATGTAGTTGAGCCCTTTTCTTTTATTCTATATCTTTTGATTTGAAAATTTATTTTATTTATATTTAATTATTGATATTATATTGTTCCTTTCCTCCTTTTTTCTTTCCTCCTCTTTTTTCTCTCCCTCCTTATTTCTCTCCCTCCATTTTCTCTCCTTCCCTTTGTCTTCCTCTCCCTTCTTTCCTCCCTTCTTCCTTCCTTCATTTTCTTTTTCATTTCTTCCTTTATTTGCCAGTATTGGCGTTTGAATTCAGTGCTTTGTAGTCTTTCAATTTTCTTGCTCTTGGCTGATGATCTAACCCTTGAGCTATATATAGCCAGCCAGGCCTTTTGCTGGTTACATACAGATGAAATCTTGAGGACTTTTCTGCCCACAATGGCTTTGAATTGTGATCCTCTGATCTCAGACTCCTGAGTAACTAAGATTATAGTCAGTCATTAGCTTTTGGTGCCTATCTCTAGTGGGTTTCTTGTAACAGCATTTAGTTACACTAAATAAAAACAAGCTCTGATAATCCAGTAAATCCCCAATCTGGTATCTGGGGATGTTTAGACTATTTTACTTAATACAGTTGATTTCAAATCACCACCTTGTTATTTTTCTTCCATTTTTCCCATCTATATTTTATTCCCTTTTCCTTCTTATTCTGCCTTTTTGCAGATTATTCATTCCATCTTTTTGTATTTACTTTAGTGGTCACTTTAGGGTTTATAGCAGTCATCTTTAACTTATCAGAGTTAGTGATCCTCTATGAATACATATACAACAAATGTTTAAGAGTATGTATCATATTCTATGCTCCCCTTCTTTCCTCTTAGACTTTGCTCCTGATTTGCTTCTACATGCATTTAAATCTTAAATTCATGGTTTTTTTACTTAGCTTAAATCAATTATTACCTTAAGAAATTTAAGAAAACTGTTTTTTAGAGTATGTTTAGACTTATATAATTATGCTATGCTTTTTAACCTGTCCAGATTTCTCTACAATGTCATTTTTCTCCCTGCTTCCTGTAGAGCGGTTCTGCTGATGGTGATTTTTTCCCCCTTTTGTATGATGTCTGAAAAAATTATTTTACCTTGAGTTTTGAAATATTTTTTTCTGCTGTAAAGAACTTACATGGAAAGCATCTTGCTTTTTACATTTCAAGGACCATGTTCTATTGTCTTCTAGCTTGCAGTATTTTGATGAGAAATTTGTTATCATTCTTACCTTTTTTCTTTGTATGTAATATCCTTTTTCCTTCAGACTCCTTGTGAGTTTTTCCTTCTTCTATTTTTTTAAATGGGTTTGAAAAGCTTATTATGATGTTTCTTGGTTTTGTTTGCTTCTCATATTTTGTGCTTCAGATTCATTGAGATTTTAAAAATATGCTGTTTCATAATTTCCTTCAAATTTGGAAGATTTTGGCTGTTATTTCTTCCAATATTTCTTTTGGCTCTTATTTTTTGTCCTTTGCTTCTGTGACAATTTGACAATTCTTAGGACTTTTGATGTTGTTCCAAAGTTCACAGATGCTCCATTCCTTTATTACAGTATTTTTCCTTTATTATATTTTGATAGTTTTTATTACCTATTTCAGTTCCTGTTACCTATTAATTGAAGGTCACTACTTTTTTTTCTATCAGACATTATTTTAGAATTTCAACTTTGGAAAGTTGAGATTTATGTATCTGAATGTGTGTGTGCACATGTGTGCATGTGCACATGCGTGCATGAGCATGTGGGCAGTCTGTGCAGCTCAGGCTTATCTGGAACTTACTATGCTTATATAGTTCAAGTTGGCCTCAAAGTAAGTCTAGATCCTCCTCCCTCTCCTTTGTATGCTGGGATTATAGGTGTGCACTACCATGCCCAGCTCCTTTATGAACTTTTAGGTTCAGAAATATCATTATGGAAACTGTTTTCTCCTCTTTCTTCCAGTTCTATCAAGTGTATCTCTAGCTTCTTTGCATGCTAAGCAATTTTTGAGATCAGACATTATATATTTTTACCTTACTGGGCTATAATTTTTTCTTCTTACTTTTTGTTGTATTTGTTGAATATTCACATGAGATTTGTGCTATGGCCTGAACATATTATTTGTAAACAACTTGATCATTTTGTGTTTTTCTTTATGCTTTCTTAGGTGCCCTTGAGTATCATTAATCTTGGGTTCATTCTTGTTACTATTGAGGGGAATCCTCTGTACTTTCATGAGGTAGAAGGTTTTCTACCCATGCTGATAGGAAAAACATTGTTACTAGCTTTCTTTGAAATGCACCAACTATTTACTTTTAGTGCCTTATTTTGCTTCTGCCTCAGTTTCCTCATCTGTTACAGTGATTACTTATCTCTTGGATTATTGAAGAGTATCCTCTCAAGTTTTCTGGAAATCTCTTGCACAGCTCTTGCTGCTCTTACACTCTGCCTCAAGATTCTAGCCTTTCTCTTCTCCATACCTTCTCTGCTCTGTTTCCTCCATGAAGGAAGACTTCTTGGTTTGGCTCTTTACTGTGGCATGATCTGAATACTCAAACCTTCTGCTAGAGCAATTGCAGAATTTACCTCAGGTTTTTTTTTTTTTTCTTCAGTCATTGTTGCCTGATATCTGATGCCTGAGGCACATTTAATTCCGTACTATTTTCTCTGTTTCTTAAATCATTGGTGAGGGAATACAGTTCTTGTTGTTACTTCACTTTGGCTGGAAGAAGAGGCTTTCATTTGTAATTTTTAAAGAAAATTTATGAAGGGACTGATTGAAGATAACAGGCATTCTTTTTTTAAAAAAAATCACATCAGACCTGTAACATAAGTATGTCATAAGGGAGCATAAGATGCATTCAAATTAAAATAATATTCAGCAAAGAAACCATTCAGAAGGCCAGGGTAACCTGAATTATCTGGGGCAAATAACAGTAGGACTGTTGTATCCCTAGACCTACCAGGACAAGAGAAAGAATAGTTAACAGATTCTAAAAAGAGAAATCACGCAGAGAAGGCTCTCTGGATAACTTTGGATCAAGAGATACACCTGGTTTCAGCCGACTCCTCAGGTGGAGACAGACCTTATTCTCCTCCTTTCTTGGTGCCTTTGGCAAGGGCTCTTCAGTCTGAAACCCAAATAGAGGGTTAGAAAGCTGCAGAGACTCATATGTAGAGGCTAGAACACAACAGGGAGAGAAGGAAGAGAACATTTATATAATGGAGAAGTTTGGGAATCTGAGCATCACTTGAACATGGAATCAAAGACAACTGTTAATATTTGCTACAGTGTCAGAGGGGAAAGGTAGAGACACTTACTGAGATAGGAGCAAAAAATCCAGATAGTATGTTTGAGGAGAAGTAGGTTTGATGTTTAAAGGGATATTCTATTTTCTTCCCAGACTAGGCATATTTTCCCTTGCGGGCTCCTGTACTCCCTTTAATCATTTGAAATTATTAGGAAGTCCTGATTAACATAAATGACCATTGATTCAGAAGTCATAGGGAAAGTACATAAATATGATGTTTGTGTGGTCTGGCTTCATGGAGCACTGGGAGAGAGAAGCAGAAATCATTCAAGCTAAATGTATTGCCTATCCTTCGCCATCTGGATTTGGAACCAAATCAGTTGCAGATGATGTTGTGAGCTAAGTCACTTGGATTCTGCTAACTGGTTCTGGGAGACAGATTAAAAATGGAATCAGTTGCTGATTCAGTATGGGGGATGTAGATAAAATAAAGAACACAATTCTATAAAATCAAGAATGATTATTGAGCCAGATCATGTCTAGTTTACCACATTCTGTGCTTATAGAATTATGTGACAACTTTGAATAAGCCAGGAACTTCTGGCTCCTGCCTGTAAGCAGAGCTTCTCAGGAGGTTGAGATCTGAGGATTGCAGTTTAAAGCCAGCAGGAGCAGGAAAGTCTATGAGAATCTTATCTCCAATTAACCACTAGAAAGCCAGAAGTGGTGCTGTGGTTCAGTGGTAGAGTGCTAGCCTTGAGTGGAAAAAGCTCAAGGGGAATGCCTAATCCTGAGTTCAAGCCTCATGACCAACCTCCCTCAAAAAAAATAAGTTGCAATAGGGTTACTATTGGGATGTTTTAAAATTGCCTTGTCCCATGGTAGTAAGAAAAAGGTAAGGTCTTCCTCTGTGGCTCACTGGCTCTGTGACCTGCTCAGGGCCTTCATTTCCTATGTATGAGTGCAGACCCTGTAGTGCGGCAGGCAGGCAGTGACTCTGCCAGGCCATCTGAGACATCTCTGGTACCACTTGCCTGGCACAAAATAGATATTAAGAAGTATGTTGATCTAAGATTCAGATTGGCTCACAAGATAAGGATGTTTAAGAAAAATGTGAATTCATGTGAATGTACTTATCGGTAAAACAAAACACTACTTTCTAATGAACTTTTGAGGAAAGATCCCCGTCCATGACAGCTTGGGAAGACACTTGGGCTGTGTTAGAGTAAATTGGACTTTGCCAGAAAACCACACAGACCCAGGTAGGAAAAACAAAGGAAAGGTTTATTGCCAGTAAGAAGTCTGGCAAGACCCCTTCTCTCCAAGTGAGAGGAAGTAAGAAGAAGTGCCGGGTTGTTGTCTCAGGTGACCTTTTATAACCTCCAGGATTTGGGGGAATTTTGCTGCCTTATATGGTCATAGCTATCCCAAAGGGGTGATCTCTCAGGGCAAGGGGGTAGGGGATAGTCATTTGCTGCCTTTACTACAGGCTGCCTTGCTCTTCTCCCTTCAGAAGCACATTTTTCGTGGTGTTAGAGTTCAGTGGGGTTGGACAGGGCAGTGATTCATTCCAGCAGGTGTTTCTGTCCTAGGGCCTCTGGTGAGGTAGAGAGAAAGAGAAGGCCTACTGGCCATGCATACTAGCCCACCTGCCATAGCTCCACACAACGTTGTAGGACATGAGTGACCGACGGGCATCCCAGTTAAATATAGTAAGTATTTTACTCATTTCCTGAATCTCTTAGTGGGAAAAACAAACATCACCTACCATGGGGGAACAGTTTTCAAGACTGAAAATGCATAACACAGAGCCAAGACTCAATTGTAGGTTGTAAGCATTGTCTTAATACATTTCAAGGCAAACAGTCTGCCTAATGGAGTCTAAAGGCTGTTTGGATGATTCTGTGGGGGAAAATTAGCTGATAGGGTAAAGCTCAGCTGAGCTCTGAACAAGGAAGAGTTTCTAGTAGTAATAGTAGTAGTTGCTCATCGTGAAAATTGAGAAACACAGAGCAATAGAGTTAAACACCCTCCAACCTTCAATCCATTTCTTTTCCCTGAGTGTCATTCCAGCAGCAGAGTTTTGTGTATTTTTCCTGAACTCTTACTAATTAGATCTTTAGATGGTAAAGTAGCTCTCAAATGTTTTTATACAATACAGTGGCTCCCAAACTTGACATCTCTCAGGATTATCTAGAGGGCTTTTCAAAGCACAAGTTGCTGAGCATGGAAACCAGATTGAACCCACAGAATTTGCATTTCTAACCCATCCCCAGGAGGCCTCGTTGCTATTCTTCTGAGACTATACTTTGGGGTCAGTGTTTCTGAGGGACTTTATCATTTTGAAAAACTCATAGAAGCAGGGTCATATGGTACCATCTAAAAACTTAATTTTTTTTAGTTAATCATGGATGATTACCATGTTTCTTTAATGTCTTGTTCTTTGTGATGGCAGCTGGTTATTAATTTGGAAAATGGACTCCTAATAAGTATCTAATTTGTTTCCATAGTTCTTTTTAGTTGTACTCTTACATTTATAAAAGATACTGTAGCAGATATTTTTGTATACCTTTATGGTGAGCCATGCACCAGTTCTTAATAGACAATCTGTTCAGTAAAAAGTATATTAAAAAATATTGTTAGAGCCAGGGGCCGGAAGCTCATGCCTGTAATCCTAGCTACTAAGGAGACTAAGATATAAGGATCATGGTTCGAAGCCAGCCAGGCAGAAAAGTCTGTGAGACTTTTATCTCCAGTCAACTATTCAGAAAAAGCTAGAAGTGTTGCTGTGGCTCAAGTGGTAGAGCACTAAGCTTGAGCAGCACAAAAGAGGCTCAGGGAGAGTGTCCAGGTCCTGAGTTCAAACCCCAGGACCAACAACAAAAAAAAATAAGAATATTGTTAGATATTGCCAACTTATTCTCAAACTGATTCATGAGTTACTTTCTTATGCACAGTATTTCTTTACACTCATACAAATTAGATATTATCATATCACAACTTCAACTTTGTTCATCTGTTCAGAATAAAATTATATCTCAGTATTATTTTGATTTACATTTCCTACTTTTATATGTATTCACTCTGCTTCTCTTTCTATGATAATTTTGACAGGGCCATGTTTGTGAGAAGGTAGACTGTCCCCAATGTTTGGTCTTCAGTGAACTCATTCTTTTGGCCTCCACATTGAGCCTTAAAGCTACTTGGCCATGTTTCACAAATAGGCAAATACAAGAGTAGTCTCAAGAACTTAGCTAGTCTCTACCTTGGCACTGAAGTTTTGCATACTGTTGAGAATAGATTTGTAGCTTTGTCACTGGATACAGGTGAGGTTTCATGAAGTTTCCCTTTAAAGGTAGGAACTTTTCACGTAGGGTCCTTGACTTGGATCACAGAATAAGAATTTCAGGACAAGTCATGATTAAGAAAACTTGGTAGAGCTTTATATATTGAGTTAATAAACAAGCAGTAGAGCAGACATACAGATAACAAGCAGACAAACACAATGGTAGGGGCATACTCTAAGAGTGTGGGTGCTCTCATAGGGAGACAGACATAGACACAGACACACAGATACACACACACACACACAGACACAGACACAGACACACACACACACACACACACACACACAGCACTCCTTGAGCCTATATGGTAAAGGCAGAGGATCTGGCTTCAACGTTATGTAAAGATAGATGTTTTGTTTTTGCTGTAACCACACCTGGTATTACTTTTTGTGTTTCCAGGTAAAAAATGAATGTGGCCATAAAGCAGATTCTTATCCTTGACATAAGGAGGCGCCCTGCTATCTGCATTTGGGGCAGGAGACTTCAGTTTAGAGAAGCAATTTTCTCAGGAAGTCACGCATCCTGTCAGACAAGTGTTAATTCTTGGGGTGAGGAATGCATCCCTTGGGAAGGAATTCATCCTGTTGTCTCGCTTTGAAGCAAGATGGTAAAGATGTTTCTAAGAACCATATTTCTGAGTTGCCTCCACCAGGCCTCAGTTTCCTTAAGTTTTCATTTTCCCCTAAATGACTTTAGTCCCTTAATCTTAAGGGAAGTACTTGGAGGAATAACTCCTGTGTTTGCTATAAGCTTGCTATATACCTTGTTTTCTCTTTGTCCATTCTGCTTCAGCTTTACCTGAGCCCATTGGGAATTTGCCTACATTTGACAATATTCATTAAGGTTGGTAGGATCTTCTGTTGACTTAATTTGAGTGGCTTTCTCAGAAAACCTGTGGATCTCAGTATTGCATTAAAAGTCCAATTAGCGCTGTAGAAAATTACTTTGTAGTTAGTTATCTTAGCAAATCAACCACAATGAAGGAGAAACTTCATACATATTGAAATTATTCAGAACTCAAGCCCCTGACAGAGGAGTACATGTGACAATAAGTCACTAAGTATACATATACTTTTCCCCGTTGTGGACATAACTTTGTAATGGGCATATCAGTGCCTCAAATAAAGTAACTTTGCATTTAGACTTAGGAATGAGTTCTCTGTTATGCTTGTTCTTAGGTTTTTCTGCTTCTAGATTCTAGCACAAGTGATCATCAAATCCAAACTTGTGTTTTTAGTGACCTTGGATTTCAATTGTGTTTGGTAAAGGTAAACTGGCCATTTGGGAGGAAGTGATGAATAGGTACTCATCTGCATGGACTTCCTCTCCATCTTCCTTCCTGTGGAAGGAACTTCTGTCAGGGAAGGAGACTGCCCTGATGAGAGGCATGGTACACCAGTCACAAAGCCATACAGAAGACTTGTTTGCAGTGCTTCTAAAACTCTCTGAGAAAAGAAAATCCTTACAATTACTTTATTTATTGCTTGTGCCAATGCAGGGTCTTAAACTCAGTTCTTTTGCTCTCAGTTCTCTTCCCCTTCCCTTCCCCCCCCCCCCCCCCCACCCCCCCCCCCCCCCCCCCCCGCACATCTGGGACTCTACACTTGGGACACACCTCTACTTCTGCATTTTGCTGTTTAATTGGAGATGCCAGTCTTGGGGATGTTTACCCTGGCTAGCTTTGAACCTTGATTCTTAGATCTCAGCCTCCTGAGTAGCAAGGATTATAGATGTGAGCCATGGGTGTCCACCAACAATTTTCTTTTAACAATTTGTGTATTAATTCTCCACCCAGTTATTCCTCTATTTCCACATTTCACTGGACTATGCTTGTTTGTAGACAAGCAAGTGCAATAAATCAGAGCCTAGAAAAAGGCATTTCTAATAATTGTCTTAGGTGTCCCATTATAAATGGACTTATAAGCTTATTCAAGGTATGCATAGGCCGAGCAGCTTGATTAGTTAGTATAGAAGTCTTGGTCCTTTCAAGTATGGTAGCAAGAGTTTATCTCTGGCTGAGACAGTCCTGGATTTGTTTATGACTGCTTCCCTCTAAAGGTTTTCTATCAGTGGAAGATGGATCTTTTTTAGCAATTCATTGCATAAATGGCAGAAATCATACACTCCACTCCTCCCTTCCCTTTCACCTCTTTTTTCTTCCCTCCTTCCCACCCTCCCCCTTTTCCCTGGGGTTTAAACTCAGAGCCTCACATTTGCTAAGCAGGTCCTTTACCATTTGAGTTATATCCTATGTTCTTTTGACTTTAGCTGTTTTCCGGGTAGGTTGTTGCGGTTTTTGCCTGTGCCAGCCTGAACCAGGACCTTTTTACTTAAGCTTCCTGTGTAGGTGGAATCACAGGCATGAATGACTATGCCTGGCTAATTTGTTGAGATTTGCCTGGGTTAGCCTTGAATTGTGATCCACCTGATCACTGCCTCTTGAGTAGCTAGGATTACAGACATGAGCGACAGTGTTCAGCTCCTCATCGTTTTTGATAAGAATGTTAGTCCCATTCATAAAGACCCTGGCCCTCATGACTGAATCACCTTGCAAAGGCCCTGCTTTTTAACACCATCAACAAATGAATTTGGGGAAGACATAGACATTCAGACCATAGCAATGTAAGCCTGACAATTTTTAAAATCAGAGAACATGTTTTCAGTCTCATGTTTTGTTACCGAAAAACTGAATGTTCGTTTTGTAGATATTATGCATTTAGAGATGGTGAGAACACCTAGGAGTAGATAATACAAGTGCAAAGACTGATGTATCAGGATGTGATTGAGTGATAGAAGCACAGGGGAGCCAGAGAAACACATCACCTATAGTATCTTTGGTGATAACTGTACTGTTTACTTTTATTTATAAAGAGATTTTTGCTTTTGAAGCTCCATTATATCCATTACTTCCTTTAGTCATCACAATAACTCCTTGGAGTAAGTTGTGCATAATTCATACACCTCACTTTATGCTTGGAAATAGAGACATCGGTGAAGGGGCTTGCCAAATGGCAGTCAGTGGTGGGTGCATCTGGGACAAGTGTCAGGTCTCCTGATTCCTGCTCCAGTCCAGTGACCTTCACACCTCACTCTACCACATAGGGTTGAAGAACTGATTTTTCAGTGTGAATTGTTTTCCTTTTTTTCCAGGTGGAGTGACTGGGACACTTGCTTTATCCATTTCTCAGCTCCTTCCTGTGCCCTGCGTACTGAATTTACTCTGTGTATGCACTAGGAATAGACAGGTGGCTAAGACAGGTGCGGCCCATGTGCTCACTTGGCAGGACAGTCCCCTTCCTGTTGGTGGGGGAGCTGTCACACTCTTGGTTGGTGCTTCTTTTGAGAACACCTGGGTTGAGAGACAATACATGTGTTGGTGTTTTCTCATATTCTGTGGTGTCTGGGGTTTGTGAATCTTGGGTATTCAGAATCTTGAGGTCTTTCCAGTTGAGTGACTCCAGGTGTGAGGGGGTGGCCCTCAGAGTAGAGCAAGGGTTTTTGTGGGTGTGTGTTTTGATTTTTTTTTTTTTGGTTTGATATTTAGATTTTCATCTGAGTCTGAGAACTGGCTTTTTCTTTTGGTTGGTCATGGGGGCTGAACTCTGGGCCTGGGGCTGTCCCTCGCCTCTTCAGCTCAAGGCACCCTACCACTTGAGCCACAGGCCCTCATGCATGCAAGGCAAGCACTCTACCATTGAGCCAACTTCCCAGCCCAGAACTGGCATTTTCTTTAGGCAGAAAGCGTCTGTTGGATATTACTTGTTGGTCAAGGAATATGTCTACTTTTCATTTTTATTTTTGTTTTTTGTTGTTGCCCCTCCCTTTGCCCTAACTCCCTCAAATCAAGAAGTTCCTGTTTCTTATTCTCTGACTCACACAGTCACCCCCCACCCCCACCCCGCCACTACCACCGCATTCCCCCTCTTCCCCATTTCCCTTGCTGCAGTAGACCAGGTCCTTTGTTATACATGAGTGTTGGATATCAGTGATGGATGGAAGATTATCTTAGCTCTCTAGGAACTGGCCTAGGTAAGAGCTAGACCTAGCTTCTCAGCAGCTGCCAGGGGATGGTTGTACTGCCTTTTGCCTTCCTTTCCTCTGATGCCACAAACTGGGATGGTCACCCCACACCTCATTGGAAGTATGCTCATAAGTGCCAGGCCACAGGTAGGTCTGGATAAAAGATGGCTTGTGCAGTTGCCACAAACTCTACAAATTTGGGACCTATGAAGTATTTGGATTTCTTTTGAGTTAGTGTGGGCAACCTGAGAACCTAAAAATAAAAAAAAAGTCTTCCCTGAGCTGCAAAGCTGGAACTGTGGAGGAAGACTATGGGAGACAACTTTTACTTTAAGAGGGAAGTACCTGTTCCCAAGAGCATTTGCTTTGCTGGGAACACAGAGAGAACCAGTTTTTTTTATTGTTGTCAAATTCTTTTTCTCCTATGTCCAAATTTACCATCTTAAAGCCTGTGAGACTTATTAAAAAGTAAGATTATTTAATCCTTGCTGTTAAAGAGGCTGAAGTTTACTCAGTACTTAGGTTCATCTAACTAGTTGTACCAAACTCCTGATTGCAATGTAACCAAATAAATAATTTGTGTGGGGCTTGAGTACACAAACTCCCAGATGAGTCCAAAGATCAAAGTTGAGAGAGGCAATTAAAAGCCTTCACTGATTCCTGGGATATGTTCTGTAGTCTCGGTCACCAACCAAATCAATCCTGCAGGGGTAGCTCTTTAAGAAATAGAATCAAAGGTAAGGCAAGCTCATCTATACCAGTGGGCTGGGGGCCTGGGAAGTACTGCCTCTGCTACTAGGTTATTTAGTGGGAAAGAAGAGGAAAACAGAAACACAAACACACCTACACACACACACACACACACACACACACATATCTTTTTTTTAAATCCCAGTATTTGTAGCATTATTTCCTTCTTTAGATAGGCGAAATAGAACAGCCTTGATTTCCAGGTCCCCCTTCTTTTCTTCACAGGGCATCTGAGCAGCTTGCACATTTATAAAACAATCAACTGCAAAGTCTGTGGTTTCCTGTGGCACATTTCTAATAATATTTATACAGGCCGTTATTTAATGAACCGTATAAATATTTATCATACGGAGCAGCCTTTTGATCATAAATAGAGGCTAAAAGTCAGAGCAGCCCATGCTGGGGAATTGGAAGGAGGCCGTTTGGGGCCTCTGAGACTGAGACTTTGTAGACTGAGAAGTTAGGCATGGCTCAGGAATCGTGTGCGGCACAGCTTGAATTTCTCTCCAGTATTTTTCTTTCTCTTGGCTACCCACAGCCCATGCTCTTATTTTTCTCGGCCTGACTGCCCTCCCCACACCCTTAACAGCTGTTTTTCTTTTTAGAGTATTCATCTTTGCTTAAAAAAAAAGAGAAAGAAATGGAACTAAAGTTTGAACTCACCATTCATAAGTAGGTTTTGGAGCTGCACTGACATAGCCTGGAATTCTAGTCCCTCTGCTTCATGCCATGTGGTCATAATCAGCTTCATCTTCTGGGGAACCTTAATTTCCTTGCCTAGGAAATGGGGCCTTTTTTCTGGATACCTCACTGGGTTGTTCTGGCTTTTTTTTTTTTTTTTAAGTGATGTTATTTGAAGTTACCAAAGGCTTTTCGGCTTTTAGCTTGGTGTTAGGGAAGGAACTTGGTATTGGAAGCTGGAGTTCAAATCCTTGGGTGAGGGTTACTGTTTGGGTGATTTGGGGCAAACTGCTCCCACCCTAATCTCTGAGATAGTTATAGGTTTCACAGCCTGTTTGGGTTGAGCATGTGTATGGAAATGATTGGCACAACGAGGATCCTAAATACAGATAAATACACTTGAAAAGGAATACTGTTTTCAGTTTTGCAATTTGAGCTCACTTTCTGTGGCTCAGAGGTACCAGTGGAATATGATTTGGAGTCCAGGGCACAGAGAGCAGACAGTACTTGTTGCCCCAGAACAAAGGGCACAGGGGAGGAGGAGCAGATGACTCCCATTGGAGAGAGAGAATGCCCTGCTAAGCTTTTGTGCTGCCTGCATCAGCTTGCAGGGAAGCTAACTAACTACTCAAGGGCTCTCACTTGCTTTATTTTTGGGTTCCAGGTATAGAAACAATCTCAGAGATTGTTTAACAGTACAATAATGGGGGGGAAATGTCGAACCTAAACCACTTAATCTCTATTAGGATCTCTTAGGAAAATATGCTCTAGGTAGATGAATGAAGAAAGAAAGGGTGGCATTGGGGAGGTGCAGTCATAAAATTCAATGCTTGTTCTACAAAACTAAGAAAATTGAGGGAAGGGCTTGGGTTGAGAGGGTAAGGGAGAATGATGTAAGGGAGTGACATTGATCAAGATTTGTTAGATTTGTAGACTACTTTGTTGAATGACACCTCCTTTGTACAACTACTTAAAGATAAAAATAAAATTCAAAACAAGACAAAACAGAACTGGGGTGTTTGGGTAGATGTTGCTGGGAGATCTGATGCCTGGGCTCCCAGAGAGAATTTCCTGGGATGCCTTGATGTGATGTTATGCAAATGGTGGTTCACTGGGTTTGTGGAAGATCAGTCTCTGAAGAAGACATCCTGGATTCTGAGTTATCTAGCCTCAGTACTCTAGGCCAGGGCTCTAACAGAGCCTAGCAGAGCATTCAGGAATGGGAGTATATCAGAAGGCAGTAGAGCATGGCCAGAAAGGTTAGAGGCTTTGAGGTGAGAGGGAATGGTTTGCTTTCAGTTGTACTACTCACTAGTTACATGAACCTTTGGAGTCTTTTATTTGTCTAGGACCCAATTTGCTCATGAACAAAATGGAAATGGTAATTGTTACTGTTTTAGAGAATTGTACTAAGGATTTAAAGTGGCTTTGTAAGCATGCTGCTTAGCAGAGGATCAGATGTGTAGTAAACGTGTTGCCTTTTATGATTTCCCTAAGTGTAGGTTCTAAAGATATCCAGGTCATTCACTGAGTCACAGAAGACTTGTTGAGTTTCTACTATGTGCTGTGTCATGCACTGGGCATCCTGCTGTGACCCAGGCAGCAGCTGGAGTGAATTGGGTAATGGTAACACTGCTGTACTCTGTGTATGAGGTGGGGGAGATCTCCTGAAGGACAGGCTCTTCCCTAGATCCAGAACCTGAACTGGAGCAAGCCCATGGTCAGCTAGATAGTGGAGGTCTGCTTCTTTAGACTTCAGTGGAGAGGAATCAAGATGTGTGGGTACTTAAAGGATGTATTTCCTGCAAAGGAAGACAGAATTAAAAGTGAGGAAGCCTGCTATGTGGATCTGAGTCAGGCCCGTGGAGAATCTTTCTTCTTGCTGTTGGCAGGAGGGAGAGAAGCCTTGCTAGTGACTAGCTAGGTCTGTATAAGCCAAAGATTCATATAGATGCTTCATTTCCTATTTCTTTCCTTGTTTCTCTCCAAGTATAGCATCGTCTAAGATGTACTAAAGGGCAGAGAGCTCTTGGCTTGCTAGGGTCAGTGTCAAGGAGCAGCTTCCTGAGTTTTCACAGTGGACAGGGAGAAGTGGAGAGAATCCCAAGTGTGGCAAGGAGATGACTGGTTGGTGCAGGGAGGGTAGAGCAGTTAAGTTGGGTCAGTCTTCCTCCTCTTTTCAGGCAAAGAAACTGAGGAGGCTCTGCACCAAGGCATCCTCCCGATTCTGTCCCTCCCTGTGTCCTTAGCTGGGGGGCCTAGTACCTGATACAATCTACACTTCTTTGAGTCTCAGACATGGCTGATTGTGAGAAGTACTGTTATTTCATATACCACAAAGAGAAAAGATGTTACCAGTCAATTGCAAAATGCCATTGCTTCTAAGAATTATGTTTGCAGTTTAGTGTGGGAAACAGTGTGTATCACAGAGTTTAAAAGATAGGTGATTGTAAGAAAATCAGGAAGTATTTTCTGTTGGATAGATGAAGAATACAAAGATTAGAAGGCAACAGTTCACTGGTAGGTATAGTGAACTGCCACACAGTGATGCTAGGTGAATGACAGAGTGTCTCTAGGACAGCCTGGGAATGTTACAGCCTGCCCCGTCTCAGGTCATGTGAGCACCGTGTGATGCATATGCTGAAATTGCCTAGCACATTGCCCCAAAGTAAAAGAGATTATGTACGGAAGGAAATCGAACCAAAGACTTAAGTTAGAAGCACTTGCATTTAATAATCTTTCCTTTTTCTCTTCTTCCTCTTTCTTTCTTTCTTTCTTTCTTTCTTTCTTTCTTTCTTTCTTTCTTTCTTTCTTTCTTTCTTTCTTTCTTTCTTTCTTTCTCTCTGTCTTCCTCCCTCCTTCCCTTCTTCCCTTCCTCCCTACCCCTTCCTTCCTTCCTTCCTTTCTCTTTCTCTTTTTCTCTTTCTCTCTTTCTCACTCTTCCTCTTTTCTTCTCTTCTCTTTTCTTTTTGGAATATATATCCAGGAAGCAGTAATCGCACATCTGCTGGCTGACTTGCTTTAGGGCCCCCATGTGTGATCTGACCAAGGAAACATTATCTTTCCTGAAGTAGAAGGGTACAAAGAGCTGCTGAAATTGGACTTGGTTGAAATTGGACTCTGGGCACTTAGATTGCTTCAGGTCTGCCCCAAGCTCACTGGGGAGTTGCAGCATGTGTACTAGTGTTGTCGTCTCTGGGTTGCTCTTTGTGTGGTAGACAGAAAATGAAAAGCCTCTGTGAGATTTCTATGTCATATGTGCTAATTTGACCAAAGGGGATTTGAGCAGCCATGAGGGAAAAGGAATACCTGAGCATTCTCTGGTCAGATTTCCTTGTAACTCACCAGTGGGCTGTAAGGAAAACAGATTATCTAACAAATTCCTGATCCTGCTTCCCCTGGGGCTGCTCCCAATTCTCACTCACCTCATGACACCACTATGATATATTTGCCTCTTCTCCAGAATGATACTGCAAGCTTTCATGAAAGAAAGGAAAGAGGAGATGTGGGATTGCGAGAACAGACATGGGACCTTAGACCAGGCAGCCCGTGAGTGAGACTATGTAAATTCCTTTTCTTCCCATAGTCCTGTGTTCTCATAAGTCTTTGGCATCATGTGTAATAATGTGTATTTGCTATTTCTGAGTGGGACCTAACACGGAACAAAAAGTTACCTACTTCTTGCCGTCTCACCTTGATCATTGGGACAACAGAGATTTAAAGACACTCACTTTCTAGAATCTTAGTGAGGAATTGAGGCCATGTATATGTCCTTTTCATACTACTTGGTCTAGAATAGATGCCCAGTAGTTAATGGCTGACTAGAAAGAGGATTCCTTTTCAGGACCGTGGCCACTGTCATGTGAATTCAAATTCTTTAAGAACAGATTCATTGCCATTGTCTCTACCTCTTATTTGCACTTACCACAAACTTTGCTTAATATGTAATTACATTCCCGTTCCGGGAATGGGAATACCATCCATATCTGAAGCCATGACTGTCTTACCACGCACCTAGCATAGCATCTGTAAAAACTTTTGTTGGGGCCAGGTAAGGTGGCTCATGTCTATAATTCTAGTTGCTCAGAAGGTGACTATGAGGTGGATTAAGCCTCCAGACCAGTCTGTGCAAAAATTTTACAAGACCCTATGTCAATGCGTATAAAGCTATAGTGGTGGTATGTATCTGTTAGCCCAGCTACACAAGAAACACAAAGAAGAGGATCTTGGTCCAGGTTAGTTGGAGTTTAAAAAACAACAACAAAAAAAACCCCAAAATGAGACTTTATTAAAAGAAATAACTACAGCTAAGAGTAGCTTAAATGGTAGGGTACCTCTAGCAGTACCTAATATCACCCAAATCAACAAACAGGAAACTTTTGTTGGATAAATAAGTGATAAATGGCCACAGTTAAGTGGGTGCTCTCCATTTCACTCCACTTGCATGTTTTCTGTCTTTGCAGGTCCACTGGTTGTCACGAGTCACGTGGGTTCTGCATTGGTTCATGACAGCTGGAGGACTACAATGTCGGGTGGAGAACAAGAGATGAGCAGCTACTATGTAGGTGTCGATGTTGGAACAGGAAGTGTCCGTGCAGCCCTAGTGGACCAGAGAGGGGTTCTTGTGGCTTTTGCAGACCAGCCAATTAAGAAGTGGGAGCCTCAATTCAACCACCATGAGCAGTCCTCTGAAGACATCTGGGCTGCATGCTGTGTTGTCACAAAGGTATGGACAGACCTGTGGTGTTTTCCCCTATGGATGCTCCTACCTACTCAGTGTTTGTCATGTGTCTACCTGACACCAGGTAGACTGGAGTCACTTCCTTTACAGAGCTTAGCAGCATATAGCTTTGCCTGTCTGGAACTTGCTATCATAGAGCTTGACAAACTGCTGAAATCTGCTAAGTCCTATGACTATGGATGGATGTAAGCCTGAGGAGGCTCAGGGATAGAGGCTACAGAATCTTGAGATGAACAAATGTGGAAGGAGTCCCTGATGATCATAGCTAACTCCTAATGTGCCTTTACTGTGGCTGAAATGTGTGCGCATGCATTGTGTAGCCAGATCCTCCCAATAGCGCTAAAAGGTGGTAGTCACTACCCCTGGTTTTATTCAAGAGGAAATGAAGAACAAGAAGTTAACTAACCCAAGTTCTTATAGCTAGCAATAAAGTAAGGAGGCCAGGTCTGGCTGTGCCATATTGGCCGCATGGTGGATGGTAGGGTCTGGCATCTTGTCTTCATGCTGGGAGAAGGAAACGCCCCAGCCATTACCTGCCTGCCAGGTGATGGGCATTCCCAGATCCCTGAAGGCAGCAGCGGGCAATTGGGTCACTTGGCTGATAGGTTACTGACTCTGTCAGTCCAGAGCCCGGGACTGGCAATTTCCTGTGGACCTCCCATGCTTGGACCCTATTTAGGCCCAGCCCAGCCCAGCCCAGCCCAGCCACCATTATGCCACCCCATGATTGTGTCCTGTGACCTGTCTCCTGGCTCATGTCAGGTCATCATGGCATCCCAATCTAGCTCTCCGTTGGAGCTTAATTGGTTTGTTGATATTATTTTTGTTATTTCTTCCCTCTCTGGCCTTTTTCTTAGCTATGTTAAGTGTATTTGGAGGCTGCAGGCCTTTGTAAGAACTGGCTGCCTGCAGCCTGCTAACTGTATTATAAGGACTCCAATATTCCATCTTCCAAAATGTGGCTTTTGGATTAATTTACCTCAGAGCAGTAACAGCAGGGGCAGGACCAGAACCTAAGCAATTTGACTCCAGATCTGTGTTCTTCTTGACTCTCCTGCCACCCAAGTAGACCAATGAGGGAACCACATTTTGGGCAGAAGGAACAGCGATCATAAAGGCATGGGGCGTGAGCCTGTGATAGGTTCTGAGAAAGTGAGAAATCTGTGTCTAACTGGAGCATTTCCAGTATGTAGTGGCAGGTACTCACCTCAAGTAGCCTTGGACATGGTTCTACCTTCTGGCTTGGGGAAAGGAGTGATGATAGACAGGACTTGTTCATATTTCATTTCACTTGTTGGTTCGACTTTAGATGCTGGTTCTCAGTAAGGATCAACATCCTTTTATCTTTTTTTTTTTTAATATCCTCCCCCGCCCACCCAGAGGGAAAACTAAAGTCCTGAATTCCTTCTTCTCCCCATTCCTAGCTTAGTTCCTTAAATATTCATGAGGTACTTGGTAATTTGCAGATGGACAATTCACTATTCTGTCCCTATCGATCAGTCTGTTTAAATTTTCATGAGCTCTGGGCTGCTGTTAGTGCCCCCTGGAGAAGAAGGCCAAAGGAGGTGGGGTGGGCAGCACTGGTACATTATGCAGGAATAAAAGAGGGGTGCATCTCTCCACTGCCTGTTTAATTTTTCCCTGCTCTCTACCCCTCCTCTGCTGCCCTTCCCCCCATCCCATTCGTGCCTTGGTGAAAATCTTCTGCTCTTTGCCCTTGGGTCTCCTTTGTTCTTCTAACATATAGCCTTTCTGGCCATTAAGGAAATTGTCAAGGAAAATATATATATATAGAGAGAGAGAATCCCCTGATGAAAAGCTACTTTAAGAAAGGTCTCCTGTAATCTCAGCTTGGTTTAATGGTGGAGTTTTAATCATCTTCCTGCAGGGCGGGTGCTCATCAGTTTGAGTCCTGTGAGCCTTGTAAGTGCTGTGGGCATTTGTCCACTGCAATGCTGTCTCCATATAGCAAACCTGCATAAAGCTCTTGGGTCTTGAGCCATTTCTCTCACATGGAGAGGTGGCCATGTGCCAGAAGCCGCAGTGTAGCACATCTGCTTAGAACAGCATCGCCGGGGTGAGGGGAAAAGGAGGGGAGGCATGTTTAGAGAAGGAGCAGGTCAGACAGCATGCATCCTGGAGCCAGACATCAAGGTTAACATCCCACTACAACTCTTCAATATGTGACCTTGGACCATGTTACTATTTCTTGCCTCAGTATTTTAACCTGTAAAATAGGATTGAAGTTATCTGCCTATGGTTGGGATGACTAAATGGGCTAATAAGTAGAAAATATGCTAATGGTGCTGAGATAAAATATGGAAAATAAGAAGCCCATGGGTAAAGCATATGGTTGTTAGGAGAAGGGGCCAGAAGAGATGGTAACTCAGGTGGGATTGAACAGTAATGTAAATCTCCTACATTCATAGAACCTTTATTATAGTTTGCAAAACACATTTATATCCATTTGATCATCTTTACAAGGCAAGTAAGGAAGAGGGATTCATTCCTGTTTTATAGGTGAGAAGTCAAAACTTAGGGTCATATTGTTCAGGGAGCTTCCCAAGATCACTCAGTGATAAGCTAGGATCCAAATAGGTCAAATCTATGTGTTCTGTTTCTAGAAATGTGCCTTCATCCTTTGCCTACATTACTTAAACATCCCAACTGATATCTGTGTGTGTGCTCTTCCTTCTGATCCATACTTTCATAGCAAGAACGAGTCCCTTTTTCCTTTCCCTTCCTCTGTTCTTCCCTCCCCTCTTCTCTTCTTTTTCTTTTTTCTGGGGAAAGAGTTCCACAGAGTAACCCAGGCTGGCCTGGAACTCATTATGTGTTTCAGGCTGGCCTGTTAAACCCAGTCCTCCAGCTCACCCTCTCTAGTGCTGGAATTACAGGTATATACTATTGTATCTAACTCTAGAGTGGTCTTAGTCTTGCATGTCTTGATCATGTCACTCTCTGTTTCCAACCCTTCATTTAGTCATTAGAGCCATGATATGGCCTTCAGGTCTCTGCACAGTCTGGGGCTGACCTGTTGCCCATCTCGTCTAATGATGCCTCCGCATCTTTCTGTTGTAGCTATATCCCCCACCCGTAGTGTCAGACTTCTGCAGAATTCTTCCTCAGCCTGTCCAGTCTTCCTATCTCCAGCTAGAATACCTGGACCGCAGCATTGGCAGAGACATAAACAAGGCAGGGGCTGAGAGGTTAGGGGAAGGAAGGTCTCAGGTGACTTGGTGACAAAGTAGAAGGAGATGGGATTTCAGATCTTGGGTTCTTAGAAGAATGTTGGTGCTACTGACATAAACAGAAGGTTAGGGCTTCCATTTTCTTGCTCAACCATCAAGGAACAACACCATACCTAATCTAGGAAGCTGTGTAGGTAATAGTCCAGGACTGGATTCATTTCTATCAGAAGTTTCTGTAGTAGGTTTAACAAGATACTGCCTTCTTCTAGGAAAGATGTATCTCATACAGACTGTTTTTCTTATTGCTAGTCCCACCTCAGGGCCTTGTATTGGCTATATCTCTGCCAGGAACATTCTTCCCACATTTTCACAAGGTCACCTCACACATTTCTCTTCATGCATTACTTCACATATTTCTCTCAACTTTCCCTTTCTTAGAAACCACATTCTCCTTCTCTGATACTCCTGATCATCCTGCCTAATGTATACCTACATTGTATAATTTGTTTGTTATTTTCTATATGCACTAAAATATAATCCTCAAATGAGCAAGGTTTAAAAAGGAAACTTTACTCTCTTATTTCCCAAATAGCTAGAGGAGCATATAGCATGACCTTGGTAGGGGCTTGATTATATTTTCTAAGGACAGGCTGAGTAAGTGAGTGAATTGTGCAAGTCCCAGGAAATGAGGGAGACCGAAGGAACTAGAATTACAAAACTCCATGCTTACTCCAAACAGACAAAGGCATTCAAATTTATACCTAAAAGATTCCTGCACTGGCCACAAGCAGGATTCAGCTCCCAAAGCCCCAGGCTTTGACCCTGAATCTAAATAGAACCGAAGATTAAAAAAAAAGTGTGCTTCTGACCCTTGCAGTTCTCTATTTAGAGAGTTTCTGGGGAATGGTACCTCTCCACCCAATATCAGAATTTACTGATTTAAAACACGTGCAAGACCAAGCTCATTCTTCACAGTAAGAACAAAGAAATGCCCAATCCCTTCCCCAAATATTTGTTTGCTGCCTCAGAGCTCTGAGTTGACAGTTGTTAGACATGGACCAGGATACCAAATGAGGCTGCAGAAATCTCCTTCTCTGGAAATTCTTTAGAAGAGCAATGTGCTTTCTCTCTAACCAGGGAAATTCACTTGATGCCAAGCTGTTGGACTGAGTTTACTTGGCTGCTTTCTTCTTTCATTATTAGGAATATCAATAAGAATCCGTGGGTCTCTCAGTCAAGCCCTAGGGGCCTTGTGGCAGTGTGATCCTGACAGCCATCTTCCTGGGGTATTTGGATGGCTGAGGGACATTGTGGCACAGGGCAGATCTCAGCTATGGGTCAGTGTGATTGGGAGCCATTCCCTAGTAAAACTGGAGAAGCAATAATGACTAGCAAAGTCAGAATTAAATGCATGCTACCATTATTTGGTGAGTTCTTTCTGAGTGGTCTCATATTTTAGAAGTGGCAAGACACTGAGCCCCATTTGTGATAGAAAAACTCTGATTTGAATACAGAACTGTATATCTTCAAAGGGTCTTCTTAAAATAGATTAAGAAATCATTTTCCTTGTTCCTACTTGAAAGTGTAAACCTATTATAAATCCTTAAAAAGATCTGAGTCTATACCATTTTTCTCTTACTCGTCTCTTTGCCTATGCATTTTCTGACATACAGAGTACGCTATGCGTTGTACATTAAGATATTCCATGAACATAATTAATAAGATGGAGAATGGGTCTCTCCTCTCTTCTATTTTCTGCAAAGGCATACCAGTTCCATGGTACTTTCAAATTCTTAAATTGTTTGATCCTTACCTGGACTGTGGTTCCTACTTTCAGAAAACCAAGACTCAGAAAGACAAGGAGAATAGTACAGAAGTATTAGTTGTATGACTTTAAGAATAGAAAGGACTCTGGTCACCATATCCCATGACATTGCTTTAATGGTGCTGCCTGTGATATGGGGTTTTGTTGAGTCATGAACATTTCTCAGGCAGGCATACACTGTCTGGACATAAAGCTATCAAGGCCACATACATAGAAGTTAGGGCTAGTTCAGTGACTGACTGATGTGGTTCAAGGAAGATTTGAAACAGTTAACTCTAGTAATAGCTGCTGTTGATTGTACCCTGAATGCTAGGTGTTGAGTCAGTCACACTTTATTTTGCTGAATCCTCATAAATGCACTAGAGATTCAGATTTTAACCAATACCTATGTTTAGCTGAGGAAACTGGTTATCTAGTTTCCTAAAAATCAGAGAACTAGTAAACGGCCAACCGGTTTCAGCCTCAGGTGGTTTGCCCAAAGGCATGGGTTGGTACCAGCCTCCAGTGATTTCAGAAAGAGGAAAGTGTCTGTAAAGATTGTGGAGGTAAGACCCAGCAAGGCTGGAGAGCATCAGGAATGGCTGGAAGGGATTTTATTGTGCTGTACTCTACATTGGGTGGCAGAGCTAGGATTGGAATCTAGAGCTTTGGAACTTATTGTCACAAAACCATGCTGCCTGTCAGGGAATAGGTTTGGCAAATATATACTGCTCTCTGTCACAGATGGGTCACTAACAAATTTGTTTTCACAGAGCATATGGCCTCTTCATCAGTGAATCTTATGGACAAAAGGAAATTCTTTGTGATCAAAATCCAGCAAAGACCAAGAGAAAAACACAGAAAAAGTTCTAACTTTGAATGCTGGTTTATCAGCTACTAGTTGTGTGTCAAAGGCAATTCTTTAACCTGTCTGTAACTACAGGCTCACCCTTTCCCAGCCATTAATTTATTTAAGACACAAATATTAAATATCTGTTTTATAACATTTATAAGAGGAAAAGGGTGTTGCAAGGATTAAATGAGTCATCTGAAACAGATAGCACATAGATGTTTATGCCTTTTGATAGATTTATTACCTAATGCTAATATGATTTGAAAATTAATGCTTTTCTTTAGTGGAAATGCCCAACAGTTGTGTATAGCTCTTTCTTGAGTAGCATATTAAATAGTAAAAAATGGAACCCTAAATTATAAGGTTTCACCAAAAGCAAATAGAGTTGTGTATTTTAAGATAAATGGGGATGTTCACTTTTGTGAGATTTAAAAGGTTATTGTCCTATTTTAAGTTAGTGGGAAATGTTACAGATTATGGCCGCTTGTGCTTTTTCTAAAAGAAAAGCCCTAGAGGAAAATAGAATTACTTAATCTATTATTCTACAACTTTTAAAACTTACAGAAAGGAGTGGAAAAATTCTCCAGATGCACTTCTGTCTCCATTAACAATGCCATGTATTCTATTGTAACCTCATTACTATGTCATGAATATTTATCTTTATTAGCTTGACTTGTTTTTAATATTCAAGAGCTTACCGTATGATGTACAAACCATAAAATCCATTCATTGTGAATGTAAAATTCAAGTATTTTAGTATATTTACATGGTTGTACGGTCTTTATCATAATCTAACTTTAAAGCAATTTTATTATTCCAAAAATATTCCACTGTGTCTATTAACAGTCAGTTTCCACTCTTAGTTATAGGTAACTATCTGCTCTCTCTCTTTATAGATTTTCAGACTTTTCTTATTGGGCTGGCTTTTAATCACAGTGCTCCGCACTTTAGCCTCCTGAATATTACACATGAACCACTGAGTACCTGCTTGAAGTTCTTGTGATAAACTCATTCTTGAGTGATGTTTTTTACATCATTCTGAATAGAATTACTTTCCTTTATCTTCTAGTACCAGTCTTTGAACTAAAGGCCTCACATTTGCACCCAGTGAAGTTCATGACTATCACTCTGCTATTGAACCATGCCTCCCAAGTGTGGAATTACTTTCATAATTTCCTTTTTGATTTATTAGTTTCTAGTATGTAGGAATATAATTGATTTTTAGATTGGAAGCATGGTTTTGGTGGTAGAGCACCAGCCAGTGAGCAACAGCATCAGATACTGAGTTTGAGTTCTGGTCTCAGACTAAAAAAATACAAACACACACACACACACACACACACACACACACACACACGAGTTCTGGTCTCAGACTAAAAAAATACAAACACACACACACACACACACACACACACACACACACAGAGTTAGATTTTTATATATTACCCCTGAATCCTGTAATCTTACAAAAATTGATTATAGATTCCATAGGATTTTCTACAAATAAAATTATAGTATCTGCAAAGATACAAACCTTAACTTCTTGTACAAACTGTATACTTTTAATTTCTTTTCTCACTGAATTGTACTGGCTATATAATCTCTATGATAGGTCACCTAGAGGTGATAAAAGTGAATATTCTTGCTTTATTTCTGCCGTGGAAATAATTCATTTTACTACTAGGATATTAGCTATACATTTTTGATAATGTGCTTTTTTCAGTTTGTATAAATTTTCTTCCATTCTGATTTATTGGCTTTCTGCGGGGAGGAGGGAGAAATTGCTACATCTTTTGAGAGGATCATTTGGTTTTTGTGCTTTTTTATTCTGTTACCATTTATTAATAGGTTAATAGATATTACAACTCCCTTTCAATCTTGGGGTACCTTCATGTAGACCTGGTATACAAAGCCAGTTTTATACATTGCAAGATTTGGATCGTTAATACTTAAGGTTTTTTTATACCTATGTTCATGACTAATATTGGTGTGTGCTATCCTTTTTTTTAAGTTATTGTAGTTGATGTCAAAGTAATGCTGACCACATAAAATTTGTTGGAAAGTATTTTATCTTTTAGTGTATTTTAAACAAGTTTTCTATTGTTTTTTTGTAAATATTTGTAAAATTCCCCAGAGAAACTATCTAGGCCTAGAATTAGTTTTTGGTTTGTTTATCTCAACTGTTTTATGTATAAATTTGACTTTTCAAGAAAAATATGCTTCACAGTTTGCCATCTGGCTTTGATCAGTTTCCCACAGCCCCAAAGCAATTGTTTCTGATAACTTTGTCCACATTTATAGTTTTATTTTGCTGACGATTTGATGACCTCATCATTCCACTATATGCAGAAGTTGGTCTGCCACCTTTATTTAAGTTTCTGTATAGAACCCCATCTTATGGATGTGCTATAGTTTATTTAACAGAAATAGTTTTTGATATTTTTAAAATATATTCTCAGCTGTGTTGCTATACGTTTACTTACTTAGTAATATTTTGCTAAGATAGTTTCCTGGAAGTGGGTTTGCTAGGCCAAAAGGTATGCATATATGTAATTTTAATAGATACTATAAATTATTTTCAAAAGCTGTATTCAATAATTTCATTGCTACGATAATGTTAAAAAAGGTCCACTTTCCCATTTCTTGTCATTACTATCGTCTGTTGTTAATCCTTAATGGTTTTACCAATTAAAAAGCAAAATCTGATATTTTTATTGTATTTTTTATCTCATTATAGCGAGCTAGAAGTATTTTTAGATACTATGATCATTTCTTTTTACTTACTAAGTGACTTTTCATGCATTTTGCTTAATTTCTAATTTGGTTGATTGTCCCTTTTCTCATTAATTAAAAAGATATGTTGAAATCTTTGTGATATTAAACTTTTATCTGACTTAGGATGCAAATAACTTTTTTTGCATTGTGTCACTCATTTTCTTCTCATCCTAAATTGTTTTCAAGATTTTAAAAGCTGGGTAGTGTAATTATGTTTCGCTTTGTGTCATATAACTTGTATTTTTTTTTTTGAAACAGAAAGTTATACAAGGAATGGACATAAACCGAATTCGTGGACTTGGGTTTGATGCCACATGTTCCCTGGTTGTCTTGGATACGCACTTTTGTCCTTTACCAGTAAATAATGAAGGTAGGACCATTTTTCCTTTCCTGAGTGGTGGGAGATGGGCTGGGGCGGTCTTGGCTGATGAGTTCAAAGGGCCCAGATGAGATTTGGAAGTGAAGTGTAGAGTCCAGATACGATATCCCAGAGGTTAAAATACTTCCTAGTTGGTGAGACAAAGGACACGGGGTAACCAGTGCAACAGCGATATTCACAAGGCAGTATGGTGGAAATAATCTGTACAACTCAGGGAGGGGGAAAAAAAGGATGTAGGGAAAGTGGGAGAAAAACAAGGGACGGGGTAATAAGTTTGACAAGAAATGTACTTATTACCTTACTTATATAACTATAACCCCTCTATACATTACCTTGATAATAAAAATAATTTTTTAGAAAAAGACTTCATAGTAAACAGCATTGGGGGATGGGGCCTGGAAAAGACTTGGTTGTGTAAAACCTGAGAGTAATAGTGGAGAGCCTGGTGAAGGCAAGACACTGAGTCATTAACTCCAAGTGAGTGGCCTTGAAACAGATTTGTGGTTTGGATGTTTTCTTGGGAAGGCAATATCAGTATTTGTGGTCGCTTTGTACATAAAGCTCTTATACCATGTTCATTTAAGTGGATGAGCCAAGTCCATGTAAAAGATACAGGGCAAAACAGGACCATGAATCACACAGAAACTGGAAACAGATGGCCTCTCTATTCTCAATAGCCATTCCTTAAGACATGGGCCAAGTCTGAGAAAAACGATAGCACGTGTGAAGATGCACTCTTACTGATATTTGATCCTGCAAGACATCAGGGAGTGGTGGAGACTGTGATATACTGGAAATCCCATGTTCTGCCTAAGGAGGAGTGGCTCCAGGCATTGTCTCGCAGCAGTTGCAAAGATAGCCATTCTAAGCAAGTTTGGGGCTGGATTCTTGCTAAGAACTCTCAGTGGTGGCCAGTGCTATAGAGGCACTGTTCTTAGTCTCTTTGCTAAAGTAAGATATATTATGACACACTGGAATTGAAGTCAGATACGGCAGGGTTTTGGTTCTACTGTTGCTGAGCTACAACACCCTAGGTGGGTCAATTCACTTCTACGTGTGTCTCAGTTTTCTCCAATGAAAGATTGGAATACAGAAACTGTGGCTTTACAGTAAGGAGTGAACACTTACACTTAAAAACTCGGGAAAATTTCTCATGTAGATTGGAAACACTTTCAGTTAAAGGAATGTGTTCTGTTCACTTTTGTGGACCTACTATGTGGCATGTGAGTCAGGCGCAAGTGGCTCACGTCACCTAGCTATTTAGGAGTCTGAGATCCAAATGAGGATCATGGTTCAAAGCCAGTCTAGATAGGAAAGTCTGTGAGACTCTTATCTCCAACTAACCACAAGAAAAGCCAGAAGTGGACCTGCGCCTCAAGTGGTAGAGGGCAAGTCTTGAGAAAAATTGCTCAGGGACAGTACCCAGCCCCTGAGTTCAAACCCCAGGACCCCAACACACAGACACAGACACGACACACAGACACAGACACGACACACACACACACACACACAAATGATATGTGCTGAAAATGATACAGATTGATGAGTAACTAGAGTCCCATAATACATACAAAGATGCACATTCATGTGCACACTCACTCAATCCCCTCCCCTTTTCTTGACACCATTATTAACTCCTATTGTGTGCCAAGCTCTATGTTACAAGGTACTAAGGGTTCAGAAATGCATCCAAATGGCCTATGTCTCTAGTGGACCACTCATGAGAGCTGAGAGTTGGGAATTGATCATGATTCAGGACTCTGCTCAGTGAGTATTCTACTTAGGAGTAGTAGCAAGTACTCTAGTTAGGAGTATGGCGGGCACACTGACATCTCAGGAAGGCAGATTATACTTCCTCCATTAGTTTTATTTAAGTAAAGACTGGATAACTATCTGATAGGGATGCTGTAGAGAAAGTTTCATTTGGGGTTGGAACTTCAGACGTTAAGAGTCCATGCTGTTCTGATCTGCTAAAATATATGGTTTCTTTTTAACCTGTCTGTGCATTAGTATCAGCTGAAGATCTTTTTAGGAAATTAACGTTCATGAGGCTTACTCCTCCACCCTCCAGATGCCTGAACTGAACTGATTTGTGTTCGCTTGGCTTGGGGTTGGACTAGGGTATCAGAATTTAAAAAGTTTCCTCAGAAATTCTGGTATGTGGATTGCCTTTGGGCACAGATGAATGGACAGATAAAATACTGGGAACCCACACTTGACGTGGAGAGAGAGTGTTGTTAACCTGCCTAAATGCACACATATCCTCTCTGGCTGCCATCTTTTTTTTCTCACTGAAGGTGGAATCGCTACCTTTTAACAGGTGCTCTATTAAAAGGGGAGCTAGGTTTCCATTCTAATTAAAAGTGCTGAAATATCTCTGTCCTACCTATAAGGTTAAAATGTACCCATTCATCAGCCATATACAGCTGCAGGTGCCCCTTACCAGCTTCTTTCTGTCAACAGATTATATTAAGGTTAGATTTTTATCTGAGGTAGATTATCATAGGTGTGGAAATGAAATTAGATTTTAAAAGTGGTTTCCAGTTTCTTGGCAGGGACTAACTCCTGGTTGCTTAGCTGGAGTAATTGTGAGAAGCAGAGAGTGGGGTTAGGAAGATGATCAGTAACGCCCATCCCCACTAACACCAAACCCACATGACTGCCAAAAGTGCTACCATCTTTAGATGCCAACCAAAAAGTTAAAAACCAAAGCAAATTAAGCATTATCACTTAAGATCACTTATTATTGTGTGACAGACAGAATAATCTCATTGTCGGCCTCTTCTTTGATCCTTCTTGCTTTGAATGTCAGAAAGGCCCCACGTGCTGGTGAATATGGTGACTTTCCCCCGCACAGTCCTCTATGCTCAGAACCCAGTACTAGTTTCATCATTCCACCAAGGGAGTTCTTGGAGAATAGGGACCAAGGTGATGAATAGGAAGGACTTGGGAAGAAATTAGGATCTGGGCTGTTCTGTGCAACAGAAATCTAGTGTTTAGATATTTATTAGTAATTTTGTGTTTTAGCATTGACTTTTAACCCAGGGCCTGTGGTCAAGGAATACATCACTAGAAAGGAACTGCAACATTTGGATGCAGACTACTCATAGCCTTACTGGTGTTCTTTCACCTTATTTATTGTTCCTAGGTGAAGTAAGTGACAGTACAAGTTGTACAGTGCATTGTCTTAAGAACTTGTAATTGGCCTTTTGAGCTAGAAGAAAAAGAATACATCTCTGTTCTCATCTCCCTGTTGTTTTTATTCTAGGGGATTCTCATCGAAATGTCATCATGTGGCTGGACCACCGAGCAGTCAATCAGGTTGGCAGGATCAACAAGACAAAACACAGTGTCCTCCAGTATGTGGGGGGTGTGATGTCTGTGGAAATGCAGGCCCCCAAACTCCTGTGGTTGAAAGAGGTGAGCACCAGGGTGAGCAGAGGGCACTAATGATGTAGAAGGTTCCATGTGTCCCAGAATCCTAATTCACCCCTAAAGTCTGTCATGTTTTCCCCACCTCTTAAGAAAGTTGATTCCATCTTACTGATTATTTGAATCACTCCTCGTTTTATAAGCTTTATTAATGCCAGGCCCTGTGCTAAGTGTTTTATGCAACTATCCAGTAAAATAGTTTGCTTATTTTTCTCATCTCTCACTCCTTACTTCTTTTCTTCCTTTCTTTCCACAGGATACTGCTGTGTAGTCCAGGGTAGACTTGAACTTGGGATTCTCCCTCAGCCTGTGTCCTCAGTGGTGGGGTTACAGGAGTGGCCTCTATCTTCCTCTCTCCTCTCTCTCTTTCCTTCCTTCCTTTCTTTCTTTCTTTTTTTCTCTCTCTTTCTTTTTTTCTTTTTCTCTCTTTCTTTCTCTCTCTCTTTCTCTTTTTCTTTCTCTCTTTCTCTCTCCCATTCTTTCTCTTCCTTTTTCTTCTTTTTCAAGGGAAAGTGTCTCTGTTTTGTAGACAAGAAACTAAAGCTCATTGAAGGAAAATAACTCAACGTTAAGTGATATAAGAAGTATGTCAGAGAGCAGAGATTTGAACCTAGGACTAGCTGGCTC
The DNA here is from genome assembly GCF_000151885.1 of Dipodomys ordii. Classification (NCBI taxonomy): domain Eukaryota; kingdom Metazoa; phylum Chordata; class Mammalia; order Rodentia; family Heteromyidae; genus Dipodomys; species Dipodomys ordii. The sequence goes on along the minus strand of NW_012267277.1, from coordinate 4,597,704 downwards.
CAAAATCAATTCTTTTCGTAGTATCTAACACTCTGCTTAAGTTGAGAGAGGTTAATTACCATCCCAATTAGAAAGTGGCAGGGCTGGGATTTAAGTCTAGCTTTTCTGACCAGAGTTTTCTTTTTCTACATACTTTTAGCCCTCAAATGATTAATCTTTGGCCCTGTTGACATTTTAAGATATCTCTTTCTCATTTTACCTGCCCCCGAGTTTCCACATCCTTGAGTGATATGGTGATTGCTGGTCAAAGCTCTTGCAGGTGATTCCCATTTCCAGATGTTAGGACTCCTTTATGAAGTGTGGAGAATGGTGATGTCAGCTTAATGGTTCCCATTAGAGATGGATGTGTGAGAAAGCTCAAGTCCTTTGGGAACCTTGGGACTTGAAAACCCTTTAGGTGGTCTGAGGAACAGAGAATCCATCTAATGAACAGGACCCAATGTGATTCATTTACTGGCTCTGGGGTTTCAGATGGGCTGAATCATCAGTTATTCAGCCTGTCTATGGAGGTGGAGGACTTAAGGGTACCTGGGAAGGTGCCCCAGGATTTTTCACCATGGAGGAGGAAGGAGGAAAAAGAGAGCTTCATTAATCAAAGCAGCCTGGGCTTATTATCTATCTTGTAAGTCTTAATCTGTAGAAAGGCTTCTGTGGCTGATGAGTTTGGAGTCAGCCATCTTAGGAGTTAAGGGTTTTAAGAATCTAATTCTGACATTGCTCTTAACAGTGGTGTGTTTTAGGCCAAACACTTTTTTTTTTAATCTCAGGCTTTATTTTTCCATCTAAAAACTTCTAGTTAAGAGTCGGCTCAGATTAGTTTGAAAAATCTGAAGGAAAGAAATTAGAATACAGACTACTCTGCACAGTCTTCCAGGTTCCGCTGTTTTCTTTTTTTTTAATAGGAATTGATTGACTTAGTTCCCATAAAGTCTGTCTGTGGACAGCACAGGGCACTGAAGCTGAGAAAGAGGGCATCTGACTCATCTAGATGCAGAACAAGAATTGAAATCCTTCATCCTGGTTGTCAATATGCACATCTACACATACATACACATATATGTACATATGTACATAGCATATACACACACATATATATATATATATTTATATATGTATGTATGTGTTTGAAAGGGCCATAATGAAACCTATTCTTTTGTAAAAGTAATATATATTAGTAAAGAAAAATATAAGACCAAAGGGTTAGCACTGTGCTAGTAATTTTTAATCCTCTTTTTTTTTTTTGATCATGTGCTTGAACTCTGGGCCTGGGTGCTGTCCCTCAGCTCTTCAGCTCAGGGCTAGCACTTTACCATTTGAGCCACTGCGCCATTTCTGGTTTTCTGAGTGGTTTATTGGAGATAAGAGTCTCATGGACTTTTCTGCCCAGGCTGGCTTTGAACTGCGGTCCTCAGATCTTAACCATCTGAGTAGCTAGGATTACAGGTGTGAGCTAATGGTGCCTGGCTAATCCTCTTTTTATATTGTAAAAGAACAGAAAAAAAACACCTTATGTTTTTGTTTCACACATTCTGGGAAAAATATTATTTGCATAACTTATTCTTTAATCAGTTTATTAGTATGTTTTAAGTTTTACCTTTATTTAAATGAAAATAATCTTCATTGTCAGTAATGTACAGAAGTGCCACTCAAATATGTTCAGTAGTCTAATATTTAACCATCAGGTATAATTATAGTACTTGAGAGTAAGCTGCAGTTTCTAGGAATTTAGAATCTGGGCACAACTTAGCTGGAAATTTCTGGTTTATATAGTAACAGTTATAGCCAGGCTGTTGTTTCTGGGTCAGGTCTAAAGACATGATTAAAGGAGCATATTTAGAGTTTTGTTTTTTAAGTGTAATTTGTAGTATAGAAATAAACGCTTGTATGTTGGGGGATGGGGAATAAACCCTACCTACCATGCTTTAGATCCTAGCTTGTTCCATGACGTAATACAGTCCATCATCTTTCAATCCCTCCATAAAATTGTTTGGGAGTAGGAATAGGAACAAGGCAGTGGTGTCCTCTTAGCATATCTTCTATATGCTTTTGTTTTTCTTCTTCATAGTGGACAACACCACTGGAAGAAATGGGTTAGATGTATCCCTTTTGATAGTAACACAGACAGGGGAGGAGTTATGCTGAATTAGACAAAAAATATTAGCATAATCATGGATTCATTTCAGAGCTATGTCCGTTCCTGCTGTGTGGCCAGCTTGGGTATATGTCTCAGGAGATCTTCCTGCACCTCCAGCACGACATTTTCAGACACTTACCACCTTCACTCAAGAACAATCTATGCTAAATGAAGTCTGGGGAAAATAATTCATTTCTAGATTACATGACAGTATTTGTGATCTCCTAAGAGAAACTCCTATTAATTTATTTATTAATAAGGCACTAAACATTTCCTTTTTTAATATATACTTTATTGTTAAGATACTGTACAGAGGGGTTACAGTTACATGAATAAGGTAATGAGAACATTTCCTATTGAGCATTGTTACCCCCTCCTTTGTTTTTCCCCCTCCATCCCTTCTCTCCCCCCTCCTAACTCTTCCTCTCCCTGCCCCTCCCACCAAAGCTGTAAAGTTCATTTTCAACATGCTGTCTTGTACATCTCATTGTTACAAAGGGTCAACCTGTAACCTTGTTTCAGCATTTTGTTATTTCCCTTCCCCTCCCCAAATTAGAAAAATGTATATACAAGATGCAGGGCACTGAAATCAAATACAGTGAAAACAGGGTTATACCACGGGGGAAGAACATACAAAAGAAACAAACAAAAAAAGAAATCACACAGATTTCTTCAAGTGCTTGAAGGTGAGCCTTGAATTCACATTTTTGTTTTCTTTTGCTTTGTTTGGTAAGCTTGTACAGGAATTCCTGCTTAGAATCTTTTTGGTGTCTGATTACACATTCAGAATTCTTTCTAAAATCAGCTTTAGCATTTCCTGAAAGCCTGACTGGGTTGGCCCATAGAGGGTCCCAAAGCTTAATGTGTAAATGAATCACCTGGAGATCTTGTTAAACTACCTACTTGGATTCAGTAGTCCTTGGGCTATGACTGAGAATTTTGAGAATTTTCATTTCTAACACTTAGGCAAGTGATGTTGATTTTGCTGGACTGAGGATTTATAGAACCACTTTTCATTCTAAAGGCTCTGCCCCTTTACCCTGAAGAAAAGCATCCATTTGTAGGGAATCCTGGCACTTTCTTTTTGACAGGTTGATGGGAAATGGAAGAAAGCTAGATAGTTTCAGAAGAACTATTCAGGTGCACACTCAAAAACATAAGTTCCTGTGTTCTAAGTTCATTGAGCTATTATTTGTTTACTCTTCTTTGACTTCTTAATTTAGAAATCCTAGCAGCAGATGCTATGATCCAGCAGCTATGATTGGTACCAATGTACTGAGGATGAAAAGGACTTGGGATTACTCTAGATGGGATTATTACAATAAAGTTTTATTGGTACATAGCTACACTTACTCATTTCTGTATTGCCTATGGCTGCTTTTGCATTATAATGGCAGCTAAGAGGAGCCAGAGATTTGGGGCCTGCAAAACAGAAAATCTGATCCTTAAGAAACTCTTCCTTTTCCTCAGAATGTTATTTTCTCTTCTCTCCATTGGTGTTTTGTTCACCCATCATTTAGATCTCAGCTTTATTGATTTCTTTATAAAAAAAACTTTCTTGACTCTTGAGTCAGAATTCACTTATCACATTGTATCTTTCATACTTTTTTTCTTTTCTGTGCCCATAATGGAACTTGAACTCAGGACTGGGAACTGCCCTTGAGATTTTTTTGCTCAAGCCTAGAGTTCTACCACTTGAGCTGAAGGCTCCACTTCCAGCTTTTTAGTAGTTAATGAACATTACTGCCCTGGCTGGCATGATCAAGATCTCAGCCCCTTAGTAGTTAGGGTTACACACTTGAGTCACCAGCTACCAGCATTGTTTTATATACTGTGATGTCAATGCATATAATTTATGTAAGTCTAACCCCCTCTAACCATTGTAATCTACAAACAAATGGAGACCATATTCATTTAGTTTCTTCTAGGATCCCAAACCTTAATTAAATAAGCTGGGCTTTTTTTTTTTTTTTTGGCACTAGTACTGGGGCTTGAACTCAGGAAAACATGCTCAGGTTTTTCACTCAAGGTTAATATTCTACCATTTGAACCATACCTTCACTTCTGTACTTCTGGCTTTTACTGATGAATTGGAGGCATGAATCTCCAATGAATCTCTCTGGACTTATAGCCCAGCTTGGCTTTGAACCTGGATTCTCAGATCTCAACCTCCCAAGTAGCTAGGATTGTAGGTGTGAACTTCTCCTAGCCCAGCTCTGAACACATTAAAAAATAATAATTTGACCTGACAGGGGGCTGGTATAATGTTCCAGGTGAGAACTAATGAGACCTCAATGTGTAGGGTGGAGAAAAGAAGAGTCCCAGAAATTTTAAAGGGCCAGTTGAGACTGATTGCCTGTGAGGGCTGAGGTGGGTGAAGTCAAAGCTGCCCACTCAACTCAGTGTTGCTGTCATTCATGTGCTCCTTGTCCTGAGCCTAGAATCCGATGTGGAGAAGTTTGGGCTTCCCAGAAGACAGAACAGAGATACTAGGATCACTGTAGCTCTTGGGTATAGTCATTTGGGTCCTACTCTTGCAATATGGAATTTTAATCATGTCCTTTATATTTAAGGTTTATGTGTTTTAGGTTGACATATGTCTTCTTAATAAGAATTGTCAGATAAAAGGAAAAATGCCATTTGAATTTTTTATAACCCCCAGCAGTCTGGCTTTTCCATTTGGTCTCAATGATTCTGACTCTCAACTTAATGAAGGCCAAATGTAAATTAAGTTCTGTCAGGCTGGAGCAGCTGGAGTTGCCTATCTTTATAAACTCAAAACATTGTAAGGGAACAAGGTACAGACTGGGCAAGGTCATCAAAGTTAACTGGCTGATGTGGGTTCTGACAGCTGAATGTTAATGGAAGATAATTAATGGGGCTTGTAGGGGCTATATGTGGAGTTATTCCAATCTGACTTTTAACTTGTTTCCTTTTTCTTCTATTGTCAGCAGAGAAGAAAATGAATCGTATCTGTCCCTCACCTCCCCGTCCATGTCCTTCTGCTTCTATTTGTCTGAGGACACAGAAGCCAGCCTGTGTCTCTGATCTGTTCTAATGTGCCTTTTCTTGTAAATGTGCAGCCTTTTGACAATAGCTCAAGTAGCTAGTTTGGATGCCTAGAGAGGAGGAAGTCTGGTGACTTCCTGCGTGCTCTCGTGAGTGTTTTCCAGTAGAAAGCATTGCAAACCCTGCTAGACATCAGAAAGCCTAACTCTTAAGCCTTCCTCTTCTAGTCCATTCTGTAAAATAAGAGACTTGGATGGCTTATTTTCAATGCCTTGTCTGGCATTTTATGTTCATTCTTATTAATGTATAATAGCATATTTTCTCTATATTAAGGTTTATTCTAATTTTAAAACTTTATGAAAATTAAACAATGTAAGTACCTTTCTTTGAAATGCCAATCTTTTTTTTAAGTAAATATGGCAGAAACTATAGAATCTCTCTTAGTTGGTTGATCTGTCTTTAAATTTCATGGGCATATCTCATTTTACTTATGTGTAAGTACTGGAACAAATACAGTGCACTGAAGAACCTTGGGAGATATAATGCAGTTTTTAAAATTTAATTTAATTTTATTGTAAAGGTGATTTACAGAGGGGTTATACTTATATAAGTAAGGTAATGAGTACATTTCTTTTAAAACATTGGTACCCATTTTTTCACTTTTCTCCCACTATCCTTTCCCTCCCTCCCAATCCCACCCCCACAAAATTGTAAAGTTCATTTCCAACATGGTGTCTTGTGAGTATCACTGTTGCATTGATTCACCATTTTGTTATTCTCCTTCCTCTCCCCAAATCAGATAAATGTATGTATAAGACACAGGGTACCAGAATCAAAAACAGTGATGAAAGAAAGAAGGAAAGAAAGAAAGAAAAGAAGGAAGGAAGGAAGGAAGGAAGGAAGGAAGGAAGGAAGGAAGGAAGGAAAGAAGGAAAGAAGGAAAAGGAAGGGAGGGAGGGAGGGAGGAAGGAAGGAAGGAAGGAAGGAAGGAAGGAAGGAAGGAAGGAAGGAACAAACGAACCTGGTACAGTACATTAAGACAACAACTTCAATAACAACCATAAAACCCTCCTGTTTCCATATCTTGGAGTTCATTTTGATTAGCATCATTTTATATGATCATAGGTCCATAGCTATTGAGCTATTGTGCTCATCTGCTACGACTATCCTAGACACATACTAATTATTATTATAAATGAGGGAAACCATAGAGCCTCTGTTTCTTTGGGTCTGACTTACTTCACTTAATAAGATTTTTTCCAAGTCTTTCCATTTCCTTATGAATGGGCGATGTTGTTCTTTCTGACTGAAGCATAGAAGTCGTGTGTGTGTGTGTGTGTGTGTGTGTGTGTGTGTGTGTGTGTGTGTGTGTGTATCATCTTCTGATCCAGTCATCTACTGAGGGACATCTGGGTTGGTTCCATATCTTAGCAATGGTAAATAATTGATTAACATCATTTTATATGGCCATATGTACGTCTTGTGATCCTCTGCTAAGACTATGACAAATACTAAATATTACATATGAAGGGAACGCTGGAGCCTTTGTTTCTTTGAGTTTGGCTTATTTCACTTAATATTATTTTTTCCAAGTCTTTAGTTCTATAACATCTTCATACATGTCTAGGATTTGAAGTTGTATATACTGCATTTAAATCTTCCATTATCCATCAGCAGTTATGAGAACATGGACAAACTCAGTCTGAATCAGTCTGCTGAACTGTAATGATGCCAGTATTGGCACTGTGAAATTGCTGAAATTTGGCAAGGTGTTTATAAAGTAGTCTATATAGTAAATATTACCACAGTATTTTAACTTTCAGTGAGACTGTTTTAAAATGCTGCCTTCCTCTTCCTCCTGCGTTATTTCTTCTTCCTGCTTTATTTCCTCCTTCTCCTCCTTCTCCTTCCTCCTTCTCCATTTTTGTGGCCAGTTTATATCACATAGTAAAATGCCTTCAAAGTCATCACTCCCGAGACACATCCGAATTTTCTTCATTTAAAAGTTTTAGGATGTGGTATAGCTCAGTAGTGGAGTGCTTCCTTAGTATTTTTTAGGGGACACTACTGGTGTTTCAACTCAGGACCTCTTAAGCCATGCTTTAGCTCTTTCTGTCTTGGCTGCTTGAATCACATCTCCACTTCTGGCTTTTTGGTTGTTCACTGGAGATGAGTCTCATGGACTTTCTTGCTCCAGTTGGCTTTAAACTGTGATCCTCAGATCTCAGTCTCCTGAGTGTCTAGGATTACAGGTGTGAGCCAGTGGTACCTGGCTCTCTTGGTTACTTTTGAGATAGTCTCACTTTTTGCTGCATTGGTTTGGACTGTGATCCACCTATTTGTAATTCCTATGTTGTAACTGGGATGACAAGTACATGTGGCAATGCTCAGCTTTTTATTGATTCAGATAGGGTACTCATGAACACATGGTAGCTTTAAACTACTATCTTCTCAATCTGTACCTCTCAAGTAGCTTGGATTATAAACATGAGCCACCATGCTTGGCTTCTCTAGCATTTTTGCAGTTCTGTGTATGATAGTATTACAAAAGGAAAAAGAAAAGAAAAGAATTCAATAGCATTCCATCCATTGTATGTACAGTACACACTTTACACATGGATTCATTATTGAGATATACTTGAGTTTACTCTGTCTTTCAGTTCTTATGAACGATGCTTCTATGAACATGTGTTTACAAGCATGTCTCCAGTCTCTGCTTTGTTTCTTTTGCCTATGGTAGTAGAGTTGTTCAATCTGACATATCTATGTTAAGCTTCTTGAAGAACCTCCATAGTACTTTTCAGTGCTGCACAATTTTATATTTCCACCCACACAGAACAAGGGTTTCCATTTTCCCATTTTCATGCCACCTTTGATTATCTCCTGTTGTTGTTTTCATAATAGCCATCCTAGTCCATGAGAATGATATTTCATTGCAGGTCTGGTGATTCACACTCCTTAATGAGTAATGATTTTGAGCATCTTTTTCCTGTGCTTATTAGCTATTTATTGGCATATATTTCTTAGGGAAAAGTCTATTCTAGTCCATTGCCTGTTTTATAATTGCATTCTTTTTTATTTTTTAATTTCATTATATATTCTATAATTCTGTATCTCATGTTATTTGCCTATGTTCTCTTCTATAAGTTACATTTGATGAAGAGATTCTGATTTTGATGAAGTATATTTTATCTATTTTTCTATAATTTTAGTATAATTTCTATGACTCGTTGACAGTTCCAATGTTGTAAAGTATCTTCTTTGCATTTTTTCTGAGTTTTATAATTATCAGTCTTATGTTTAGGTCTACCATGAATTTTTGGACATATTTTTATATTTGGGATGTAATTCTTTTTGAACGTGGATAGCCAATTTCCAGCATTGTTTGTTGATGTTTCTTTTCCATTGAATTAGCTGGACACTTTATTAAAAATCACTTGCTGATATAAATGATTGTTTAGGGCTTCTCTATTCATATTTTTCTCTTCCGATGGGCCACGCAGCATGCTACTGGCAATAGAGAGAGTTTTAAACTCTAGTACTCTTATTTCATGGAGCTGGACGGTATGTGTGCTGTATGTTTCTTGTTTACCTGACAGTTAAGGAAAGCATCTGGAACTACATCAGACTGTCAGAGAAAATCATAGGATGTAGACAATAAAAGAGAATATTATCTATTTTCAAAGTCATTCATCTGTTTTCTCATCTACCTGCTATATGTGATACCTAAGTCACAGGTAGTCAACTTTGAGCTCATGGCCCACAGATTTTACTGGCACCAGAATTACTTTATTGAATTCATACGAGTTATATGAAATAAATATTCTCTCCTTTTTTCTTTTTTTTTTTTTGGTCGGCCGTGGGCTTGAACTCTGGGCTTTGGTGCTTTCCCTCAGCTCTTCAGCTCAAGGAGAGCACTCTACTACTTGAGCCACAGCACCACTTCTGGTTTTCTGGTGGTTTATTGGAGATAATAGTCTCACGGACTTTCCTGCCCTGGCTGGCTGTGAACTGTGCTCCTCAGATCTCAGCCTCCTGAGTAGCTAGGATTACAGGTGTGAGCCACCGGCCCTTGGCTTTCTTCTTTTTTTTTTTTTAAGAGTTTTTTGAGACAAAGACTTGCTATGTAGCCCAGGCTGAGAATTCCTGCCTTGGTTTCCTGAGTGCGAGGATCATACCTGACAATATTATGCATTTTTACAGTTGAGGAAACTGGAACTCAAAAGAGTTAAGGAGCACATGTTCTCACACCAGGTAAGCCAACCCAAGCATGTCATAGCCAGGCCATGGCTCTGTCTCCCCCACCTACTATGACCCATCTCAGTTACTGTAGTTCTGTAGGCACATCCAGAAGTGGTCTCTACCACCAAAAAATTGGTCTGACTAGAGGAGAAAGATAGAGATCAACCAAGCAATAGGAACTGAGCAAGAAAGTAGATGGAAGCAGTGTTTGAAGCATATACAACACTTATTATATATCTTGAACTATTGTAAGAATTTTTATCTATATTAATTCATCTTAACCCAAAATCATCCTGTCAAGTATATATCATATTTTACAGATTAGGGAACTAGGCATAAAGACTTGGAGCAACTTGCCTAAGGTTACTCAGCTAGTAAGTTACTAGGCTGGGGTTGGAACAGTGGCATTTTGTATCAACACCTCTTCCTTTTACTGCTTCTTCAAGCATTTGCTAGGTCCTTCCTGAGCTAGTTCAGGAAGCAGTTTGTAGCTTCAGGAGGAGCTGAGGCTGTGAGCAGCAGGTATTGGGCTCCTATTTTCCTTTAACGGATTCTGAGGGTTCCCTATGGGATGGTACTAGGCTGGACCTTGAGGATGATGATAAAATGAAATTGAGTGACATGATAGTCCCAGATAGGCTTCTGGGAGTCTATTGTAAAGAGGCAGAAAATAGACAAGGAGACACACAAGACACACACACACATATCATTATCACTACCACAACAACCACTACATCACCAATGATTTTGCATTCTGGAAAATGTTATGAAGGAGAAATACAGATGAACAGAGTTAGCATGGCTAGTGCTTCTTCTTGGGATGTTTTGGTTGATTTAATTATCAGGGAGTCAGAATAGTGGGCTATCTGGGGGAAGTAAAGCACCTCAGGGGATCAACAGGACTGGTCGGGGATGAGCTAAGTACTAAGTAGTAACAGGGCCTGGAGAGGTACACAGGGTTAGAATATGCACAGCCTTGAGGCCATGGGCAGCAATTAGGATGTTACTCCAAGAATCCTGGGAATTGGTTGATGGGATTTCATCATGGGTGTGACATGATCTGTTTTATGACTTAAAAAAAACATTCTGGCATAGATCTATGTAGATAATAAATATTTGCACAGTAACCACAAAGTTTATACTATAATGATGAAGGAAAACCATTAGAAGGCTGAGTGTGTAGGCTTCTACATATATACATCTGTTTTGTGAAATTACCCATAGAGCTAAAAGATTGGCTATAGTTTTAATAACATTAATAATGGGACACTGTCCATGGTTGGAATTGTCTGCTACTATGAGAGCATGCTATTTGTTCCTTTATTACTTCTTAGTAATTCTCCATTAAATAAAAACAACCTTGTACTCAGAGCCAAGCATTCTGGTTGATAACACTTCATTATTGAGCAAGGAGTTTTCTTCCCTTCCCCTGGGCCTATTTTTCTATTAAAAAAAAATCTCGGCAGAAATTTTGTATAAGCTTCTCAGTGTTTGTTATATCCCATTATACAAACCAGGAACTAAGAGCCAGGGGCTGATGCAGCTTTTCTAGAGCAGTAGGGCCAGGGTTCTCAGAAGTCTGGACCGCCTTTTTAGCTTTACCCTTTGCCCCTTACTGCCTGTTCTTAAAGGCCGCTCACTTCCTCCCTCTAGCTAGCACCACACATTGGCAGCCCACAGGCTGATTCTAGTCCCCTGGATAGCTTTTGTTTGACCCACCCTGTGTTTGGAAAGAAGAAAAGTAATTTTGAGTTAGTGTACAACATTTAAAACCTAAGAAAATTCCCATAAAAGTCCAGATTTTCCGCTTCTCTAGAAAAAGAAAGAACCTGGCAATGCCAGGTCTGCATTTCCACGTGGAAGGCATCAGCCCCATTGGGCAGGGGCTGCTCTTTTTGGAGGGACTGTTGTTTCTCCTGTCATTCCAGTCCCCACCCAGCCTGCTTCCCTTATTTCCAGTCCTCTAGCTCCAGGCATTCCTATTTGAGATCCAGGCTGTGGGAATTTGTTCAAGGAATCCATTATTACTTTTCCTATAACAAATATATAGTACAATGGAAAGACCTTCCAGATGGCAAATTTCTTGGTCACTGGCTATAATGATTCCATGCCTGTATTCTCTCATACCTTTGGGCCTTTGCTCAGGCTTTTCCTTCTGCCTGGCAACCTTCTAATGATTTCTTCCTTTACCTGCATAACATATACTGATTTCTCAAGAAAACCTCCGTTTTCTCCAGGGAGCTTTCTTTGACTTTCTCTGTCTTCTGCTTATCTCTACTCTGGAAACTATTATACTACATTGCATCTTATTTATTTTAAAGGTCTTTAGCATCTAACATGGATAACTCAGATATAATATATGATGGATAGTTGAATGGACAATGGACAGATTTACTAAATCATCTAGTATGCTGTTTTTTTTATAAATTTAATTTTATTTTATTTGTGAACATACTGTACAGAGGGGTTAAAATTGCATGGGCAGGATAATGCGTACATTTCTTACCAAGCATTGCATCCTCCTCCTTTGTGATAGCTGGGTGCATCTGTCCATTCATTCTTTTCCAAACTAAAGGTCCATTACACTCCCATGCTAAGTTAATTTCTCTTCCCTCTTGTCAAGGATGAGGCTTAGAGCATTACCACTCCTTTCCTCCTACTTTCACCCCATGGCTGCGGTCCTGTTAGCCAAGTCATGACTTATTTGGTGAACAAAGTGGAGGCAGGCTCTGGAGTCAGACAAGGAGTACCTGGGCTTCTCCTCTGCCTCTCTGGACTCCTGCATTGGACCTCTTTTTATAGTTACTGCCTTTGCTCTCCAGAATACAAGACTTGTGTACAAAATCAAAAGCCTGTCTTCAGAATGTTTATTGCAGGGCTTCGTTTGGTGGGACATTTCCCCCAGCCTTTGAGTAATGTATACAATCCCATCAGCTCTCATTAGGTTTCTGTTGTAGATTTCTTCTCCACCGTGGTCTGCTATAGACTGGGCTCATAACCGAATATTCACAACACTGAGGCTAAAAGACTGCCTTTATTTACCTGGATTATGAATCCTTTCTTCATCATTTGTCTATTAACATATTGATTTTGGTTAAACATGAGTTGTATTTTTTTAGTTTTATAGTAAAAAGCAATTTTAAAGTGAAGACGGAAAAAAGCACTCAGTCCAATGCCTACTAGCATTGATTAAATGCCAGCTATTAGTATAAAACTGGTTTTTCTTTTGTATTTTAGTTTATGGCATACAGTTGGCTTTGCTGTATTTTTTTAATTTGATATATGGCATGGCCTCATGTGATAAAATATTCCAAAGAGATGAAATGACTGTCTGTATGTTTGAGGACTGGATCTTAATGCAGGTTGTTGTTGTTTTGTTTTGTTTTGCTTGGTTTCATTTTTATACAACATTATGTTCCATCTCCATTGGGATTCTTAGATTCTTAGCTCTATAAGACAGGAAATACATCTCTCTATTCATGTGAGAATGAATGCTGTGTCCTAGAACCAAATGCAGTGCTTAGCATCTAAAACACAGTGAATATTTGCTAAATGAGTTCATATCTCTTGGTCAATCAGAAGCCAGAACCATAACTGTGATATTTAGACCATAGGCCCAGCAAGCTTGCTGCTTCTCTTCCTGGCTGTCTGCAGGTATGTCCACTATTTTGTAGAATTTTCAGGAAAACCAGAAAGGTGAGAGAAAGATTGCTAAATTGGGACTGCATGATATCCAAGTGTCTTGATCAATGTGAAAAAATTAAAATTGAATCGAACAATATTGATAACTCACTGGCATGTGACTACTATCTTGGAAATCTGGAAGTCCAGGGTCAGTAGTTGTTAACTGAGGTGAGGGAAGGCCAGCAGGCCAAAGTCCGTAAAGATGTAAAACAGTATTTTTATTGGAAGGGTAAATCTTACTTCTCTGAAGATCTAGATTGCTTTAACTTTCTTTATTTGCATCTCTTATCACATTGAGAATTACTGTCTCACTGTTAGACTTATATATTCCTTTATGCAGTGAAACACACTTTTGTCTAGTAACTACTTCATACAAATCCCTAGGGATGGTTAGGCTGGGAGACAGCCTACCACCCTTCATCTCTGAAAAGGAACTCCCACATCTGAGACCAATAGCAAAAGGCCATGAAAGCCATCTTTTCTCAAAGATTTTAATATCAGAAATTGCAAACACACAGAACTATTGAAATGATTTTGAATTGAACGCCCAGTACCATATCATCATCTAGATTCATTAACATTATATTCTCAAATATATAGCCATCTTTCTGCACCTGTGTACCTGCATAAATACAGCTTGAGTTTTTGGATTTGGTTGGGACATCATTACCTTTGTGAAAGCAGTTTGATTTTTTTTTTTTCCCCTGTCAGGGCTAGTGCTCTACCACTTGAGGCACAGCTCCACTTCTGCCTTTTTGGTGATTAATTGGCATAAGAGCCTCACAGACTTTGCTGCCTGGGCTGGCTTTGAACCATGATCCCCAGACTTCAGCTTCCTGATTATCTAGGATTGCAGGCATAAGCCACCATCACTTGATTAGTACTTTAAAATCTTTTTAAAAATATAATTTTATTGTTGTTATTATTAGCGTGTTATACAGAAGGGTTACCATTGTATAAGTTAGGTAATAAGTACAATTCTTTTTGGACAAAGTCATCCCTTCCTTTGCTTTCCCCTAGTTTCCTCCTTCTGTCCCTACCCTTAAGTTACATAGTTCATTTTTTACATATAATATACTGAATACCATGACTGTATTTGTTTACCTTTTCCCCCTCCACTTCTGTGCCCCCTTCCTGACCTCCCCCCCCAAAAAAGACAAAACTAAACAGCAAACCAAAAAAGCAAAACCAAAACTACCACCATCAGTGACAACATCAACAAAAACAAAAAACAAAAAAAGAGCCCCATGTTTCCATTTCCTGGAATTCCTTTCAATAACTAGTATCTTGAATGTTCAGAGGAGTTATGCCTTGATCCTTAGATCTGTCTCCTGAGTAGCTAGGATTATCGGTGTGAGCCATTGTCACTGGGCCAGAAGTTTGAAAATTTTTTTTTCTATTGACAATATTTTTAAATTAAGTAGTTATACAAAGAGGCTACAATTTCACAAGTCAGATTATGAGTACACTTCTTCTTGCTCAGTTTTATCCCTTCTATTGTTCTATTTCCCCCCTTCCCATCCCTACTCTCAAGTTACACATTGCAGTTTGAAATCTTGAAAGCCTTTAACTTGTGTGAGATATTTAATATTTACTATGGGCCCTGTTTGGTAGGTTATCTACACATATACTGGGCTTTATTTGCTCTCTATTTGGGCCTTTGTGTCCTGTATCTCATTTAATTTCTGTGAACGTCCTATAAGGAAGATGTTAGCTCTGTTGAGGAGTAGAGATTAAGTAGACAGCCTCTGTGATTCTGTGACGTCCTCTAATGCTGAAATGCACAACTCGGTTTTCTCCAAATATTTTCTGAGGCCATTTAAAAAATTAAAGTTTAAGTGATACTTAAGCTCCAATGAAGTGTCTCACTCAAGATCAAGTATGCACTCTTCCCCAAGCCCCGGTTTTTTGGTTCTAAGAAATTAATTTGAAAAGGAGTTATCTTCAAAAGGGTAAGGATACCCTAGGCTACCCAATAAGACCCTGTCTCAAAAAACAAAGCAAAACAAAAACAACCAAAACTCTACAAAACCAGAGTTGTAAAGGCTGTGATCAAACTTTAGCCTTTATTAAGCAAGGTTGTCATTGCTAGTCCACAGATGAGGTACCTAGGTAGAAAGAACCAGTTCTGTTTTCAAATTTCAAATCCTAGTGGCACTTACAAACTATAGAATACAAAGTTATCAGAGTTTTTAAAGTTTAGATTTCCAAAGTTAGACTCAGAGTTAAAGAGTAGGCACTATTTCCCTCCGCATATGAATTCCAACCCATGAGTTGTTTTGCTTTATCCCAACACACTGTGGTTACCCTTAAAGAGCTGGCCTCTTCCTTACATACCCGTGAATATGTATAGCTGGAAAGAATAAGTGAAAAACTGAAGTAGTTCCTTATCTCTTCTGTACCCTGGAACCTTGCAGCTAAGACCTCACTCAAAGCTTGCTTCTGTGCATTGAGCAGTGGCCAGTCTGCTGGTTGAATGATGAAGTGATTCAGGGATTTCTCTGAAGACCAGCCTGTCTCTGAGACCTCACTTCATGAAGAAGCTATGTGTTAGGTGAAACCTGTGAGTGACCACAGCTCTACAAGGAAGTCTGATCTCAACTCAATGATCTTGTCATTACCTATTCCCTTCCCCCTCAAAAAGCTGCTCCAGTCTAGCTCCTCAGTGTTGTAATCTCAAAGCCCTGCGTCCTTTGGCTCAAAAGTACAAAAAAGGGGAAATCAGAAGGAATTCATGAGCTGCATGAATAAATGGCTGTACCCTACCTGGCCTCTGTTTCTCATTATAGTTTTGCTAAAGGATCTGAACTGTATCACAGACAGACATTTTTCCTAGCAATGCTCCATGTGTAGAGAGTATTGGCACTTACCCAAGTAAAGCAAAGCAAGCAATTAGGTAATAAGATCTTGCTCATTTGACCAATTATTCATAACTTTATTAATAATGAAGAGTTTGTTTTTCTATCATTTTTATTATTATTACTTGACCACTGATTAATGAAGGTTTTTTTGGTCCTGGACTAACACCAGTCTGTGTTTATGGTATTTGGAGACAGCTGGTGCTGCTGGCCTCTGGAGCCCTTTTTGTGTGCTGGCATTGTGTGAACCTCAGAGAAACACTGAAAGAATCAAGGACCAGAATGAAGCCTCCTTTGGTTGCCTTGGCAAGTGGCCTTGTGGTCTGACCTTGGCTGGGGGTCAGAGACAAGCCCACGGACCTGGAAGAGAGAGTGAATCATTGTAGAGGTATTCATTGAGCACCTCCCATGTCCTGGGAAGCAGTGAACAAACAGTGGCGTAGGGGTATTGGGTTTAGTATTCAAGTGGCCAGAGTTTTTCCCTAGACACTGTGCTAGACACTACACTGTCTGCATGATTTGGGCAGTTTATTCCATTATAGTCCTTAGTTTCTTGAAGTGTTACGTATCAGAAAGTATTTAGTAAATTGTAGAGTGCTTGGGATTTATTTTCAAATGATTATGTTCACTGCCTCTCTGCTTGCCCTCTCCCCTACCCCCCCAAAGGTTGATATTTATAAAGAAAGCTAGTGAAATGTGCTTTTGATATATGTATCATTTGATTTGGTTAAGTAATCCAACAGGGAAAGGAAGTAGAATTCACACTGTTTAAGGATAGGCACTTTTAAAACATTGTGTTAATCTTTATGGACAAGCTGGAGAAGAAGATACACATACACATAATTTATATATGCTATTTTAATAGCTTAAATATTGCTTCGTTTGCAATTAAGCTTCTTAACACCACATAATGAAGACTTGCAAAAAAAGTGTTGCTGTTTTTGGTTAAATTAAGTTAGAAATGCTCATTAATAAGCAGTATTCCATGTGACTATCCCAGAAATTTCTTTAAACCATCTGACAATAACAACTGTGTTTGAATATTAATTTTATTTGGAATATATTGGCATACATTTGAATTAAAGTTCAGAGTTTTACAAAATAAGCCCTAGTTTAAAAAAGTTATCTTCAACTAATTTAGAAAAACTTTCCTTTCCTGAGACAATAGGTTTCCATTGCTGTAAAAATTCTTGAGATAAATTAATGTAAAAAAAAGAAAAAGCTTATTTAACCCACAGTTTTGGAGATTTCAGTCCTCATGTATATCAATAGGCAATACAAAACAGGGAATAGAGGAAATCTGTTCAAACATGGCTGTAGGCCGGGGAGAGGAGGAAAGAAGAAAAGGGGCATTAGTGTACAAAGGGAGGGAGAGGGAAAAAGAGGGAGAGAGAGAAAGAAACTATGGGCCCAATTTCTTTTTAGACTGCAAGTTCCCACAGGTCTAACTTCTTCCCTTAGATCCAAGGTATATCAGGAAGAGTGTAACCTAAAGTTTTTACCACCTCCCTATAAAGACCGTGAGCTCTATGTGTCTTCTGGTGAATGTTATCCAAACCATAGTGGAAGAAAAGGAGACAGGAAGTCCTGAAGAAGTCATTGTAAAATATGTAAGCTTAACAGTGAAGAACAGCCTGTAAGTAACTTCTGGAGGTTGCTAAAATGAAGCTCAAGGAGTAGAACATAGACGCTTTATAAGATTCCTGTTTGAGCAGGCGAGAGTAGGTTGAGAGAGTTTCACCCCATGCAGTTTCTGTGTGATTGCTCTGAGGTTTTAGCTCAAATCTAATTCAAGCTGTGCTCTTTCTGTAGCGCAGAGACCAGAGGTTTTGGAAACCAGGCTTAGGGAAAGAGCAAGTCCATTCTGAGATGCCCTAAGCAGATGCTTCCAGATCAGTGCCAACTGTACTGTCAGGGTAGAAGATAATACAGGGTATTATCTTCATCAGCTAACATTCTTGGGGTGTTGGCTGTAAGAATGTGTGTCTCTTTTAGAAATTGTCTAAAACTGTCTCAGTACCAATCACCTTATACTTCCTACTAGAGTTGTTAAGGACCTTCATTAATTCAACAAATACTTGCAAAAAATTTATCCAGGTATTTTGCTAAATATGGGGAATATACTGGTGAACAAAGTAGAGTTGCTGTACACAAGTTGCTTCTATTCTCTATGAAGACAGGGATGAAAGTCACAGTTGCCTAAGTGTTATAGAAATTTGGATTACTGTGGAATTGTAGTGCTGAGTAGGGTAGGAGCTGGTAATGTGTCCACTGGTCAGTGGTATGAGGTCATAATTAATTGGGATGTTGGAATTTGAGAAAGGCAGTCCAGTGGCAATATGAGGAAAGGAGACCCCTTATAGGGTTGTGAGCACAGTAAGATGAGAGCTCAGAATGTGACAAGGAGGCTTAGTAGGTCAACAAGTTCCTTTGAGTCTCTTTTATCTATTCATTACTATTCACTATGAAATTATCTTTTGGGACACCATGAGATGGGACGCATTAGCCACAATGTGATAAAAGCCAGAAGCTATTTGCCATGAATTGTTTCTGACTCTCCTATCTCAAGGACTTAAACGTGAAAACTGTGGAGGAGCTTAGTGCTCACATGGCTGCAGTGTCCTTCCTGACCAGACAGACACTCCTTCTTCTAGTCATCTTAGCCCCCAAGAATAAAGCAGGGGATTAACTCTTTTTGTTCACAGGGATGGGATGAATACCACATACAGCCCTTCCACCTCTCCTTTTGGGGGTGTGTGACTCAGAGGCAGTGACATCAACCATGACTTCATCCTTCCAGAGGAAAGAAAGTGTGCAGACAGGCTAGCTTCCCCCCTCCCTTTCTCATCTTTTGTTTTGTGGATGACATTGTCATGGTCCTGCTATCATTTTCCACACATTTTTTTTTCTTTTTTGGCCATCCCTCTCACTTCCTTTTCTTATCTTGGTCATTTTAGTCATGCTTTATACTTAACCTATTCTTTCTTTTTTCCCCATCCTCTTTTGTTTCTTTGTTCATTTTTTGCTTTTGTCTTCTTCCTCCTCTTTTATTTTTCTTGTTTCATTTCCTCTTCTGCTCATCTTCTCTTTTATCCCCGTTTTCCTTCTCTTCTCTTCTCTTCTTGTTAGTAATGTATATGGAAACTGGTCTCTGGTCTCCTGTTTCTTTCCTCTCTGAGATTACCATGAAGGGATTGCTATCTCAATAATCCTAAAACTGCCTTCACAAATTACCTTCTGCTCCAGGACTAATTATGGCTCCCATTCTTTTCTGAACTGAATGTCAAATAAAAATTCTGACTTACTTCTTACTCCATTCCAGCATATTTCTCTCAGACTAACTGTCACCTGGTTCCTTCTTGTTGGCTATGAGGGCAATTGGTTCTGCCTCTTGTACCATCAGGCAGCTGCTCCAGCTTGCACAGCCTTCTCCCCACATCCAGATCCCACACTGACTCCTGTCCTCTCCTTCCTGGACAAGGCAGAAAGAATCCATGGTTTATAAATCAGGTAGTTCAGACCTTAAAGTTTTCTGTATTATTGATGCATTCCTCCTGAGTATTTTATATGCTCGGCTCTACCTAGCCAATAAAACTTGAGGGTTGGGACCAAGATTTCATAACCAGCTCCAAGCTTACTCATTAGCTTTCACTTCTCAACAACAGCATACATAATCTCCACTTTTCCAAACTGACTGATCCATTGGCAGTTCATTTGTACTGTGGTGGCTTTTCACATCCTGTGCACCATCTCCAGAGCTGCATAACAGCTCTAATGCTTCCTTATAGCCGTATGGCGTTGGGTAACCTACTTAATCACTCCTTATGCCAGTTTCCACATCCTATGATTTATGAAATGCTGTAGAAGTACCTATGTCTTAGAGTTGTTGAAGGATCAATTGACATATGTGTGAAATCATGTGGAGCACCCTTCAGCATACAGCAAGTACTTCTGAAATGGTGGATTGATGGATTGATTTGACACCGTCCTGGAGCTTTTTGGCTCAAGGTGCTCTACTACTCCCACCACAGTTCCACTTCTGTATTTCTTTTTTTTTTTAAGGGGTGAGTAGTTTTTAATAGAGATATGTTTCATGGGCTTTCCTACTCTGGCTGGCTTTGAACTGCAATCCTCAGATCTCAGCTTCTTGAATAGCTAGGATTATAGGCATGAACAACTGGTACCTGGCTGATTACTATTTAAATGGTGGTTCTATCACCTCTTATTACTCACCTTAGATCAACTTGGTTTTCCTTACTTATGGATCCCTTCCTTCCTTCCTTCTTTTCTTCCTTCTTCCCTCCTTGCTTCCTCTTTTGCCCTTCCGCCCTCCCTTCTCTTCCACTCCCTTTCTTTCCCCTCCCCTCTTTCCCCCTTTCTCTTCTTTTCTATGATTTTTCTTCCACCTCTCTCTTCCCTTCCTCTCCCCTCCTGAGACAGACACTCTCCTCATTCCAGGCATCTCAAGACTAGGCTGGTCAGTTCCCCCCAGAATAAAGCAGTAAATTAACCCTTCCCCTCTCCTTCCCTCTTCTCTCCTCCCCTTTCCCTTCCTTCTCTCCTTTATTTTTTTCTTTCCTTATCATTTCTTTTCTTTTTGGACTGGTGTTTGAGCTCACTCACTAAAGCAAATGAGCCACATTTGCAGTCCCTTTTGCTTTATTATTATTACTTATAGTATTGCTTTATTATTATTACTTATAGTATTAGTATTAGTATGTAGAATCTATAGTTTTTACCCAGAGTCTGTCTGGACCATGATCTTCTTACCTATGGGCTCCTGTACAGTTAAGACCATAGATACAAGCCTCAGTACTTGGCTTATTGGTTGAGATGGGGTCTTGGTAAACTATTTTGCCCAGATTGGTTTTAGAACTTGATCCTTTCAGTCTCTGCCTCTGAGGTATGTGGAATTACTGACATGAGCCACTTTTAAAATAACCTTAAAATAACTTTTGGCATTTGTTTCTGACCAGTAATTAATTAATGTATATAGGTCTTACTTTGTCCATTTATAGAAATATTTAACTCATACTCCTCTGTACAGTATTTTCACAATAAAAATGTCTGACATCCCACATACTTTGAAAACTTTGCAAGATGTAATAATTTTTGTGCTCATGCTGGCTTATTTAAGGCAGACAAACGGTGAACAGTTAGGAGTCTCTAAGGCATATTTCATATTGCATCAATAAAGTGAGACTATGATCATCAAAAAAAGAAATATTTAACTCATGATGTTGTTAGTTGGATTAACTCAAAGAGGTTCTATCTATTCTGGCATGCCTCCAGTAAATGATAGTTTCCTCCATTATCCTTTTCTCAAATTATATGTGGCTACTACTATATTCACTAGTAAACTTACAGCTCTGGGTAAGGGACAGATTATTATTAATTTGTTGCTAGAGATAACATTAAATATTTTTCAATGAAATATTTATTGACAGTATAACAATATCTATCAACCCTAGCTTGTGATCAAGCATGTGCTAGGTATGATAGGGAAAGATGAAAAGATAAAATGTCTACAAATCCTTGACAAAATATGCAAGTCATTCCTAGAAGGAATATTTCTATGGGTTTGGATGTGATGGATCCTCATAAAGAAGAGTTCTTAAGTCCTTATCTTGTCCTAGTGCTTGAGTTATGAAGGAAATACTTCTGAGCCTATTTCCTGCCTAGCAGGACACAGCAGTGGAGCACTGCAAAAATGCATCCTTGAACAGCTAAGGCTGTACATATACCCCAAGTATGCCTTAGGAAATGCTAGTTTGGACTGTAAGAACACCCTTCCATTATGGCTTCAGAATGAATAAACTTGGTGAGAAGGGCCTTTGGGGAAAGAAAGAAGAAGGGGCATCCATGTGAGTCAGTTTGGAGCTGATACTGGGTTGTCCTCAGATGTCCCAAGGCACTCATTTGATGGAGCACTTTTCCTGTCGAAGCCCCCATCTCCATTGGTGCTTGGCAGCCATTCAGCGGTGCTGTGCTGACCCAGGAGCCCACGCCAGGAAGTGAATGAATCCATTTTCCAATTAAAATGAAACCTCTCCAAAGGACCTGCTCACCCTTAGAGGAGAAATTTATCTTCCTGGCAGTCAGGCTTGGCTAGAATATGTCTCTTCTCCTGAAACAGACTGAGAAAAGCCATTAACTTGAATGAAAAAGGAGAAACTGGGACAGTTCTTATTCACAACCTCATTAATTTATCCATTCATTCCTTATTTTCATTTCCACAAACTCTTATTTAGCTTCTACATATGCTCATTCATTCATTTATTCATTCATTCACCTAACATTACTCATCGTCTATGTATCAGATATAATGCTGATCCTAGGAATAGAAAAATTAGAAAAAAGTACCCAGCAGTTTCTGCCTTTGAGGACCTTTCAGTCTAATGAAAGAGACAGACAAATGGGATCAGATAGATCTTTGGGAGTACAGTGATGGGGATGTTCATGAAGTTTTATAGGTTATACCAAAGAAGCATTGACTTCAGCCTTAGTGGAGTCCAGGGCAAATTCATGGAGTAAAACCAGACTCAATTCCCAAGTGATAAGTAGATGTGCACACACACACACACATACACACACACACACATGCACACACACACGCACACCCCCCCCCACAGACACACACACATGGACACACA
This sequence comes from Dipodomys ordii, assembly GCF_000151885.1. NCBI lineage: Eukaryota > Metazoa > Chordata > Mammalia > Rodentia > Heteromyidae > Dipodomys > Dipodomys ordii. Next base: position 4,575,124 of record NW_012267277.1, on the reverse strand, counting down.
AACACCCTTGTTGTTTTTATTACCCTGGAGTGCCTTGATTTATTAGTGGGATAAAGAGCTGTGAAGTCTTCATGAATTTTCTGAGAGTTTATATTAGAAGAATGATTGGATGTAAGATGTAAGGAAACAGAAGATGACTCTTTTGGACATAGAAAACAAAGAGGACTAACCTGAGGGAAGGTAACAGATTCTGTCTGACTTGTTGAATAAGAGGTATAAAGGGACCATCCAGGAGCTGCATCTCAGAAGAGAGCTTGGGAGATTGGATGTTGACTGGAATTGAATCATGGGAGTGATTAGGATTTCCTGGTGAGCATATGAACAAAGAGCAAATCATCTGTCTCAGGCACAAACCCTGGAGAGCATCCACATTTGAAGAACCACCAAAGAAAAGCAGCTAGTGAAGGAGGCAGAAAAGAAGTGATGAAATTGGTGTGAACCTATCCAAGAGAATGATCCTTCACTTTTCTGCTTGTAAATACCTTTTGTTTCCTTGTCGGTTCCAAGACTCCTGGCCATTTCCAAGGCATCTTTACATGAGGACTCCCTCCCACAGACAGTGCCCCCAACAAGGAGCCGTGGTGTCTAGGTTATATTATGGCCTTATCCTCCCATCCTCTTGGGCTTCATGCATTTTTATGCTTTACAGAAGCAGAAATCTAAACTAGCACTGGCCTGGGCTTTAGAAGTAAAAGTTTGTCTGACTGACTTTCCAATTATCTACCACCTGGTACTGGAAATTACAGCTCCTTTCTGAGTGTTATTTTGTTAATCTGCAAGGTGAGGTTTATGATTTCTTGCCTTTCCTGCCTCAAGGATTTGTACAGCTCAGATGAGATCATACCTGTCAAGTGGTTTTGAAAAATATGAAGGTCTGTAGCAGTAATGACTGAACCTTGTAGACTGATTTCATTTTTATGCTCACAGCATCGTTTGAGATAGATACTAGTTGGGAAGCAGTTGAGGAAAATGGGTTTTGGAGAAACTAGTTTTCCTAAAGCTCCCTAGGTTCAGAAGTAAAGAGGACAACAAACTCAGAGCTGCTAGAGCCTAAAGTTCTTGGACTCATTTCTCCCATACTCTACCTGTGTTTTCCTACTATGCTAGGCAAAGTCAGCTTTGCTGAGTCTGGTGAGTTGTTAGGCAGATGATAATGCTCTTCTAGTTAGGAAATTAACTGTAGTGCGGATTATAAATTCATCGTTCTGTATAGTAACAGGCAGACAAAGGAGAAGGGAATGTATATGAATCTAACTTTTGAAAATGAATTGTGCAATGGAATCATTTCATTTTACAAATAAATTATACGATGGCACAGTTGAACAAATCCTTGGCTAATGGGAATAATCTGTCTTGTCACTTCAGGCTTTTGTGGCTTCAGTGTCTTTCCCAGCAGTGTCGTATTTATTTGACTTGACCTTTAGGCTTCAGCTCAAGTGTCTCCTCCGTGAAGCCTCTTGTAACTTCTTGAGCCCCAAAGCCCTTTTCTTTCTCAGCACTCTGTCTGTGATTACTCATTAGAGATAGATATATAGCCACACACAAAATATTATGATAGTTATGAAACTGCTTGCTATCAGACTCATTACATTATTGTCATACATCATATTTCTAATTACTTTTCATTGGTGAACATTTTTCCAGTTCCTTTATAACTTTCTTTTGAAAGTCCTGGCCTTCAAATTAATTTTATATTGCCTAAAGCTTTTTATTTTCCCCCATGAGTTAGACTTGTCTTTTGCCTTCCAGAAATTTGTCATTTTTTTATGTGGATTTAGACACATGAATATATAATTCACTTACAGCATGGAATGGGGACATTTTCAGCAAAGGTAATATCTGATCTGAATTTGAGACTTAGAGAAGGTTGGTAAAGGAAGGGGTAGGAAAGTAAATCCAAGAACAGGTACAAGGCTGAACAAAAGCGTGGAAATACAAAAAGAAAACTATGAGTTGAGAGGGTCTAAAGAAATGAGAGGAAAGCAAAATGTAGTGTTAGCATTTCTGGACATGGGATATTAGCCCAGAAAAACATTATCATGATAATGGCCAAGTTGGAACCAGGTTCGTAAGAGGCCTAAAAACCATTTTAAGGAATGAAAATGTGATTCCAGGTCACAAGAATGTGTTGAAACATTTTAAACAAAGGAATGAAACAATAAGTCATAGTGTTTAGAAGGATGGCCCTTATCTGATAGCATAGACCTGAGTGAATGTATCTGCTTTGAAACATCTCTAATATCTGGTCTTAGTCTCTATGGGTGTGAGTTTGAAACTTTAAAAATGTTTTATTCACTCTGGAACATTCCTAGTTGGGGCCCATTCCATACTTTCAGTATCATTTTTCTTTTAAGGATGACATTGAGGATTAAGTTTCTTGCTGAGATATTTTTCCTTTCTGGAATTTCAGCCTAATTGAAAGTCCTGAACATCAAGTAAGGATGTAGGTTTGCTTTTTCTTGGATAGTTGTTTTGAAAACCAACACTATGAGTACTTAGAAGGTACCAGTAGGATTCTTTTTACTGGGGAATCAAGGCATTCTGTTTCTTCTCTCTATTCACGGATAACTACAGATAGCCTGGACAGAATCTCTTTGCAATAGAACACTTTGATGATCCTTCTTTGGGAATCACCATTTTCTCATGGTGTTCTTAGACCCTGGTACCATTGCAGTTTCCACCTCATTTTCCCTGTTTGCTTCCTGTGTCTAAAAGTAGCAGAAATCTCACAGCTTCCTGGAACATTGCATTGTAGGGAAAGGGTGAAGGTGCCTTCTTTCTGCCCAGAAGTTGGCAGGGCAGCTGTTGCCTGGACTGGCCTTGAATCTTGGATGTAATCGCTCTGTCCCCACCCTCTGCTGAGCCCTGCAGCTGTGTGAGCTTTGAGTAGCAGCCTCCTCCCATGAAGTACTGTGGTTTTTATGAAGTAATAAGAGATTTAGAAAGGGGGTGGAGGGGAAGAAAGCTCTTTTCTTTGGTTACTTTCAAGCCAGGGGATTGCTTAGCTCAAAGGATTGTTACTGGAATGCAGAAACCTTGAGTGCCAAGTCAATACACCCCAAGTCATTGCTGATTATTTCTTTTTCCTTTTTTTTTTGTTAAAAAGATTCATTTTTGTTAGTTGCTTGGTAACTGGGAGACAGAAAAACTTAACTCATTCAGTACAGAGAATCTCCTCGTTTGCATTGGATTAAGCTATCACGTGATGAAATGCATACAAAGTTTGTATGTGTTTAAGACATGCTGCGTGTTCTCTAACACATATTCTGTTTGTACATGGAGGATGGGTTAGGGCTACAGAAATTTAGCGATTTGCTCAAGATTGATGTTGGAATCTCTGCACTGTGTTTGGAAGGTCTTGTTTGTTTCTTCTCTGCTGTCAAGAATGGCAGTAGTTTTCATCATGTTGTTTCCAGAGGCCCAAACCTACAGCTTGTGTAGGATTAACGGCTTCAGGGTGGTCGCTGTGGTACCACATGGGAAGAGCACTCAGGTTACAGCAGAAACTTGGGATGACTTGGGTGGAAGCTGTTGGAACTTGACTCTCATTTTCTACATCCTTAACAGGAGTATTACAGCTACTTGAGAATCATGCTGAGAATCATGTGCGGTCATATGAATGGGAAACATTGTAAGCTGTGGAGAAAATAAGAGGACAATCACTGCCTTCTGATGTAGGCCCAAGGGTTAGAAGAACAGAATTAATTTGGTAAAATTAAAGCTGTTGATTTGGGAGCATACTTCCTAGGGAAGTATGGCAGTTTATGGCTTTTGTGAATCATATAGCTCAGTGGAAGAACATTCTCAGACAGCCAGCATCTCAAAGCCAGGGGCAGGCTTCTCAGACATGTGTCCTGTCACCCAAACTCTTTCCCTTTCCCTTTCCCTTTGCTGACTGGTCTCCAGGGAAAACCCATGGTCTTCCTAGACCATGTATGCTCTTAAGAAAAGTTCTTCTCTAACATGTTGTATCTGGTTCCTCATCCTTATTGGGGGGTTGACTGAGGTCTCTGGCTTTGATGGATGGAGATGATATGGCTTCAGGAAGAAATGCTTCTGGGTTCCTCATTGCTACTACCACCAGGAGGTCTCATTTTGTCAAAAGCCCTAATGGTTTCTTTTAGAAATGATATATTCAGATTCCGTCATCCACTGTGGCCAATCTGTGTGGCTGCAGGGAGGACACATTCATTATGCAAGGTCTTTAGTGATGCAAGGTCTTTAGTGATTCTACATCTAACAAACCTGTGCTTTGCTTAGTATAACTCCCTCTCATTTATAGCTGCTCAGTGTTACTATCTTACTTTATGTTTGAAACATATTCTCACATTCACAGGGAAGATGGATTTCATATCTGCACAGAGTGCTTTCTTCCTTTCCTGGTTGGCAAACAGGAATAAAAGAGAAATTATGGTCATTTTTTGGAAGGATCAATAATTACAATTTTTGTCTTTCCTATATAAGTACTGCTTTTTTTATATAAAAAAATCATACTCTCTAACCCCTTGAACAGATGTTTTCATGGATATTATTGGCTGTGTTTTTATTTTGAAAATCAAGAAACATTATTGAAAAAGGAGAGGGCTAGAGAAAAGAAATTGATTCTAATATATATTTAATTTGGCAGAACTTAAGAGAGACTTGCTGGGATAAGGCGGGACATTTCTTTGATCTCCCAGACTTCTTATCGTGGAAGGCAACAGGTGTCACAGCACGGTATGTTAATTACAAGTTGAATTTTATTTGTGCTCTTCCATTCTCCATGTCTGTATATATATATATTGCTTTCTTAACTCTCTTTGACTAGACGTACTGTTTTTACATCTGCATGTGATTTTGCATACTTGAAACATCTTGAATCTATCTTCTACCTCCATCATACATGCTCAAACACTATGAGGCCTGGAATGTGGGTACCCAGTTTGAAGACCATTCATTAAAACTGGATACATTTGAATGAGATATGAAATATTCAGAGTGAAATTTTTCTTTTTTTTTCTTTTTCCTGCAAATACTTCTTGCATGGTGAATAAAAGAAAAAAAGAAAACATATATTTCTCTGAAATTAGGACAGGAGATGTATTTTTTTAAGGAAGCTGATTTTAACTGGATGTGATATGAACTTATTTTGTTTTTTGTTTGTTTGGTTTTTTTTTTGTACCAGTAATGGGGCTTGAACTCATAGCCTCGTGATGATCTAACTTGGCTTTTTTTGGCCCAGGGCAGTTGGTGTACTACTTGAGATACAGCTTCACTGTTGGTTTTAGATAGATAGATAGATAGATAGATAGATAGATAGATAGATAGATAGATAGATAGATAGATAGATAGATAGATAGATATAGATAGATAGATAGATAGATATATATATAATTTTTACAACAAATATTTTTCATTATAATGTTAAAATTTAGTATGTGTTACATGAGAGAGATTTTACTGAATACTCTCTAAGTGTGGAATTGTGGCTGTTAATGAACAGAGTGGTTGTGTCTGTGGGTATACATAAAGCTCTTGCATGAAACTATAGCAATTCTATTCTCTTGACTGAATTTCAGGGGATCCCCAAGGGTGAGGTCTTCTCAACCTGAGGGAGATTTAGAATGTGGATCACCCACAAATATCTGAGGGTAAGGATCAGTCCAGAGAACAGAGGAACCTATATACATTTATACAGACAAATCGTGTACAAATTAGAGAGGCAGGTGTTGTGTCTTAGAGTCAGTATCTTCTGAGGGGTCAGATCCTCCCCATTTTCCTTGCTTAACCTCAGGGGTAGTGGGACTAACAGTACCAGCCCCCCAGTGCTCTCTCCATCTGTCCTGTCTTGTAGGGTTGGGATCTTTGCTCCTGGTGAGCTGATAAGGGTGTGATAGTTCAGCACACTGGGCTTCCAGAAAGAGATAGGAAAGGATGCATTTCACAGGCACTTCATTTGTCATGCCATTCCCCTCTCCCCACGGCCCTTTGCATCAAAATTCACTAGCCCAGATCTCAGGGTAGGGGACATCCATGAGGTGGCTTCAGTAAACTTTTTCTGATTACCCCTCTCAGGAAAGAAGACTCTGGAGGTGAGGTCCAAACTTTGCCCTATACAGTATAATCAGTCACCCATTACAGTTTTCTCCCCTGGGAAGGAGAGGGCAGTGTGTGACTGAAGACCTTATCTTGTGGATTCTTCTTTTGGTTGATATTGTCTAAAGTTACTTCTGAGAGGACTTTACTATAGAGTAGTCTCTATCCTTCCTGCCTTCCTGCTTCCTTTGTCATTGTCTCCTTCTCTTCTTCCCTCACCTCTTCTCCTTTCCCTCCCCTCCTTTCCCCTCCCTTTCTCCCTTCCCCTTCCCTCTCCCCTCCCCTTCCCTCTCTTCTCCCCTTCCTTTCCCTTTCCTCTCCCCTCTCCTCTCCATTCTCCCCTCTCCCCTCCCCTCCTCTCCTGTCCTTTACTCCCTTCCTCTTCCCTCCCCTCTCTCCTGTACTCTCTCCTCCCTTCTTCTCCCCTCCCCTTCCCTCTTCTCTCCCCTTCCTCCCCTCTCCACTCTCCCCTCTCCTGTCTCCTACTCTCCCTTCCCCTCCACTCTCCCCTCTCCTGTCTCCTACTCTCCCTTCCCCTCCTCTCCCTTCCCCTCCCCTCTTCTCCCCTCCCCCTTTCTATTAAGTAAATATTAGATAATTTTAGCCAAATAGACTTCTTAATCAAAGCAACAGGGGCTGGGAAGGTGGCTCAGTGGTAGACTACTTGCCTTGCATGCATGAGGCTATGGCTCAGTGGTAGACTACTTGCCTTGCATGCATGAGGCTGTGAGTTTGATTCCTCAGCACCACATAAGCAGAAAAAGCCGGAAGTGGTGCTGTGGCTCAAGTGGTAGAGTGCTAGCCTTGAGCTGAAGAGCTGAGGGAGAGAGCCCAAGCCCAGCGTTCAAGCCCCACGACTGACAAAAAAAACCCAAAAAACAAAAGCAAAAGCAATCAAAGCAACACTACTAGGATCCTGAATGACTTACAAATCTTGGGGACTCTTTACATTAATGTAAAGATGGAGGAAGAGCTGTCTTTCTTTCCCACTGCTTTTACTTAGTTCCTATTTTTTTTTCCTGATGGCTCTGAATGTTGTATTATCTCATTTCCTGAGATAGTGTATTTTGACAACCCAGTATGGGCTTTTAGAGGGCATCCCTGGTTCATTTGGACCTAATGAAATGACATGCATACATCTACCTACATTATGGAGTCACATTGTGATTTGTGTTCCTTAATCATTGTGTGCCTGTGTACATGTCTCTTAGGCTCACTCTCCTGTATCATGGGAATTGTATACCTACCTGAAAGCTTGTTGTAAGGGACAAGCCTGACTATAATCATCATGAGTCATTCATTCAAAATACAGATCTTCTGGGCTTGTAGTTCTCAGTCCACTGAATCAAAATCCCCATAGAAGACCTAATAAATATCCCTATGACAAGTAAATCTGGATAACACTAGGCAGAATATACATGGAAGTCGTACTGACACTGAGGTATTCCATACCTGTGAGCGGTTAGTATTAGAAAGGCCTAATGAATTTGGCCAGTTTATAGTTGAAAGGCTTCTTCTTGATTTCTCAGACATACTTGGGATCTTCTATCCTTGCCTGTGACAGTCTCAGACTCTGAGGAAGCAGAAAGTGTATTCTTCAGAAATGTTTGATTGGCCATCTGGTCATCCTTGCCATGTTTTATGGCTCTGCTTATTGTTCATGACTTGTTCTGTTTTCATTACTACCAATTAATAAGCTCCCTTTCCCCACCTGGCCCATAGTTAGGAGCAAGTTCATAGCTTTCAGTTTCCTTCTCCAGAGCAGAGCCTATGGATGTTCAGCAAAAGGCACCAAACTCTTTTCTTTTTTTTTTTTTCCTTTTTTTTTTTTTTGTAGGTCATGGGGTCTGAACTCTGGGTCTGGGCACTGTCCCTGAGCTCCGCAGCTCAAGACTAGCATTCTACTACCTGAGCCACAGTGCCACTTCTGGCTTTTTTTTTTTGCTTATGTGGTGCTGAGGAATCGAACCCAAGGCCTCATGCATGCAAGGCAAGCACTCTACCACTGAGCCACCTTCCCAGCCCCCACCAAACTCATTTTGCAAAAATATTTGCCCTCTTCTTGAGCCCTCCTGCAGCTTGCATTTTGCATTCTTCAGTTCTTTACTTAATATCTTAGTCCTGTAGCCTTTTTCTGTTTCATTTGCATAATGTAGATGAAAGAGTAACCCCTCAGAGCTTTCTTGACTGATGACAATAGAAAAGCTTCTCACACAGTGCCATAGAAAAATGTTGAAGGAATTAGCTATTTTATTTTATTTTCTTTCTTCACAACTTTTGGCAAGAAATCTTTACACTAAGTTTCTGGCATTGTAGAAAGAGAAAAATCCTTGTGGTTAGACTGACCAAGACTCAGTCTCCATCCATGTGCTACCTTCAGGAATCTGGAGAAAATAATTTATATCCTCAAGCCTCATTTTCTCCCTTTTGAGTCCTCTCAGTGTTAGTATTAGAAGCACTGTGCATAAGTATGTGGCACATACTATTTGAATAATAAAGGCTTTAACAAGACTTCAGAGTCTGTTCCATCTTCTAGACTAAGGGAATTGAGAGTCTGAAGTGGAATGCACCAAGGCCAAAAAAACTTTGGGCAATAGGACAGGAACTTGGCATACTCTGGGCCAAGGAGAGGCTCAGATTTGGTGTTCATTTGGCTCTTACATGTGATTGTTTTGGGTGGCTTTGGTGAAATCAATGCCAAAAGGTTAGAGGGTGTTTTTCTTTTTCTTTCTGTTATTCTAGTAGAGGCTAAGAAGTGATTGGATTTCACCTGACTTACAGCTTTCAAACTTGTTTTTGGCAGTGACAGTGTAAGAATTCCTCTTCTTTCTTTCTCCTTTCCTCCTCTTCCTTTCTTCTCCCCTCCCTGCTCTCTCATTCTTTCTTTCCCTCTCTTTGTTTCTTTCCTTCTTCCTTCTCTCTTATCTTCTTTCCTGCCATTTCTTGTTTCTTCCTCCTCCTCCTCTTCCTTCTTCCTACTGATCCTCCTCCCTCCCTCTCTCTTGTTTTTTTTTTTTAAATGTCCCTCTCCTCTTTATTGTTGTTCTCAACCTCCAAAATATGGCAGCTATTTTTGTTTATTTGGGTCAGTGAGAAAAATCACCACCAGCCATATGACTGGTTTTGCAGCTCTTCTCATTCCATTATATTACAGAAAATAATTACTGTTATTCTTAATGACAGTGGTAATGATCATTTATTGAGTGTCTTCCTTTTATCTGTGCTAGGCATATTGGCAAATATTAACTGTGTTAATCCCCAATAACCATCCATAGAGCAGGTGGTATTATTAGCATTTTGCAATTCAAGCATAATGCTGAAAGCTTTAGTAATTTACCATGTTCTAGCTGTTGAGGGGGTAATTATTCAGAACATGAGAAATGGTTAGTCAAAAGCTTAGGATATATGAGGCCCTGATTCAGTCCCCAGAACCAGTGTGTGTGTGTGTGTGTGTGTGTGTGAGAGAGAGAGAGAGAGAGAGAGAGAGAGAGAGAGAGAGAAAGAGAGAGAACAAATGAGTGAATGAGAAAGACAGAGAGAGGGGTGAAATATTAGGTTAAATTAGTTTATGTTAACAGCTTTTTAGAAATTAAATTTTTATAATTATTAATAGATTCATCTTTAAGCAAGCAAGTATAAATAGAGAGCATGACACAATTAACTGAATGGATAGATGAAAACGTGACTGTTGCTTCAGAAATTCTGGATGTTTTTGTAACATTGAGATCTGAGAGAACTTTCTCCTCTGTTATCAAAGTTGACTAGTTGTATAAAGTATTTAAAAGCACTTTCTATTAAATTTTCTAATAATCAAAAGTAATTTCTACTTTCTATTTCATCCAGAAAGGTTTTTCATATAATAGAAGAGAATGCTTATATGCTTGAAATTGAGTTTCTTCATATAGCATACTTGCCATAATTAATGGCCTAATATTGCTATTTTATCATTATCTGAACTGCATACTTGATTCCAATTTCCCTAGTTTTTACCTAATTATCTTTCTCTGCTCCAGGATCTCATCGTGGATATCATATTATATCTACCCATATCTCATTGTATTTTACAGGGTTGCACACTCCTCTCAGTGTGAATTACTGCTGTTGATGTGGCTCTAATGACTTAGCTGAGATCTTGTTTGTCAAGTGTCTCCACTCTAAATTGGTCCTCCCATCCTGGCCCCTTCTAATCTGTATTCTTTGGAAGGAAGTCATTCTGCACAGCCCACAGTTAAGGACCAGAGAGTTATGCTTCACTTCCTTGAGGGTGGAATTGCTACATGTTTTTCTGAAATATTCTGTTTGTGACACTGCCTTTGTCTAGTTTAGTTATTTTTATGGATTTGGATTAACAACTTGATGCTTAGACTTCTTAGATAGAAGAGAATTTGGTTTAGAGGTTATGTGTTAGCATTTCTGAGACATTTGGATAGCATATGGGAAAACAGAGCTGAACTTTCTAAAACCTCAGATTCATTTTCCCTGTCTTATTATATTTTATATTTGTGCATTTTTATTTATATTTTCTTCCATTACAATGTAGTATCGCTTCTCAGCAAATGTTCTTTCTCCTACTTTAAAGGGAGGAAATTAGGGCTTTTAGAAAACTAATCTTGGGGTTGAGAAGGGGGTTCAATGGTAGAGTGCTTGCCTTGCATGCATGAGGCCCTGGGTTTGATTCCTCAGTACCACATAAGCAGAAAATGCTGGAAGGGGCATTGTGGCTCAAGTGGTAGAGTGCTAGCCTTGAGCTGAAGAGCTGAGGGCCAATACCCAGGCCCAGAGTTCAGGCCCCATGACCAACAAAAACAAAAACAAAAAACAAAAATAAACTGTAATCCTTTTGAAAATAACCATTTTTAAATTTTTTCCCTCTGCGTATTATTGTGCTATTATTTTTCCAGTGATGATTTATGAATCCATCAGGAGTTGGTTATTGGCCTGGTCATTTTCTAATTTCAATTTCTAGGTTCTCAATAGTAATAGCATTTGACTCGTGCATTCTATTTTTGGAATCTCAAACAGTAGCACTCTTACCACATTTTTTCATTTTTTTTTAAAAATGGGAAATCTTTGTACAATATATTTTTCAACTTGCTATGTTACTGGGGTTTTTGCTATCAACACATATTATCTGATAATACTTATACAATATTCTATTCTACTAGTATAATGTGCTTATATGAATTCTGCCAAAATTTTAGGCTTCAATGCAATTGCTGTAATTTGGATCTTGAATGTCCCCAAAGGCTTGTGTGCTCTGTTTGGTCTCCAGCCTGTGGTGCTGTTTGAAGGTAGTAAAACCTCTAGGAGATACAGCCTCATGGAGAACAGTCACTGAGGATGTGCCCTGGGGGGAAAGATTGGAAGGCTTGCCCCTTTTCCTCTCTTTCTTTGCCCTCAATTCTCATAAGGTGAAGGATTTCTTCCGCTATGTGCCTCTGCTTCCAACATGATGTTCAGAATTTCCACAGACCCTAAAGCACTATGGTTTAAGTGATCATGAACTGACACTACTGAACCTGAGCCCAAGCAAGCCTTTCTTCCTCAAAAACAGATTTTTAAATATTTTGTTACAGAACTTAAAAGTTGCCAATATCTTATTTTAATTTGCATCTTTGATATTAACTATAATGTAATCACTTTAGGATACCTACATTCTCCTATTTAATTACAGTCCCATTTATCACCCTTAGAGTAATAAATATTAATCTTTATGAAATGCATCTCAGGTATCCTAGTAAGGGATCAGAGTGCCCCTTCTCTTCTTTGCCATATGTGTTCTGATTGATAGAGGCTACCTACAAATCATATGGGCAAATGGGGAATGAAATGCTATTCTGGCATCTCAGAAATTACCCTTTCACAGGTAACAAGTAGAACTTAGGTGTCCTGAGTGATTAATGCTGTTGAGTTGATGTAAGCATCATCTTCATGTTCAGCATTTGTATGCTTATGTGGATGTAGGGCAGGTAGGAAGACCACATTCAGGACCTTATTCTGTGATCTGAATGCCAGTATGTGCAGGTGAGCTTACTCCACAGCAAGGGAACACCAAACCTACTGCAATTGGGTATAGAAAATGACAAGAGCTTGTTGTTGCTCTAGGCAGCACCATCTTGTCAACAACACCTGGGTCCTTAAAATGTGGTGTAATAGAGTCCATTTGCTCAATGAACTGATGGATTTTCCCTATGCACTTGGAGAAAATTAAGCAAGAAGATGGGGCACAAAGTCAACTGTGCAAGCTCTGGTGCCAGTCTGAGTGCAGACATCAGCTTGGGCAGAAATCTCTTCCTCCTTGAGGGCCAAAGTAGCAGCATGAGAAGAAGGGAGAAACTTGCACACTAATATCTGACCTTGGGGCTTGCTGCAGGCCACATTCCTTCCTCATCTCTTCTCCTCCTGATCCTCTGTCTCAGTTACTATCAAGAAAAGACTTGGTTTATACCACAAGAGCTTTACTGAGAAATAACTCATACACTATACAGTTTTGGTATGTTAATTATTTTTAGTAAGTGTACTAATTGATAGAGGTATATAAAATTTATCACCTTGGGCTGGGAAGGTGACTCAGTGGTAGAGCGCTTGCCTTGCATGCCAGAGGCCCTGGGTTCGATTCCTCAGCACCACATAAGCAAAAAAGAAAAAAGCCGGAAGTGGTGCTGTGGCTCAAGTGGTAGAGCGCTAGCCTTGAGCTGAAGAGCTGAGGGACAGCGTCCAGGCCCAGAGTTCAGGCTGCAAGACTGGACCCCCAAAAAAAATTATCACCTCAAATTTGCCATTTTAACTATTTCAAGTATGCAATTCAATGGCACTGATCATGTCCAAAGTGTTTTGTAACTATCATTAATATCTATTTCCAAAATTTATTTATGACCTCAGACTCTTCTTATTGAGCAATAACTCTCCAACCCCACTTTCTACTTCCTGCTACATCTAATCCCCTTTCTGTCTATTACGAATGTGCCTATTCTAGATGTCTCATTTAAGTAGAGTTATACAATGTTGGTTCATGTATTATATTTTCAAGGTTTATTCATATTGCAGCATGTGAATAATTTCCTCCCTTTTTATGGCTCAGTAATATTTCACTGTACACACATGCTACATTTGCCTATCCATTCATCTGTTCGATGCTCCCATTATTTGTATATTTCGGCTACTGGGAACAATGCTGCAATAAACATTGATGTCTTAGTTTTTTCTGCTGTTCCCATTGTTTGTATCTGTTATGATGTTCCCATTGTTTGTGTCTTTTGGCTATTGAAATAATGCCACAATGAACATTGGTGTCTTAGTTTGCTTTCTGTTGCTCTAATAAAATACCGAGACTGGATACTCTGTAAAGAAGAGAAGTTAATTTGGGTTACAGCTTACATCTTCTCAGCTTCTGATAAGAATAATATCAACTCATGTGTAGAAAAATACAAGCATGAGGGAGAAAGTGTAGTGACTGACTCTCTTTATAAGTACCAACTTTCTTTGTAACTAGCCCAGTCCCTTAAAACCTAGTCTAAAGAGAGGTAACCCAGAATTTTGAGAAAGACATCAATCAAGATTGATGCCTCACCAGGTGCTGGTGGCTCATGCCTATAATCCTAACTACTCAAAAGGCTGAGATCTGAGGATCACGGTTCAAAACCAGCCTGGGCAAGGAAAGTCTGTGAGGCTCTTAAAATGCCATTTAACCACCAGAATGTGGAAGTGGCACTGTGGCTCAAGTGGTAGAGTACTCTCCTTGAGCTGAAGAGCTGAGGGACAGCACCCAGGCCCAGAGTTCAAGCCCCACAATCAAGAAAAAAGAAACAACAACAAAAAAAACAAAACAAAAACAAAAAACAAGAATGATGCCTGTATGACCTAATCACTTCCCACTAGCTCCTACTTTTTTTGTTTTTGTTTTTGTTCTTATTCCCTGAGCCCTGTCACTGAGAATTTTTGTTCAAGGGTAGTGCTCTACCACTTGAGCCACAGTTCTACTTCTGGCTGTTATTTTGCTGGTAATTATTTGGATATAAGAGTCTCACTGACTTTTTTGCCCAGACTGGCTTCTAACTGCAATCCTCAGAGCTCAGCCTACTGAGTATCTAGGCTAACAGGTGTGAGTCACCAGTACCTGGCTACCTCCTGCTTCTTAAAGGCCCTGTCATCTCTCAGTCCAGACATGCTGGGGACCAAGCTTCTAGCATATGAACTCTTGTGGGAAAAAACATAGCAATAGAATATAAGAATCTGTTCAAGTTTCTGTTCTCAGTTCTTTTGGGTAAAATTTGAAAATGGAATTGCTGGTTCACATGGTAATTCTCTGCTTAGCTTTTAAGGAATCACCCAAGTTTTTCCACAGCAGTTATATCACTTAGTATTTCTACCAGTATATGAGAGTTTCAATTTCTTCATATCCCTGCCAATGCTTTTCTTTCCTTTCCTTTTTTAAAATTATAGTCATTGCAGCAGGTGTAAATTGGTCTCTCATTATGGTTTAATAGTTGGCCTTTTTAAATGTTAGCATTCTCTGGATGAAGGTGAAATGGACTGATTTATATCCTTCTAGACACAAAATGTCTTGGTTAGGCCTCTGTGGAAACATCTTGATGAAGATTCCTCAGGTACTTTCATAAAATTTTCTTTTTCTAGGGAAAAAAAGAAGAATTATTCTTAATGTGCTTGATAATAAAGCATGTTGATTTGCATTGCTTTATGATTGTATTACAGGCTGACTTCTCAGAACAGCATTGCATAAAATGAATCTCACAGGTTCTAGGAAGAATGATGCAGTGCTTTTTTAATCAGCTTATTTTTCAGAGTTGTTAATATTGTCTTGAGAAATAATCTGTAAATATAATATTCTTGTGCCCTCATGTTTGTCAAAGAAGAGTATTACTTATTCTTTACAGAGGAATTATAACCTTAACTCATCACTGATGAATAATAGACATAATAGAAATTTCAAAAGTTGATTTCTTTTTTAGAAATAAATCCAGCTACATGTAATCTTTGGCTTCTATTACAGTACCATATAGTCATTAAGGACATCAACTCTTTTGACATTTCTACTTTACTACTTCATTTCTACTTCAGCTCTTACTTCATTTTCAAGGTCACCTCATAGTCCACAATGCTCTGGAGCCCCATGATAAAGTCCACATTCCATGTAGCAGGAAGAAGGAAGGTCCAGGAAAACAAACACAGTGCCACACCTCTGAGCTAGCTTTGTATCAATGACCTTCTTAGAAGGTAGTGTTTGTGCTTGTTTGTCATTGACATACTCTTGGGTTTCTCTATACAGAATGTAGTCTGGAAAAAGCTGGATCCTTTACTATCCAAATACATTTGTAGTTCCCTTACTATTAAGAGAAAGTGGAGAGGTGATAGGAGACAGGTAAAAGAGACTGGAAAAATGATCATTTCTTAGTAAATTAAGCTGACAGTGTTCCAGATACTAATTTGTAACCTTTCTGTGATTGGAGAAAGAGATAGGAGCGTACAGACAGTGGACGTAGGGTTGGTGATAAAGCTGGAAGCCACTGTAGCTCCTGATTTCTGTCATTCATTCATGTAGTCATTCACTGATTCTTCACAAATATAGTAACAGTGAATTTATGAGATATCTCTCTCCAATCTATCAGAAGGCAGGCTTATGCTTTTTATAAGTCCATATAAAAACTAGAGCCAAAGCTGGGTGTAGGTGGTTCACACCTGTAACTCTAGCTATTTAGGAGGCTGATATCTGAGGATTTCATTTTAAAGTCAGCCCAGGCAGGAAAGTTAGTGAGACTCTTTATCTCTAATTAATCACAAAAAGTCTGGAAGTATAGCTGTGGCTCAAGTGATAGAGTGCTAGCCTTGAGCAAAAAAGCTCAGTGACAGCATTCAGGCCCTGAGTTTAAGCCCCATACACACACAAAGCTGAACCCCAACAGTCTAACAGTCCTTTGCTTAGAGAGTTGTCTCTGATACTTTCTACTTGGGTGAAATTTGGGAAGATAATTTCTGTCGGTTCATTTTCTCTGAGCAAATGCAGGACAAAAATGATATGGACTTGTTTTGTGAAGAAAATGAAACATTATGGGTAGGACCTCTGGTGATTTCTGGGACATTGGTAAACAAGAAGTACTGTGTCTACATTTGGTTATTTATCCAAGATTGAATATATTGTTTATTTACTTTGCTTTTATTAGAGCAGTCAAAAATAATTGATAGTTTATTATCTACAAACTTTAGTAGTATGTTTTTAAAAAGAATGTTTGGGTTTTAGGATTCTAAAAGAAGACAATCTATCACCAGACATATACATTTAATATGCATTAAAATGTTAATATACTGTCTGCATTTTTTTTTGGTGTGTTGGTAGAAGTAACTATAGCTCTTCACAACATTTACCCACCTTTCCACCAAGATGAGGAAGCCTCAAATTCTTTAATATATAAAACCACAAATTTTTTATTTCATATTTAGAAATCAATGCTGGGTTTTTGTGCTTCAGAATGTACTATCACAGAAAGCACAAATATACATCTTCGAGGGACTTTTCATTTTCTTCACAATGTATCCTGAACATCTTTTAAAATCTGAGTGCCTTAAAGGAAAAGATTTCTAAAAGAAGTATCTGAGATAGCTATCTAGCACTGCCAAGAACCATTATACAACAAACCAAAAGAATCTGGCAGTTATTCTGTTAAGTCTGGTTTTAGTGTAGCACCTCCTCCTTGGTGGTTGAGGTCTTAGCTCTTAGTGTTTGTTAAATTTAAGGTGAGCTCAAACTCTGTTAAATAGCTTGCAGATGGGTGGAAAGGATGGACTGTTCAGAAACCAAATAAACCTTTTTAGTGCTTTATTCTCCTGCTGGTCCTCTTCAGTTTGGGGATTGTATCTTGGCAGTAATCAGATTCCCAATGAGACATGGAGTGAGAGTCACCCAGAGCATTTTGGAGCTATAGAGGATATAAAGACATGAGTAAGTGCTGGGGAGATGTTAGGCTAGACCATTCAGAGGCTGAAGGTCCAGGGAGAGTAAGAGAACCGACCAGGTTGGGTCAGTCAGGATAAGAGGATGAGGGCTGACATCAGTGTCTCTCATCCAAGTCTTTGGAGGCTCAGATTCTCAGGGCATGAGTCTTGTTGCTACCTTATCCTAACACTTCTTTGTCATAGCACTGACTATCTGTATCTTCATGCTGAGCCAATTTGGATAGAGGAAATTTAAGGATCCTAACCTTTGGTTTGTGAAATCTGGGTGAAAATGTGTGATCTTGGTGATTATGACTTTCATCCTTTGTTCAGAGCTGCTAGTCTGAATACATTTGGTTTCTATGAACTTCTTTCCCAGCTCTCTGCTTCATACATCTAGACATGAATTTTGTATGCCTGAAAGATGATAGCCAGCATGACTGCAGGTTTCCAACCGAACAGCAATACTGTATAGCTTTTCCATTCCTGAACAATTTTCTCAGAGACCTTGACTCACTCTTAGAATTTAATCCGATTTCTTCTTTTGGTATGGTAAAGTGAGAGTGATCTTTCCATTTGATTTCTCATTTACAAATAGATATGGTATATTCTCTATTGAAAATGTTTTGAAAATGTAAAAGGGGTACAAATTCAGATCTCATTTTCCGGGGAATATTACAGAAACCAGAAAGATCTTACTCTGAGGGTGAAGCCAGTGGGAAGAGCTGGATCACCAGGGACCATCTTGCCTCGTGCCTTGCTTAGGGGTTCCTTTCTTGACTCCAGGAAACCTCCCTTGCGATGGATGAGGTATCTCAGTCTTTGTGCATTCTTAAATTAGCATCCTCTGAATGGCTCTTCTGAATGTGTTGTCCTTAGGGTTTGGGGTAGCATCTTGGAATCCATGATGCTGTAAGGGCTTTCACAGCTTGGAAGTACCCATGTTGTAAGATACAAGATACAGAAATGGTGTGGCCAGAAGCATACTTGTCTGGTAACTTTGGGCCCCTTTTCATCAGCAAAGTGCAGTAGTTGAATTGGGGTATCCAAGTAGCCCTTTCCAGGCCTAATGTTTGGGAGGTAATAGGATAAAAACCATAGTCTCCTCTTGAGCTCTCTTTTAAAACACATTTCTTTGAAGAAGAATTATTAAGGTCTATCCTTAGAATCAGCCCTTTAGGATTGGGTTTAATGTTAAAATGCTGTTTTCTTCTCTTTGGTTTTTCTCTCTTAATTTCTACTTAATTATATATTTTTTAAATCTCTTTTTTTTCTTATTTTCTTTTCTTCCTCTCTCTAAATTATTGTCAAAAGCCTTTGAAGAGAATTCTTACATGCTATTAAGATATTGCAGTCAGAGAGCTCTTTGTTCCCAAGTCATTTAGAAGATTGTTTTTCCTTTTGTTAAATATAAAAAATTGTCAACCTGTGTCATTAAAATGTGCCAAAAAACCTGCTTTAACCAATAAAAAATGTCAGCTCTCATTATTGCCCAGTTATTATTCTTTCAAAAGGCGAGCACTCTCTCTAGGCTTTCTAAATAATCTTCAGCTCATTTATCTTCCTGGTTTCCTTACATTTTGAACCATTCTGGGTGCATATAGGGGGGTGGCCTGTCTTTAAAAGAAATTAATGGGTTCCAAATGCCATTCAAACCTGTTTCCACCCTTCACCTCCTCCTCCCCTTCCCAGCCCTGCCTGCTAGAAGGTTTAAATTCTATATAAATATTGAGTTGGAGATAGTTTCTAAAGAGGTGTTTGGACTTTTAATTAGCACCGACAGCCCGTCTGCTTCAGATTTTGCTCTCTTGTCTCGCTGGAAGTCAGGTAGGTCAGTGTAGTGAGGGAGGAGGGAAGGCTCTGCTCTGGATGGCTTCCTGGAGGCTGGCCCTGGAGACACTGCACTGAGAGCCAACCATGAAGTCATTTCGAATTTAAGGAGTCTTGCTAATCCAAGGCAATGTGTCTTAATTTGACAAAGTAAAGGCTGCCCGATAAGCAACCTTCACTGCAAGTTCTGTGAAAATGGGGGTGTTTTGTAAGTTTAGATTGTGCTAGAGAATGTGGTGATGTGGAAGAATGGGCTTTTTTTCTTCTGTGTATTCCCTCTCCTGCCCCTCCTCCTCTCTTCTCCTCTCCTTTCTCTCTTACTTACTTTGGCCAATTCAGCCTTGCAGTCTGGCCTCTGCAGTGGCTTGATGTGAAATTTGAGAAACATATGTAGTTTTCTATTTCAGGAAAATGATCTCAGGGATTGAATGTGTGTGTGTGTGTGTGTGTGTGTGTGTCAGGAAAATGATCTCAGGGATTGAATGTGTGTGTGTGTGTGTGTTGGCTGTTAAGCTCTGATCTTTCCCAGTGTGGTTTTCTGATGATGGGAAAGAGGCTTCAAAATGCTTTTTATCAAAATTTAATGTAATAAAACCTAAGGTTTGGTTTCTTTATTTTGAACCCCATCCCTACCTCCTCCCAGGCCCATGACACAATGTCATTTATTCTGTGAGAGTGGGAAGAAGTACACATTGTTCACATTACAGTCACTTCATTGCTGCTTGCACACATGCATGAAAATGGCCACTGTGTCAATCCTTAACAAAAGCTATTTTAAATGTAGTTCACTGGGGGACAAGGATCTGAATACTATTTTCCAGAAAGAAAAGAGTGATCCACTGGTGGAAAGTCTGCTTTTGTATGGCTTTGGAAGAGCTGGCATTCTTCTTTGTTGTAGAGGTGAATGCCAACAATGAGGCCCGGTGCACTATCAACTGAACTGCATTACCCAGCCAGGCAAAGGGCATGTAGATCACACTGGCTCTGAGCTGGGGAGTGGAAGATGGATTCATGAGGTTTTCAGTTAGAACACCCCTGAGAGCTGCACCTGTTTCCTGTGAGCATCTGTAGAAGAGTATGGCACAACTCTAACCTTAGAGGAAGATCTTAGCCATTATGCAGTGGCAGAGAAAGGCTCCAGGAGTAGGGTCAACCATTAACTTGAGCTTCTTAAAGATAGTTGCATGCATGCCCTTTGCCATCTTGGTACCTAGTGAATTCATAGTGAATTAGCAAGAGAATGATTGATCATGATGTAGGTCACCACAGTAGTTCTGAGAGGGACCCACCTACCCAAGACTTAGGTGAAATATGGAGTAAGAAGGAGAGAGACAAAGGAAAGGCATATCTAATGGAAAAGAACTAATGTGGCTGGGCATTTTGAATGTTATCCTATCGAATCCTTACAAGGTACCATTTCCGCACCTGAGGAAATTGAGACCTAGAAATGTTAAGGAACATGTTCCAGATCACATAGCTGCTAAGGATCAGATTCTGGATTCAAATGTAGGACTTCGTGACGTCGAGTTGTACCCTTTGTCATGGCCCTTCTCCAGTAAGGAAGAAAGGATGAAAGCTGTACTTCCTTTTACACTACTCATTTTTACCTTTTATGTCTTACAGTTAACTGACCAGCTTTAACCTTAACTGATCTTTGTTGAAATGCTAGAGAAAAGTTTAAGTCATTGTTAAGTAGAGGTTGAGGTAGGCTTCTCATGAAGCCTACAAGAAAGCGTAAACATCAATGCTCCTTATTTGCATGGGCAAGTAGAATGACTTACTGGTGGTGGCAGGTTATTTGTGACTATTCAAAGGGGGTGGATTTGCAATCAGAAAGTATTTTTGCAATCAGAAAATACTTCTGTGAGCACTTCTTGTCTCAGACAAAGGGGACCTATGTCTTCAAAGCTCAAGGGATTTGTTTTATTTCATATTTTAAACCAATATTCAAGTTTAGGCCTGATTTTGTTTTCATAAGTAATTTTCTCTTTTTGTTTGTTTATTATTTTTCTGTTTAATTTGTGTGTTTGTGTGTGTGTGTGTGTGTGTGTGTGTGTGTGTGTGTGTGTGCATGCACCATTCCTGGCGCTTGAACTCAGGGCCTGGGTGCTGTCCCTGAGCATTTTTTGATCAAAGCTAGCACTCTCTCACTTGAGCCACAGCTATACTTCTGGCTTTTGGGTAGTTCATTGGAGATGAGAATCTCAAGGACTGTTCCTGTCTGGGCTGGCTTTGAATAGTGATTCTCAGATCTCAGCCTCCTGAGTAGCTAGGATCACAGCTATGAACCACCAGTGACTGGCTTTGTTCCTGTTCTTAAAGAGTTCCGGCATTAAAGTTGCTGTTCCTACTGTAAGGTCCACTCCTGGAAGGCTAGCAGACTCCACCCTCCTCCCAGCAAAGTCTCCTCCCAGTACCTGTGTTACCTAGGCAACTGGCACACCTACCTGGAAGAGGTCACATCTGCATCCTCTGAGGTCACATCTAGAATCAATGTGGCCACTCCCCTCCCCAACCCCCGCCCCTACCCTACCCTAGATAAGGCCTAGCCTAGGGCCAGACACTTTCATTCCCAGGTCTCTTTCCCAGCCTCATGGAGCGCCAACATGGCCTGGTGCCAGCCTGAATGATGAATAAACCTACCCCTTACCTGAATACCACTTGCATGGTGTAGTTCTTACTCAGCAACCACCTCTTCTTATTTAAAACCTAAGACTTACAAAAGCCTGGATTTGGCCTGGCCCTACTGCTTTTGGCTGTGGTAAGGCAGCATTTCATGGTGGGAAAATGGCAGGAGAAAACTGCCATAACTCCTAGTGATATAAAAATCTACTAGTCTAGGGCTGGGAAGGTGGCTCAGTGATAGAGTGCTTGCCTTGCATGCATTAGATTATATATATAATATATAAATAATATATTATATATATAATTATATAAATAATATATTAATAATATATAAATAATATATGTTATATATTATTTATATATTATATGTAATCTACTATATATATAATCTACTAGGCTCTATCTATCTATCTATCTAATCTACTAGGCACCAAGTTTTTCACACATTGGCCTTTAGGCAATGTGTAACATTCAAACTATAGCACCGCCTTTGACCACCATGGAAATGGGTTCATGTTCATCTTATTATTCAGTTATCAATGATATTTCTGCACAGAGATGAGCTGGCTTTATCATTGTCAGTAATCATACACACTGTGTTTCAGCCATATCAGATATCTCCCAATATGTTAGACAAACGAGGCTTTCTTATATCTTTGTACACACTGTTCCCACAGCTGAGGATATCTTTTTACCTTTTTTTTTGTATGTGGTCCACTGTTGCCTAGCCTTCAAAATCACCCTCAGAGCCTTACTACTTGAGAAGCCCTTCATACTGCCTTGGCAGTTACACACTTTGGATCTTGAATGCTCCCCAAAGGCCCATGGGTTAAATGCTTGGACCCAAAGGTGTTCACCTTGGGAGGTGCTGAAACTTTTAAGAAGTATGGCCTAGAGTAAGGTTATATTGTGACCCCTGCCCCCCCTTTTTTTTTTGATTGTGGGGCTTGAACTCTGGGCCTGGGCGCTATCCCTGCGCTCTTCAGTTCAAGGTGAGCGCTCTACGGCTTGGGCCACAGTGCCACTTCCGGTTGTCTAGTGGTTTATTGGAGATAAGAGTCTCAAGGATGTTCCTGCCTGAGCTGGCTTTGAACCGCGATCTTCAGATCTCAGCCTCACGCGTAACTAGGATTACAGGTGTGAACCACTGGTGCCCGGAGACCCCTACTCCTTTTTGTTCCTGTTTTTTGCTCTTGTTCATGAGGTAAGTGATTTCGGTCAGCCACACAAACTCCCATCATGATGCAGGCCTGAAGTAGTGGAGTCAACTGATTATGGACTAAAACATCTGAAACTACAAACCCAGATAAACCTTTTCTCTTTGTAAATTGATTATATTGTGTATGCCATCATACTGGTGACAGTCCATCTTCCTGGTTCCTGTCGTTCTTCTAGCCCTCCTTTCACTGTGTTATGGCTATTTCTTGGGTTATTTCTTGATTGCCTAGGGTCTTTGAGTAAAGAACCAACAGTCTACTCTTCATGGCTTTAAACCTTTATAACTTTTAAACCTTCATGGCTTTCTGTGCCATATGCATGATACTGAAGTAAGGTGGCTGAGCCTAAATTATTTCTTGCAGATATCTGTAGTCCAGGCAGGGGATTGGGGGCTGTCCAAGGCCTTGAGGTGAGATAAACCATCTTTTGAAATGCAGATGTCTAGCTCTAGGTGAGCTAGGAGGGCTCTGCTGCACAGAAATGCAGATGTTATATTGTTTTCAAGGTGGGGGAAGCTGACTCCCCCAACCCTCCCCTCCCCATCCCTGAAGACTGGGATTCAGGCAAACCTGAATCCCTGGAGACAGGGGTGGGCACTTGGCTGATAGGTTGCTGAACCTGTCAGTCCAGTGCCTGGGACTGGGAGTGTTCTGTGACCCTGTCCCCTGAGTGGACCCTATTTAGGTTTGGAACAGCAGAGGTGCAATGATGTCACAATACATGTCCTGTGTCTTGTCTTCGGGCTCATCTCTGGTCAATTCAGCTTCCTAATTCAGCTCTCCTCTTCATCAGAGCTGAACTGGTTTGTTGGTATTGTTTTTTGTTCTTTCATCTCTGGCCTGTTTCCTAGCTGTGTTATGAATATTTGGGGCTGCAGGCCTTTCTAACAACGGGCTGTCTGCAGAGCGCTAATTGTGTAATAAAGACTCCAATATTCCATCTTCCAAAATGTGGCTTCTGGGATAATTCACCTTGCAACAATACCTACTAGGATTTTGAGAAATTTGGAGGGATAGATCAGAAAGTTATTTTCATGCCACTATATTTTAAGGCCATAGGTTTTTCCAGAAAAGGTGTATTCAGACAGAATTGTATATTTTTCTATTGCCTTATTTTCCAGGTTAGGGAGAATTTTAAATACCTGGCTGATTTCTAATTTGAAACATCTTTGTTTCCCGGCTTATATTCCTCTAATTGAGGTAGATAATGGTTGTAAACAAGTGCTTAAGTTTGGTCTTCCTTTCTAGTCTAACTCTGTAAATGTAAGATACATACATGTTTGGTCCACAGCTCTATTTTCAATTCCAAATACAGGGAGTGGTGCAATATAACAGTTCTAGAAGTAGACAGAATTGCAGCCAAATGCTATATTCTGATGTTTCAATCACATATAGGATGATGATTAAGTAAGACTATCATGAAGTTGGGTGCTGGTGGCTCATGCCTGTAATCAGAACTACTCAGGAGGCTGAGATCCCAGGATCATGGTTCAATGCCGGCCTGGGCAGGAAAGTCCATGGACTCTTCTCTCCAATTAACAACCAGAAAACCAAAAGGGACGCTTTGGCTCAAAGTGGCGAGTATTAGCTTTGAGGAAAAGAGCTAAGGGACAGTGCCAAGGCCCTGAATTCAAGCCCCACGACTGAACCTCCCCCCAGCAAAAAAAAAGAAAAAAGAGTACAATGAAGCTTAAGAGTTTTTATTGCCTGCACTATGCTTAAATTTTAACCTAAATTTGGTTGAGTCCAAAGGAAGAGAGTCAAAAGAAAAAGATTCAAAAGAAAATTAGTAGATTATATAGTAAAATTTATTGTAAGCTAAGGTTAGTTTATTATTTGAGAAACAAAAAGATAATTTTAATTTAGCCCAAGTATGCAGTGTTTATGAAGGCTACTGTAGTATAAAGTCATGCCTTAGGCTTTCACTTTGACTCACTAATTCACTGTAACTATAATCCTGTAAACTCCATTTTGGGGTAAGGTCAGTATGGACTCATGCATTTGTCTTTATACCACAGTGTTGCTGTACTCTTTCTATGTTTAGATGTGTTTAGACAAATAGATATACACAATTGTGTTACAGTTGTCTCCAGTAACCACTACAGTAACATGTTATTTAGATTTGTAGTCTAGGAGCTATAGGCTTTACCATACAGTTTAGACATATGATAGGTTATACTATTTAGGTTTGTATAAGTATAGTCTGTGATGTTTGCCCAGTGATATAACATCAGAAAGCATTTTAATCATGAAATGATTACTACTGTACAGTAGTAATACTTGTAGTAGCTTATACTTAAAGAGTACTTAACCTCCACTATTCACAATTATATTTTAGATATACCTACCCATTCAGTTCTCCAAATATCCTATGGGATATAGACTATAATTTATAATTATAATTTATTTATAGACAATAAAAAGATCCCTAAAAGGCCAACTATCTTGTCTTACATAATTAATGAATGACCAAGCTGAGACTCGAATTCCAGAATCCAGGCTGTGTGCTGTATAGTATACTACCTTGGTTTCACACTGATTAGACTAGCACTTATTCATTTTTGTTAACTGATTATTAAAGGGATCTAACAGACAACTATATTTCTAAAGTAACGATTTATGAGGTAAATAATCACTGTACGACTGTTCTCCAATCATAGTAGCAAGCTAGCTGCATTTGAAAATACATCGGAAATTCAAGTTCTGTAACTTCACTCCCAATCTACTGAACTGGAAAATCTTGGCATGGACACAATAGCAGATTTATATTCTAGCATATCTTCTAGGAGATTCTACTAAAATTTGAATATTTTTCTCTGGAATTTTTCTATTTTTCTATTTTATACTTTTAGAACCTCATCTTCATATACCCCAGATTTTGTGTGGAGACTGAGCTCTCACTTTAGTGACTATTTTTGCTGAAGTTTTTGAGAAATTTTAGAACTTTGGGGTATAATGATATTATGTGATGCTGAATGGTTTGTTTTTGAGATTTTTTTTCTCCTACTGATTTTCTCCTACTATTTTTTTTTCCTACTGATGGCTTTTTGGATCGAGGAACTTAAAAAGTATGAAACTTCTTCTATGCATACTAAGTGTCTCAGGTGTTCCTAATTGGTGGATGAAGAAGGAGGCAACAGATGTAGGGGTAACAGAGAAAGGGAAGGAGAGCAGGACTAGGGAATGGAGACCTAAAGATGGATGATACTTCCTTGAAGCAGTCTCAGGTCCTGTTGATTGTTGATTTACACGTGGAAGACAGAAGGAATTTGAAGTTGGGGTGGAATCCTGGTGCAGTATCTTTACATGTGTGATTTTAAAGAAATAACGACTGAGGGCTGGGAAGATGGCTCAGTGGTTAAAGCGCTTGCCTTGCATGCCTGAGGCCCTGGGTTCGATTCCTCAGCACCACATAAGCAAAAACAAAAAAGCCGGAAGTGGTGCTGTGGCTCAAGTGGTAGAGCGCTAGCCTTGAGCTGAAGAGCTGAGGGACAGCGCCCAGGCCCAGAGTTCAGGCTCCATGACCAGACCAAAAAAAAAAAAAGAAATAACGACCAAGCAGATAGCAGTTCCTTCATTAAGGTATAATGACTTGCCTTACAATGATGCTATGAGGATTTGCTCAGACATAGGTTGTGCTTGTGAGTTGTGCTTGTTAGGTCTGTGTTAGAGGAAGCCTTAGGAGTAATCTCTTAGCATCTTTTTGCAGAATATTCTACGAAGTAGATTATAGCTTTTCCAGAATGGCTGGTATTCCGGGGCTTGAATGAAATTGATGGCTGGAATTCTGGGAGGTCTAATTGCATAAAAAACCAGGCACCAGTTTGAACGCTTTATGTCTTAAATCTATGTGTTTGCCGAAAGGTATCATAAAGCAATTTAACAATGTCAGGATTTAGACTGAAGTTTTTTACATTAAAGGGGCTATTGCTGAAAGTCAAGACCTAAGAACTGTAAAAATATTGATGCAACTGTCAGAGGGACATGGTATTTG
Source organism: Dipodomys ordii (assembly GCF_000151885.1). Lineage (NCBI taxonomy): Eukaryota > Metazoa > Chordata > Mammalia > Rodentia > Heteromyidae > Dipodomys > Dipodomys ordii. The sequence continues at coordinate 4,548,436 of NW_012267277.1, read as the reverse complement.
ACCTCCTATTAATAAAGACAAATTATTGCATTTCTGTGATATTTGAGTCTGCAAAAACTTCCCTTAATTCCACTGGTATTCCATTCCACAGCTACTGGGGCTGCTGGATCCTGAGACATAGGGTCACGTTCCTGATTTATGAGTTAGATAGTCATCTGATTTACTAAACTGAAAGTCAGAGCAGGTTTGGTTAATTAGCATAATGAGACTTCCTGACTGATACTATAGAAACAACTCAAGTATTTGGTCTTAAACTAATGAATTTAACTAGAAATTCTCCAGAGAACAGAATCAGACAATGGGGGAAAAATAAGTAAGCATCAATAAAGAAAAGGCAAAAAAAAAAAAAAACCCAAAAACAAAACCCTAAAATCAAAAACAAAAAAAAACCTGAGTAGACTGAATTGGCAGGAGCAGAACTTTGAGGGAGAGAAGGAGTGTTTTTCACAGACTTGTCAGAATGTAGACAGTGAAGTGATCATCATGGTGGTTCATTGAGACAATCCTGCTTCACAGGACCGTTGGCTGTTTTCACCCAGACTGTAATGATGGTGGTGGACCGCAGAGGGGCCAGCTTTATTCCCAGCATTACTTAAAAGAGATCTCAGTTTACACAAAGCAGCATTTTAAGTTTTTTTACTCTTGTCTTTGCTCATTTGCAGAGAATACTTTGGCTCATGTGAGCCTCAGACTTCAAAGGGAGCTCATTCCTGTTTGACATCAGCCCTCTCCATTCTGCCAACTCTTTGACCTTTGGGATAACATGCACTAAGGTCTGACCTGTGAACTGTCTGTAAAAAGCCATCCAGACTCAGTACTTGATACTTTCAAAAGCACATCTAAAGGATAGGACCCTTCTAATTTTGTTCTTCCAGGACTGGTTCTTAGAGAAAAAAAAAAAACCACCAAAAATAAAAAAACAAAAAACAAATCCAATTGCTTCTTCTAGTCTTAATGAGAGTATAGTCTGGGCCTCAACTTGTATTATTGTCCTATACTCATTTGTTTCAAGTTATATATGATGTTTTTAGTCATTCCTATAAGGACTTTCTTCAGTTGTAGTCGATTTTATCTCATTTTTGTTGATCTTGATCCCCTTTGCTTTATAAAAGTGTAAAATTTTTATAAGAGTATCAATTAAAAGAAATGATTTCCAAGGGTCATTTATTATAGCATATAGGGCATTTTGACCTTATAGCTTTCATCCTTCTCAAAGCTTTTAGCTGTGAAAGTCAATTTATACAGTTTTTGGCACAATTCTTTTGCATTTTTCAGGTAAAGTGTCTTAAATTTTGAAGAATATTTAAAAAAATAAAGAGGGCAGTGGTGGTTGACTGCCTATAAGCCTAACTGCTTAGGAGGCTGAGGATTGTACTTCAAAGCCAGCCTGTGGTGAGACCTTATCTCTAGTTAACCATCAAAAAGGCAGCAGTGGAGCTGTTGCTCAATGGTAGAGCTTCATCCTTGAGACCTATAAAGTCAGTGAGAGTGGTAGACACTGTGTTCAGCCCTAGTGCTGGTACAGGTAAATGAGAGAGAGAGAGTAGGCAGGGGAGAGGGAGACAGGGAGAAAGGGGTCCATTTAGATTCAACCAGGGGTTGCAGGCAATGAGTAGATATAGTAACTTTTTCAAGTCTTTGAATAATAGTAATTATAATAGTATTTTCCATGGAAAGCCTCTTCTCTAAGAAATCAGTACAGTGTCCTCATCTATATTTGCCTCTATTCATAAAATGTATCTTAGATACTCTGTATGATTTCAATATACAGATTCATTATCAAGAAGGCTATGTGAATATGATGATGGATGGGAATTATGTATTTGGAAGTGCCTCACACTGGCAAAAAGGAAGCTTGTCAGACTTCTGGTAACTATTCACTGTGGGATTTCTGAATATTTCAGTTTACTCATTGGCTATATAGCAGAGGTAATAGTAGTACCTGTTTTATGTACTAAGTTTGTGCTGATTGGTAGTGTTAATATAGTAAAGCATAACCCTGGCACTTGGTAAAAGTTCTCAATAAATGCTATTGTTTGTATTAGTTTCAGCATCACTCAAATAGATAGGAGTTTAAATCTTTTTCCTTGATCTGTTGCAAGTTGGATAGTTTGAGGCAATAAAAGTTGTCAACACAGCTTCCATTTGAATAGTACCTTATATAGTAAATATTATTTTTTCACTTTTTCTTGTCAGTCATTGGACTCAGGGCCTGGGCACTGTCCCCGAGTTTCTTTTGCTCAAGGTTAGTGCTCTACCACTTGAGCCACAGCACCACTTCCAGCTTTTTCTGTTTATGTGGTACTGAGGAATCGACCCAGGGGTTCATGCATGCAAGGCAAGCGTTCAACCACTGATCCACAATCCCATCCCCCATAGTAAATATTATGTCAATTACTTTATCTGCATTCTTTCTGAAGTTGTACCCATTTTGTAGATGAGCAAGATGAAATTTATAGAAAGAAAAACTTTTTTGTTACCTCCTCCTTTATTTTCTCCTTTATTTATCATCACTTCCCTCCACCACAACCCCCCCCCACACACACATTGTAACATTCGTTTTCAATATAGTATCCTGTACATCTTGTCATCACAATGGGTCAGCCTGCATCCCCATTTAAGCGTTCTGCAATATCCATTCCCCTCCCCAAATTACAAAATTACAAAAATGTATATACAAGGTGCAGAACACAGGCATCAAATCCAGTGGAAACAGGAGTTATACCGTGGGGGAAGAACCTACAATAGAAATTACATTAAAAACACTACCAAGAATGAAAAAAAAAAAAACCTCTTGTGTCCCTGTCTTGTGGTACATTTTGCTTAACATTATCTCATGGTACATTTTGCTTAACATTATCTCATATGGTCATATGTACATGGCCTTTGAACTCTGCTTGTCCTAGGCATGTACTAGTCACGGCAAACAAGGGAAACCATAGGACCTATGTTTCTTTGGGCCTGGCTTACTTCACTTAATATAATTTTTCCAAGTCTTCCCATTTCCTAACAAGAGGCCATGTCATTCTTTCTGACGGAGGCATAGAACATAGAATTCCACACTTTCTTGATCCACTCATCTACTGAGGGGCATCTGGGTTGGTTCCATATCTTAGCTATGGTAAATAATGCTGCGATAAATATGGTCATGCTAATAGCTGTGGTTTGACCTTGTTTGTGATCATTTAGATAAATGCCCAAAAGTGGGATTGCTAGGTCATAAGTGAGCTCTATGTGGAGTCCTTTAAGGAACCTCCATACTGCTTTCCAGAGTGGTTGAACAAGTTTACAGTCCCACCAACAATGCAGGAAGGTTCCCTTCTGTCCACATCCCCTCCAGCATCTCTTGTATTGGATTTCTTGATTATAGCCATTCTAGCTGGGGTGAGGTGTAATCTCAGAGTTGTCTTAATTTGAATTTCTTTTATTGCTAGAGAGATGGAGCATTTCTTCATGTGTCTATTGGCCATTCTTATTTCCTCTTCAGAGAAGTCTCTCTTTAAGACTATAGCCCATTTATTAATCGGGCAGTTGGTAAAGAAACTTTTTTGATGGTAACAAACAAATAGGTTTTGAAAAACTCGTGTTCTTATAGACTCCTCTGAGCCAGGTTTATAAACTATAACAAGAACAACAGGTCAGATGTGGTGGCTTATATCTATAATCCTAGCTACTCAGGAAACTGGGATCAGACTGAGGATTGTGCTTCTCCAGTTAACTACCAAAAAGCCTGGAGTAGTGTTATGGCTCAAGTGGTAGGGTGTCAGCATTGAGGGGAAAGATAAGAGATAGGGCCCAGGCCCTGAGTTCAAGCCCAATATGGACACAAATAAAAAAGCAAAACCCTTCAGAACAATAGTAACAGATTTTTTTAAAAAGTAAACAAATGCTGCACTTGATGGATATTCTGAACATGATGCACTGTGATATTATCTTCACTTTTCTCTTGCCATACAAGATAATTTTCCTTTTAAAGTTCCTACTGCCTAACATATATTAATAAAATTTGGAAGAATGTGTTCTTGCATTTCTGTGGCCTTCAAAATTATACATGTGAACTCGTACCATTTACATCTGGTTATCTGGGCATGTATATGTTCTTTCCATTTGTTGAGAAGTATCTGGATAATAACTATGAATATTCTGTTAGGAAATACAGATGTTCAAAATTGTGGACTTGAACATGAACATGTCTTGGCCTCAAAGTTTTGCTTTTCTGTTTATGCTGAATGTTGTTAAGGAAACTGACTCAGGGGAAGCCAAACATTTAGGACTCAAATATGTTTGGATGGTAGGGTGGAGTCAATGTTATACATTCATTTTTGGCACTCATCAGGAGCAACAATCCTTTAGGCTTGTGTGTGCAGATATAATATGTTCCAAACAGTTTTAGCCTATATTTTCTATTTAATAAGTGAAAGGACTTTTTGAAACAAGGTTAAGGATCTCTGCCCCTTTTCTTTTCTAGTCAAATCAGCATGCACTTTCCTCATTTATTTAATTCCCCATTAATTCATTAATCTTCTACAATAAATCTTCCCTCTTCCCCCACAGTCCCGAATGATAGTAATTTCTCATGTGGCTTATATCCTAAATATGCAAAGTAGGACTATGTGATCGCCCTGGAACCAGAACTATATGCTACATAGGCTCAGAGTTTTAAGGAGTTTTCATCTTATGCAATAATTTAAAGCCTTTAATTTTAAAGATTAAAGCAGGGGAAATATGGTTTGTGAACTTAATTTTTCTCTACCACTTTTTTGTATTCTTTTCTAAAAAATTAGTTTGTATCAGTCATGACTGTGTTCTTATATATAGTTTTGGAGTTTTTCTTTGTGAAATATGGAAATGATTAATTCACTTTTATAAAATGTAAGCAATTTCTAAGTAGAGCTTTTTTCTGAAAGGTCCTTTACATACATAGAACATGATGCTATGTATATAATTCTTTACTATTGTATTTGAATGTGCTATGAATATTCGAAATAAGCAGTGATATAAAGACTAGAACTATCTACTGAATTACATGGTCTGTGTTTGGAAATGGTATAAAGTAATTCTGTGAAGGCTGTTGAAAAATAGAGGGGAGCTGGGAGAGAAAGAGAGCAGTAAAAGGTAGTTAATCCAATCAATGTACAAAACATGCACATGTGAAATATCACCGTAATATCCCTTTGCATAGTTAAAATACAATAATAAAAACTACCACTGTATTATAATTGATATATGTAGATGTTTAACTATTTGTAAATGATCTGGAAGACATATATATTATATAAATATGAAATAGGCATTTATAAGAAAAAAGATTAGAGTTGTAATCTCATATTTGACAATACTTTTCTTAATATTACTTATCTTTTTAAACAGTTCATAATCTCAAAAAGGTATGCTTTTTCTTGTTCAACTCAATTAGCTACCACTCTCCTTTTTTGGATATTTACTTTAATTATCTGTTATCCTATTAAGTTATTTTACATTTAATCAATATTGGCATGTAGCAAGTAATAGGTATGTTATAGTAATAGCTTTTAAAGTAATTAATATTAGTCCATAGTAATAAATGTGTGTGTATATTTCAAGTAACTAATTCATTCTCAACATATAAAGCTCATAGAGTTTTTCGACTCCCAACTTAGGCCCAAATTGCTAACCCTGTTTGGAGGGTGGTTGCTATATTACCTTTAAGTGTAAACTTGTTCAGATTACTGACATGGCTATCAGATCTCTGTATGATGGAAACTCTCGCTATCATCTTGTCACTATTGGTGCTCAGTTGATGTTGAAATAGATGTAAATCACATCATGATTTTGGGCAAACACTGTTGGTGTGTTAAATTTCAATGCATTTCTAATTGGGTCCTGTTTTAGAAATGTAGAAAATGTTGGAAATCTAAGATGCCAAGTAATCTGCCCAAGGACATGGAGATAGTATGTACTTCTAAGATTTAAATAATAAGACTCATACTTTTAACCACTATAGTTCTACAAAGCTTCTCAAGAAGTATTCTCGGGTTAAACTAATTGGTTCCCTCAGGAATTAATTGTGGTGATGGAGATAAATAACCAGTTTATAAATTATGATTTATTGTGTAAAATGTTGTGACTGCAGAATGAACAGTACAATTTTAAAAATGCAGGAAGCAAGAAATTGTGCTGAGATTAGAGACAGAATGAGGGAAGGAATATGGAGAACAATGCCAGATAATTGGTTCCAAGATTGGGTTTTTAGCCTTCCCTATGAACTCCTACAATAACTGATACGGTCCCTTTTTATATGACGTGTTGTTTTGCTTGATTTATGTAACTGTCTAGTTCTTGGGAGACTTTAAGCTTTCTAAGGAAAATCACTAAATCTTCTCTAGTCTGGAACTCTTGGAATCAAGCTGTCTTCCTCTCTCTAGCACCCATGCTGGGAAGAACTACAGGCATACACCATTATGCTGGCAATCTTATCTCTCTATCACTTAGTTTAGAAACTTGTGACTAAATGCCTTTTAATACATATTGAATGATGAATGAATAAGCTGGATTTATAGGGGTGAATTCAGTGGACAGACCATAGCAGACATGAGTAAAGATGTAAGCTTTGTTTTATCTTCAGGAAATGGTCAGTGGTATGGAGTTGACAGAGATTGGAAATACATCCTGGGGTTTTGGAAGGGTTGAGTCAGCTACATGTACTTACATGCAATATTATTTTATTTATTTATTACTTCCTTTCACTAACACTTCTTCCTCTCTTTAAGGATAGAGAACCAAAAGTCAGGATTCGTAATGGGAGTCAAAAGGATGTGTTATTGAATTTTACCTCAGCTCATCAGTTGTATGATTGTGGGCATGCTAACTAACTTGATTATAGGTAAGGGACAAGGCTAGGGGTTTTGTAGCACAAACAGTGAGCATGTAGGCAGAGTAGCAGCTCCATGGTTCATAGTAGCTGGTCATCTGAAACAGAAATAAGCTAGTAGCAGGTAGTTCTATACCCCAGGAGAGAGGTTATTTGCCAGAAAAAGCCCATTGCATAAAGAAGTAGACCTAGTCTCCATGCAACTCTATAGCACGGATAAACCTACCTGGAGATACTTTCTGGTACATAGGGGAAGGCATGAAAATCCTAGGCTCTGAGGCCTTAACCTCATGTTGAAAGCCATGTGCAGCTGAGCCTGAATTACCGTTTTGTTCTCTCATTGATCTAGGTAGGTCTTATCCTAAAGTTTGTAGTGTCATGGAAGAAAGAAACTAACACATCTCCATAGTCAACAGAAAACAAAGGTTGAATTGCCAGTTCACTGGATGCTTCTGGAAGAGTGAGAGATGTGTTCCCTGGACTTAGGAAGTTAATTATCTTTGTTCTTTCCTTTTCTCTTCATTTCTCTCTAAATTGACTTTGAGCATGCTATGTGGGCACTTGCCAGTGGGAAAATTTAGAGAACTCTTCTATTGCTTCACCTCTTTACATTTACCAAAGTTCTGCTCTATATGTTCTTCTTTGAGGGGACCTTGAAAAGAAAACACGGCTCCCCAGAGGGCCACATTGCAGTGTAGTCAGCATCAGAATGGAAGTCTAGGCAGTAAAAAGGAAAGCAGTCACATCAAGTCAGGGAAAACCTCACAAGACAGGCAGAGACTGAGCTAAGACTTGAAAGATGAGCTCCAGGTGAGGGGGGAGTCACTTGGTATGAAGCCAGCACACAGGTAACAGGTTATGGAGCATTGCAGTATAGAGGAAGTTAGTCTACAGGTCATAAGTCACATTCCCAGGGGCACAAGGTCCTTACATGCTTTCCTCAGGTTCTGGACTTGAAGAAAATTGATGGTGTGAGCTCTGGTGGCAGACCTGTGTGGCTGTAAATCCTGGCCTGCCCCTTGATATCTGTATGATCTTGAGTAAGTGTTTTGTCCTCTCTGTCCTTTGCTTGCTTATCTCAGGTGAAGGTGGGACATGCCTCAAAATCACTTGTGAAAATTTGAATAACAACACAAACCACTTTAAACAGTGCCTGGGATATCAGTTATTGTTATTAATAGTTATATAAAGTATGCAATTATGTAATCAATACCTAATCGTGGCAAGATGAAATTATACCCTGTAAACAAGGTTGAAGCGAGGTGTGTGTTGTCAGCAAACTAAATGATTTTGAAAGATGTTGATAAGCATTCTTTGAGTTTATAAAATAAAATTTCCATTTCAGGTGTCTTTTTTTTTTAAGTGCATTGTTTTTCTTTGCAGTACCATGCCTACTCTCAATAAACTAGCTCAAAGTCTAGAGGAAAACTAGCTATCATCTAGGTATTCTTAAGATCTCAGGGGGACAAAAATAATTAACACAGAGTCCATTTGGAGTGGAACAGCCCAGTCCAACCCGCACTTTATTTACTTTTTAAGATTAGTTTTTTTTTGAGTGGGGGGGTGTTGTTGGGGGCCTTGAACTGTAGACCTGAACGATGTCCCTCAGCTCTTCAGCTCAAGGCTAGCACTCTACCACTTGAGCCACAGCGCCACTTCCTTTATTTACTTTTATTTAAATTTTTTTCTTTAAGTAGTTGTACAAAGGAGTTTCAATGCAACATAACAATCTATGAATACAGTGCATGTTGATCAGTGTCACCCCTTCCATCACAGCAGCACGTTAGAGAGGCTGCTGTCGGTGGAGTGGACCATGGTCTGGGGCATGTACTTGACGTCCATGTGGGGAACCATGCAGGAATTCTAAGGGGTCTAGGTGGGCCGAACTAGTAATAGGCATCAAGGTGTATGTTGACAGATCCTAGAAGATGCTGGCCAGGCAGACTTGATTCATTTTGGAGACAGATTGCATAAGGAGGATAAAGGCACTATTCTTCCAGTATCTACACATATGGATAACTAGAGGCTGATGCCCAACCCTGTGTGTAGGTAACTAGGTACCAGGGTGGTGTCAATGAATTTAGCTCTTGAGCGGCCACGGAACCCCCACTAAACTGCACATGTGTGTTGTACTTGCTTCCCTTCATACTGTGTTCAGCCAACTTACATGTAACATGTCATGGTGAACATATTTACATGATGTGTGGCTGGTGAAAGTCATGGATGGTTGGAATTTCCAATTTTTAATTCCATTTTAAAGATGCTTGTTAAGCAAAAGGATATAATTCATTTCTGCAAACTGTTGAAATGTTATTTTGGCCCCTTGAATCAAAGGCATTCCGCAAGTGTTTTTGTTATTACAAGCCTTAAACTTTAATTAGAATTTAATTATACAATCTTGAAGGCATGAGTAAGAGGAGCAGATGGGGCAGTAAAAGCAGCTTAGTGAGGAGGATTAAAGATTAAAAGATGCTCATTAATGGCATAAGAAATGAGCAGAGCGCTCGATTACTGTGCTTTTGTGTTATTCTGATGCTGTTTCAGTTCTGCAATGCAGTTTTGTTCCTGGTTTGAAACTGAAGAATCTCATAAATTAGGATTTTGATTTTTGTTTTTTGGTTCTGCCAACAATTTCAAGCATGAGTTTGTTCATAGAAAACATGGCAAGAAGGGATTTTTATTCCTTCTAGCACCTTATGTAGTATTTTATACAGTGTGGAACCGTACATCGTACTTATTGAACCATCAGTAGCTCACATCCTCTCATTAGTGAGCATCAAATGAGTGCTAGAGAAGATTTGAATTGATTACATGAGGAAGGTGTAAGTCCATGAAGACAGGCTATTGAAGGGATTCTATTTGCTATCTGCATAGCATTCTCTTTGGTGTCTGCCTTTCTTTGGCTTAGCTTACCTGCTGTTAGCCTTTGTTTATGTGTTTGGATCTTTGACTGAAAAAGTGCAAGGAATACTTTGAATTGCTCTTCATATCACTCCAGAATGTACTATTGCCCTCCCAGGGGGTATGTTCAGGATAATCACCTGCTGGGACAAACAATTCTACTTCTTGATAGTTTTGCCTGTAGCATTTCTTTTCCTTTAGAAATCCTATATTTAGAGTCTTATTTGCAAGCTTAATGCAGAAAAGCTAGACAACAGATGAAAAGAAAAGGGAAAGTATGTAATGAAAGAAAGGACAGTTCATCTCCAATCTTCCAGGAAGAAAGTTTTAAAACAAAATTAAACATCTCAGTAGGCAATTGATTCTCATTATTTGCTGATGCTCTATTTACAAATTCACCTACTTGGTCAAATTTATCAGTCACCTTAAAATCAATACCTGTGGCATTTTGAGAGCAGATGCACACACATATGGTGATGTGTGTGATTAATTGATACCTGATTTTGTTCCCAGCAAAGGCTAAACAAGATCAAGCCCTTTTTGTTCAGCTCTCAGGTTGCAAATAGTTGTCCTTCTTAAGGTCTATTGGTGCTATGATTTCTCATTTTTGTGTGTTTTGTTGTTGATGTCCCTGTTTAAAAGGCCCAGATGAAGTATCCAAGTGCTATCTAGTATCCTAAGAGGAAGAAGGCTTTATTGTGCCTTACAGAGACTGCACTGTGTTAGATAAGCCTTGCTCCAATAGGAGTGATTTGCTGATGGCTATGAGTTCAATGTTAACAAATCAACAATATCTACTAAATGAGGTGTTCTTAAGCACAAACACACATGAAATAAGGCTGGGTGTTTATTGGTTGATGAAATGTCATGAGAGGCTTAGAGGAAACTAACCTGTGTTTCTCCTGCAATCAGTAGTGCAGTATTCTCCGAGTATTTCTGGAGACTATAGAATGTATTTGAGAAAATGTTCTATAGAGCGTGTTCGATAGAGGCAAAACTGACAAGTAGAAATCATTCTGTAAAACAATAATGAGAATCAACTGGATTTTTCTGTTTTTCTTATATTCTCTCTTTCTCTTGATCCTTCAATATATCAAACTATATGTACAGTGTATATATAATTGGTTAAATTATATATGCTTATATTTAGCTGTTATGACATCACATGACACATTTTTAACCTACATTTATGTTGGCCTTTGGTAGTTTACTTATAGATCCACTTGTCATCCTTGTGATGTGTAGGGTCGATCCCTGATCGAACATTGTGACATCAGTAGGAAATGGCAAGACACAGTAAAAAGAAGTCAGAGTATTTTCTCTCCTTTCTCTCCTTCTCCTTGCCCTGAGCAACATCTGTGGCAATGATCATAGCCATTCTGAAGCTCTGCTGCTCACTGTTGCTCTAGCTATGCTTATTGACCCTGGGTCCTGAGTTCCAGTTATACCCTCTTCTATTATCCTGAAGAACACAATAGACCAAAGGCTTTGAAGTAGTTTCTTACTATTGTTAATCAGATTCAAAAGCCAAAGCAGAAAAGAAAATCAAGTAATGATAGTAAGAGTCCCCACTTCATAAGAGCCAGAGAGACCAAGAAAGAGGAGAGGGTGGCTCACCAGAGGCTCTGGCTGTCACGTGTCAAGAGTGTTATGCTAGTGTCCCTGTGGGCCTAGAGTAGGCAGAGACGATGCCACAGACACTTGGAAAGAAGCCAGCTCCTCTCATCCTGAGCTTATTTGTCTGGAATATGATTCCTCTGAACCTGACAAGCCCGTCTACCCAGGGAGAAAAAAAATCCATTGTGGTAATTATCCTGACAGGGCTCTAAAGGGCTCCTGCCCTAGATCATCCTCTTCTGGCTTCATTTCATTCTCTTCTCTGCATTAGGACCCTTCTCCCCAGAGCGAGAGATCCCTGCACACTCTGCACCCTGAAATGCTATGCACCTCTGAGCCTCTTTTGTTGGCACAGCCCTTATTAAAAATGTATTTTCCCTGAGACTTGGCTACACCCCCCCCCTCCCAAAGTGTGGATTAACAGACTGGCTTTAGGAGCCGAAACACATTTTCGAAGAACCACTGTACCAAGTGTCATGAAATATTTATCACCTGCTCCATGTAAATTGTTTGTCTTCTGGCTTTTAATCTTGGACCAGAGGGCTTTTGGTCTGGTTTTTGCTCAAGTGGAGATCACAGAAAATGCTGCTGGCTTCATTCATGTATTCATGCATTTACTTATCTATTCATTTATTTATTTTTAACCTTGCTGTGATATTTTCCTGTCCCAGGAGATTGGAACATTTCTTTGCTTCCCTAGCAATAATTGAGAAGACTGTCTTGACTCTCACCATTCTGGAGGGAGGCCACATGGTGTGATTATGGAAAAATGTGGAAACCATGGCCAGCAAAGAGGTCCCGCCACCTGCCAGCATCTGGTTTTAGAAGCTGATACTGCCCGAAGTGGTTGTACAGGTGAAATAGGATGAAGCTCAAACAGCACTTTCCTTGGGTCCTGCCTTAAGATGAAGTTTTCTCTTCTCTTTCTTTTACATTTTCTATTTGGGACATTGCAAACACATTTCTAAGCAATCGATGAAAAATCGTGCTACTAATTATACTATTAATATTCACCAACCACACTGCACCTAATATTTACTTAATAAAGCTGAAAGGTTGCCTAGGCACCTTTTCTGTTTTTAGAATGTCCTTGTAAAAATGTTTGCTCTTGATTAAAAGTGCAACGGCATTTTAAGGTCTTAAAGCCCTCATTCTTCAGGTTGGAAATCATGCAAAAGTGGATAATTTGGGTGGGTGCGCACGCACGCGCACACACACACACACATACACGCACACATACACAGATGCGTTAAATGTTCTTCATCTTCCCCCATCTCCCCTCCCTTCCATCTCCCCCCCCACCCATACAGGCATACCCATGACTCCTTAAGAAATGTTCTAATGTTTTATTTTCCCAAAGTCTGTGCTTCCCATCATTTTCTCCCCCCAGAGCTGTCTATCCTCGCTCCAGACATGACCCCTGGAAAGGTGGCAGAAAAAACAAATGGCTGGTGTTTGGGGCAGTCTGCATTCCTTTTAACTCTCCCAAACCAGCTTGTGCTTAGATTTTCAAACAGTCTGACCAGGAGCCTAAGCACTTTGATTCCTGCTTGAAAATTAGCCTGTTGTTCAAGCTCATGAGAGCCTCCACAGAGCTTTCTTGGGTTCATGAACTATGAGAGATCTATGAAGTGTTTGATTTTATTTGTAACTCTAACCAAGGCAGCCTTAACTGGGCTTTTGTTCTTTTATTTGACTTTTAGTCTTGTAACCTAAACCCACTTTTCTTTTTAAAGGCTATATTCTCCCTTATCCCGCAACTCCTAATCTCTCTTTTGTAGTCAGATTTTTTCCCCCAAAGTTGGACTATGAGACTTAAATCCATCCGCTAGAAAGTGTCTGAAAGCTAACATGTCTTAGAACTATTTTTTTTCTGAGAAAGATTTTGTATGTGGAATTCAGAAGATCCTTGATGGATATTGTGGTGGACTTTAGAAGCATCAGACTTTAGAAGCCCATCTGAGATGGGCTTTTATTTCCCCTGTGAGAGGGCCAGTAGCTGGGCTGTGGATGGTTTAGATAGGAAATACTGAAAGGATAACAACTTCCAGGCCCTGAGTCTTGTACCCTCATCCCCTACCCAGGCTCTAAGGCTTAGGTAGGTAATAGAATTTAGGGGAACTTACTGACATTCTTTACTCTCACTGTATTTTTAGATTTGCTGCTTAAAGATAACAAAGAATTATTATGACATGTTCATACTTGTAAAATAATGTAAACCTATAGATGGCATAAAGTAGAATCTGACGTATCATCTGTTGAAAAATGAGTCTAATCGCAGGCACTGTCAGAATGTCTGTATTTCTTTTTCTTTGCAGCTTCTGCTTCTCACTCTAACATCTTAAACAATTAGTACACACTTGTCAAAAGCAGTAACTAACACTATTAAGTACTGGACCTTTATCTTATATGGCCAGTTTTCCTATGAATGTCTCTTTTTATGTTCCAAAATATAGTATCACACATGATTCAATTAGCTGTCACATCTTCATTTAAAATCTCATTATCTTAAATTCAGTATGTCAATTTACAAATACGGTGCGTGCTGATCAATATCACCCTTCCATCCTTTTCCTCCATCTCTCCCAACCTCCCCTCATCCTCTCAGGTTACCTGGTTCATTTTCACATCTGTATATTGAATATTATGATTGCGTTCTCCTACCCTTCTGCTCTCCATTTATCTGACACATCTTCTTTGTCTCCTTTCATCTGGGAGCAGCTTCTCTTTCGCTACTTATCCTTTACAAGTATCACATTTTGGGGGAGTATGGCTAGTTGTTTTTTTTTTTTTTCAGACTGACCCTCTGTTAGATTTATCTGATGTTCCTTCAGGATTAAACCCAGGTCTAGGTGTGGTAGGAAAATCACTTTTCTTAGTCTATCAAAGCTGGGTCAGTGGCATTCACTCAACTCTTTACAAGGGATGTTAACTCTGATCACTTCAAATTTCTCTACTTTGAAGTTACTGCTTCTTCCCTTGGTATTAGTAATTACCTCGTGGGGGGATACTCTGAAAGTATGTAAATATCAGACATCTTATCAGTCTTTTGTCCACTTCTTTTACCATGCATGATTACTTCTTGCTGAAGCTGTTATTCTTGTGGTCTAGACCCATGGTGTTTTTCTTTGTTTATGTTCCTTCTAGGTTTATTCACTGGAATTTTACTGTAAGGAGCTTTCCTTTAGCCTCTCATTTATTTGTTTATTCAGTTACTTATTTGCGTTACACTGTGCTTATTAGTTCTTACCTTATTCAATGCATTACAGTCCACTACTGTCATTATTTTATTGTGTAGAAAACCCCCGGTATAATCACTGTGAACTCCTTCAAGTTGACTTTTGTGTCCTTTTGTTAAGTCCCCCCACCACACGTCATTTTTTTTCCCCTGTGGAGATACTGGGATTTGAACTCAGGGCATAATACTTATTAGGCAAGCAGTGTACCATGTGAAATACATATTAACTATCGTTTTTGGCTTTGTAAGGTATATTAAATAGGTAGGTTTTATTAGGTAGCCCATGAAGAGAACACCTTGCGCTATTTAGGCAGGAGAAGTTTATTTACTGAACTGCTGCCCCTGCCATGCATGGTGGAGAAGCATGGCTGAAAAAGGAAAAGGGGGGGGCAGCCCACTCCTGAGTCAGGACTTATCTAAGCTAGGGACAGGAAGAAGTGTGGCCAAGTAGGGGAAAGGTGTGGCCACACTGGATCTGGATGTGACCTCACGGTCTGAAACCCTCTAAGATCAGATAGGAGGCAAGTGACCAGAGGTGGTCCAGAATGTGACCTAGCAGGAGGGGAAGGTGACTGCTTCCAGGTCTGCCAGTTACCTAGGAAACAGATACTGTATGGAAACAGCCAAGAGGTAGGGAGGTGTCCCTGTTCAGACCTTACATTCCAGCCTTTTGATAAAAAGGGAGAAGATTCTCTCTGGCTACTTCCTGCTTGCAAGGGGCATGGACAGTAGGGGTAAAAGGCTGAGATGTGGTCCCCTCTGGGAGAAGGCAGCAGGCAGCAGCTGTGACTTGAGGTTGAGTCCTTAGATGAAGTCTGGAGGAGGCAGGTCTCTTGGATGAAGTCTGGAGAAGTCTCATGAGACATTGAGGGGCTGGAAAAAAAAAATACTAGAGAGCAACAAATAGCAAGAAGAGGGGTTTGGAGCAGAAAATTCTCCTTCATTCCAGGCTGTCCTGAAGTTGGTGAAAATGTTTCTAGCTACTTCTGACATCTGGTGACTAGGTAGGGAGAACGTCAGGTAACAAAGGCAAGAATGTAAATTCCTGTCCAGTTAAAAGGTATACAGTTATGGACATTAGATGGGCAGGCTTCTTATTTCTATTGACCTCCCAGCTCTTGCTAATTTTGAAAGGACAGGCACAAAGTGGCTAATGTGACATCATCTCCTCTTACTCCTCTCCATGGTCTCTTGTTCCCCAGACTGGCTGAGTCTAGGTGCTTATTGCTGGGATGGCTTGTCCCAGTTGGTATTCAAGGAGATTTGAACTCAAGGCCTGGGCACTGTCCCTGAGCACTTCTGCTCAAGGTTAATGCTCTACCACTTTGAGTCACAGTACCACTTCCAGTGTTTGGCTGGTTAATTAGAGATAAGAGTCTCTTGAGCCATGATTCCAGCCTGGATCTTTGCAGGTTAGTTAGGAGATGGAGACTTAGGGATTTTTCATTCCTGGGCTAGCTTTGAACTGCAATCTTTGCCACAAAAACCCTTCATTATTTCTAATTAAAGCAACAAGGAGATCAAATAGAATAAGGAGAGCTTACCTGGTCCTTATCAAGAATTGACCAACAAATATTCTGCAATGACAAAACTCATTAGATGTGATAAGAATTTTAGAACAGACATAGCATTGATTTCTTTCTGGTAACCCTAACAGTGCTTAAGATAACCGAAGTTACAGAAAGAGCCTTAGCTTTTACAAATTCAAAGCAATCTTTCACCAGGAAATCAGCAGAGTGTGATGGAACCAAGCGAGGCTCTAATCTACTTTTACCATGGTAGAGGTAGTCAGGATGGTCTACGCAGGAGTGAGGCCTGTCTCCCAGGTTGGAAGAGATGGACTGGATCTGGCTGCATGTAGACTGGCTAGTACTGAACTACAGATCCAAACTGAACAAACTTCAGGAATCTCAGACCATTTAAGCCAAATAACTTGATTACAATGCCAGATAACAAGTTTACACAGACACAGACATATACATATAGGCATGCACATACACAATCAAGTTGAGGTCGGCGTGAAATCAAATTGGCACGAAATAGCAGCTGAGCTCCCACGATGCCAAGATGGTGCATCCGCCACATGGACAATGCTGGAGAGGGCTGAAGATTTTGACAGCAAGGGTGCATTGCTTCTAGCACACATGGAGCTTCAGGTTTCACTCCCACTACAAAGACAGAGGAGAGGTCCCGCAGGGGAGGGGGCCTTGCCGGAGAGGCCGCAAAAGAGGCGGTGACTTGTGGGGGAGGCTGCAAAACAGAGGAGGCCTCCCTGGAGAGTCCACAAATGGGGGGGGTGCCCCTCACTGGGGAGGTCGTAAGAGGAGAGCGCCTTGCAGGGGAGGCTGCAAAACGGGGGCACCTCACAGGGGAGGCTGCAGAAGTGGGTGGAGTAAGTGGGTGCAGTAGTAAGCTTGATGGAAGGTTAAGGGTCAGATGAGACCCAACCCTTAATCCACCATGTGGCCATGGTGGTGAACTCAAGATGGTGAATTTCTGAAGAAGTGCAAAGAAAACCTGAACAAATGGAAACTCTGACATTGTTCAAACCTAGAATGGCTAGCCTTTGAGAGGGAACCTAGAGGGGGGGGTCCCCAGAACCCGGCCTGTGTCATGCTCTTTAGGGCACAAGACGAAATGTTGTAGAAAAGAGAAAGGAAGAAATAGGGGAAGTTAGACATGATTGGCCGAAAGAGAGCAAAGAGAGCCTGAAAGTAAACAGACTTCCGACCATTTACCATTGCAGTGGCAAAAACTGTCTACATCTGAGAATGGCATAAAATGAGGCGCTCTGGCTTTCCAGGGAGCGCAGGAGGCATTTCAAAGGGGTTTCACCACTTGGGCGTGACTCACAGCACCCCATTAAATGAGTAGGAGAGTCAGTCTGGTGAGAGAAGGAGAGCTGACCAGGCAGAAGCGGCGTCCCAACTTTCCCCAGAACACTCTAGAGAGAAATGGCCAAGCCTCCAAAATCAAGTGTCCTTGGCTCCTGAGGTGCTGGCCTTTTGGCTAAAAGCCGTAGGAGCTCTCTGGTGGCGCCACATCTGACAGAGACTGAGCAACAGAGAACTGTAGAGAGTAGTTTCACTCACCAGAGTAGGGAAGTGGTGTGGATGTGGATGGGAAGGCCAGCAATAGTATTGGTAAAAGTCTCTCGTGGTGTCTCAAGGCGGTTCAGTTTGCAGAAAAGGGGTGGTTAGGAAATTCTAACATTTCCATCTCAAAAACCCCATCCGAGTCATGGCACCATATGTAAGGTATATTAAATAGGTAGTTTTCACTAGTTAGCTGATGAAGAGAACACCATGTGCTATTCAGGCAGGAAAAAAAGTGTATTTACCAAACTGCTGCCCCCGCCATGCATGGTGGAGAGGCATGGCTGAAAAAGAACGGGGGGCAACCCACTCTTGGGCCAGGACTTATCTAGGCCAGGGACAGGAAGAGGTGTGGCCTGGTGGGGGAAAGGTGTGGCCACACTGGATCTGGATGTGACCTCAGGGTCTGGGACCCTCCTAAGGTCAGAGGGGAGGCAAGTGACCAGAGGTGGCCCAGGATGTGACCTAGCAGGAGGGAAAGGTGACTGCTTCCAGGTCTGCCAGTTACCTGGGTAACAGATACTGGATGGAAACAGCCAAGAGGGAGGGAGGTGTCCCTTGACCTTACAGGCATAAACCACCTTGTGCTCATTTTTAGATTGTATCTTCTGCCTTTTCTCTAGGGCATCATCTTCCCATCTCTTCTTCCTGCTTAGCTGGATTATAGTTATTAACCACTTCCCTTTGCTTATTCTTTGAGATGTGGTCTCACTAACTTTTTGCCAGGATGGTCCTCCATCTCTGCCTCTTGAGAAGCTGCGAATACAGGTGTATGCCACTACTATATCCGTGCCTGTATCTTTTTGTGCACATATGTTTACCTTCTGTTTCCACATGCTAATACTTTGTCCTTCCCTAAGGTGTCTTCTCTTGCTTTTCGCTATCCTTTCCGACACTTACTCCATTACTCACTGTAACACGAATTTCACTCTCTCCAGTGCATTAATGCAACTGTCATTAAAGACATTTCTAAATCAGTGGATATTCCTAGGTTGTTTTTTTTTTGGCAGTACTTGAACTTAGGGCTTTGTAATGCTAGATGAACACTCTACCTCTTGAGTTATACTTCCAGCCCTTATGCTTTAGTTATTTTTTGAAATAGAGTCTTATATGTCTAACCTAGTAGCTGGACCATAGCTTATCTATTTATGTTTTTCATGCTGCTGGGATGTCTAGGTCTTAATTGGTTTGAGATGAGGTCTTGTAAACTTTTTCTTCAGGCTGGCCTCCGACTGCAATCTTTATATCTGCCTCCTGAGTACCAAGGATACTAGATATAAATCACCATGGCTGGCCTATTCCTAGTTCTTAGGGAAATCCCATACCTCCTATATCCCATTTCAGTCATGCTTTTCAGGAGCATGTATCTTGCCCTAGGGGCCATTGTGGCAACTAGGTTTACCATAGTCTTCTGGAAAGCATCCCATAACACATGAAGACAGAACCTCACCCTGTGCTGAATATTCTGTGTTCATCAGCTACTGTGAGGTTTCCCCCTGATGCCTCTTCTGGATCTCACTCTGTCCAAATGTGCACAGTGGAAAAAACTGATGACTCTGTTCCATCATGGATGGTTCTCAGGTACGTTCTAAGTTGCTTTGGGGAATGGGGAGGTTACAGATAGTCTCGTGGGATGGAGAGTCAAGTCGCTGATTGAAGCCAACTTGGCAACACAACTTAGTCTTATCTCCCTTCTCTTGTCTCATTTCCTTTGTCTATCACTTCCCTCCTGCTCCCTAAGATCGCAAAACCTATTCTGTAGTACAGTACTGGTGCATAAGCTTCTTGCTTTCTAGGGAACTGATGCAAGCATGTACTGTTGTGTTCCTATTTTCTAGAATCCCTTAGCTTTCACAGTATCATGTATTTACTGGATCATTCATTCTAATTTGTTCACTTATTTCAAATTTATCTATTTGGACCTTCCTATGTCAGAATTTGTATCCAGGTTGATAAAGACCTTGATCTGATAGTGCTTAGTGTGTGTAAGGTGTGAGTAAATCAGAAATAACCAAATAGACAAAAATATTTCTGCTAAATGGAAGTGCTCTGAAGGAAATGTATCAAGATGAGGGATAGAAAGAGGCTTAAGTGGTGACTTATACTGAGATGGTACCTAGCTGAGTGCGCTCTATCTGCCTGGACTCCCAGAAGTGGGGTGGTGATGACTGAGTCTTCTAAGGTCTGCTTTTCAAGTTAACTGGAAATCTAGGTTTTTGTTCTCATCGTTATCCCCAGCTTTTTATACATTGACTCAGTTTTTTCTTTAGAACTCAATGGGGACAAACAAGCCTGGATTCCAGATGTGCCCCCCTTTGCTGTGCAACTTCTGCAGGAATATTTTCTGGGAAAACTTGGTATAGGTGGCTTGGTTTTGTTTATTTCATGTTGCGTCTGGTAACTGCCAAATCTGCATTTACAGTTGTTTCTTCAAAACCTGACTTGCCTTGAACCTTGCAGCATGGCCTTTTCATGCATGTCCCAGATTCAAATTCTCTACCAACTTGCCCCTGCCTTCCTTCATTGCATCTTAGTGATTTACCCTTTTTTCTCCAGAGGACCAGGAGGAAAGCTGGTGTCTACCATATTAACAAACTTCATATTCAGAAGCCCATCTCTAAATTTTGCTTACACTATTTTCTATACAGTTACCAGTGTGCCTCTTTTAGTCCCTTTCTAATAACTCGTTCATTTGGATGGTATAGATTTAAACACAACTTTGTAGGAATCCTTGCCACTGAAAAGAGTGATTGTGATGACTAAAAGTATAGGCTTTGGGCTCAAACTTTCCTAGTCTTTAAATGGGAATAATAACATAGCTCATAGGCACCTCATGAATATTAACTGAAATCATGCCTAAGAAGCCTTAGTCAAGTACTTGACACCTAATGAGCTCTCAGTAAATGGTAGTTATTACTGTAATTATTATCATGATTTTTCTGTTTTAGGGAAAACACTTCATGTCACCAATCTTTAACCCCAAGTATTGTTTGTTCTGGTTCATGTTACCTAGAAATGTATGTTCATGCAGCGTGTATAGATCAGATAGGAATCTGAAGAATGGAGTGGAAGGTATACTTAACCTCTATGTCCACATAATGATTGGCTGCCCTGTGTCTACCCTCTCTGGAAACTGCCAGGGAGAAAGTGGGAAAGTGGAGTAGCTCCCACTAGTGCCCAGGGACACCTTTGTTCATGGGGCATTTTAAGAAGCATAGAAAAGTATAGGTAAACCAAGAAAGACAATGCAAGATCCTTAGTTTCCAAAAGTTGACCTATCCTAGCTCTGAGTGTAATGAGCAATTGGAAGGCATCTCACCAGATCCTGGAGACATGGCTGTGGGGAGGGCTTCATCCATATGACCTTTTGTAAGTGAACAACAGCTAACCCCTTCTGTCCTCTTGCCTGCTGATTTCTGTGTGTCTCCCTGGGCTAGCATAGCTGGAGGCCAAAAGCCAGGGAGCCTTTGGTATCTGGGTATCTGTCAGTATCCTGGCTCAGCAAGCTATAGAGTGAATCTGGAATGTCAAATCCGTGGAGCATTCGGATATTCTTTCTCTTTGGTTGGTCTTTGTGGTCAAATACTTGTGGAGGGGGAAGGCTGTGCTTTGGAGCCAGGGAGTCTGGCTGGAGTAGTCACAGGTGCTGCACTCTCTAACTGAGCAGCTTCCCCTCCCAAGTTCAGTAAATACCTGTTTGTGACTGCGTAATGGGACATACAACACCTACAGCAAAGATTTAGGAAGGATCATCAAAGAAGATACTCCTGTACCACCTTGATAGGCTTGGGGATAGGCTGGAGAAAAGTACATTAAAATGCCAGCAATATTCTGAGTAGATAAGGATAGGATGAGACACAGAAACCAGATTTTGCGAATCTTTAGTGAGTATCAAAATTGTTTTGGTCGGTTTTTGTTGTTTGTTTTTAAAAATCCTATAGGTGACAAGAAGCCTGATTAGAAAAAGCCTAAGTAGAAAAATCTCTAGCAGCTTTATGAAAAGTATCTTAGAGAAAATCACATTAGAGGTAAAAAAACAAAAACAAAAAACCCACAACCCCCCCCAAAAAAAAACACAGTCAAAGAAACCACTAAACCTGACTAACAGTGGTATTATAAAGCGAGCAAGTCTGACATTCAATGCCTGCTTCCTCATTGTGCCACATAGGAGATTGTTTACAGTATGCCAGTGTCCAGGATCAAATTCTGGCTATGTTAAAATAAAGATCTGGTAGTTAATACCCTTAATTGCATTGGAATGAATGTAGATAGCCACTCTGTAATTCTTATAACAACTCACCTATTCACTTTAAGCTAGGGATAGGAATAAGGCAATATTGATTTCCAAATGGGACTGGTACATGCCCTTCATGTCCTAGGAGAGTTACTACATAAGCCCAGAGAATTGGCACAAGACTATTTGTAGATCACCTGTGACCTCCAGAGAGAAGTTGACTTCTCTTTGCAAAATTGAACTCACTGTCCATGGCTAAATTTGGCAAGGTCTCATGAGGGAATAGGAACCCTAATGAACTGGAATTGATGAAGCTTGTTTCAGAGTTAAGCACATTCCAGAGGTTTTTCTGGGAGTGTCTGCCATCAGTGAAGATGAATTGTCATTGTGGGCCTAGAAAGTCACAAAGGCAGATGATGTACCAATGGATTTGGTTTCCAGGTTAGCTTATTTTGCATACTCACTAGAACTCTATAATGCTGCTATGCTAACAATAAGTTGTCTTTCCTATTTGTAACCTTATTATCTCTGAATCATTAGAAGTTTAATTGGAAATAAGGCAATGCCTAGTGATTCCTAACAGCCTCCTTTATGTAACCACTGTCCTCAGTTAGGCATCATAGCTTGTTCCTAACTAGATCCCTAACAATTCTTAGAATTAGCAAATGTGTATATATATATATATATATATACACACATATATATATGTATATTCTAAGAAACGTGTATGTTTCACAAGGCAGAGATGAATGAACATCTCCCATGGATGGTTCCTTTCCTTCCATAATCCTGACTTTATGTATTGTAAACACCAGAACATGTTTCCCGAATCTGGGTTTGTAAGGTCGGATCAAGTCTAGTGAGAGTTGAGTATTTCTGAGGGTGGAAGAGATGGAATCATGACATCAGAAGACACCGAGACCCAGAGCCGGTAGGTGTGCACAGGACTTACACAGCCACTGCAAACACAAGGCTTGGCTGTCCTGTATTAAAGTCCAAGGGCAGAGGTGGACGTCTGCCTGGATTTGGAGAAGTGTGTTGGGGAAACCTCATCCATTTGGAAAACCCAGGGCACCAGAAGAGAGGGGCCAACTCCAGGGCATCTGGTGTTCACCAAATTTGGTGAAATCTTTTTCAAGCTTGTTGGATTCTGGACCGCCCCTAATGTCTCTTTCCAAGTGCTTATTCCTTACTATCTTTTAAGGGAAATACACTCTTCTACAATGAATATTAACATGTTTCTGAGAGCTCTGAAGTCCAAAAAGGTCCTTCTGATTGCTTTAGTGTTGTTGTTTTCTTTTTCTCTTTTTAATGAGACTGACAGAAGTGGGTAATTTCACAATCATTTAAAAACTCATGTTTACCCCCAAGCTTCTGGCACAAAGAATATTTGAGCCTAAGTGTTTTCTGGTGTAGTTGTGAAAATTGCTGTTCTTGGGCTATTTCTAATTTGAGAAATCTTAGAAGAATTGTTTTTGAAAAATCTCAGTATGACCACCAATTGTAATTAGTATCTGAAAATGAAGCTTCTTAGTCTATTCTTAGAGTAGGGAAATCTCTTTCTGACAAAGATAAAAAGCCAGTTAAGTAGACTAGTTTCTCTGACTAGGAAAAAATGTGAAAGGCAAGTAGAGAAAGATGGAGAGGTACATGGGAGACATGCAGCCTTTTGAGGTTTATGATCCTCATTTGAAACCTTCATTTTGCAATAATTGTTAAAAAATGTAAAACTAGAGAAACATGATTTACTATTTACTGAGGTACTGGCTTATTTCTTTTTATTGTGAAATTTGTATTGTAATAAAAAAAGTCGCTTCATATGTCCATACTGAGATATTTGCAGAAAAATAATGAAAGTCTGGAATTTACTGGAAAAGAATCAAGATTTTTATAACTGATAGCAAACGTTTCCCCTTTCTTTCCTTTCTTCCTTCCCATCTTTCTTTTCTTCTCTTTCCTTTCCCTGGATTTTATTTGGGCTAACAAGAGGAAACAGATGTTTTATATGAAGTTGGCAGATATAATTAGAATCTATCATCATGGCAGCACAAAAGGCCTGGCACTTTCTAGAGACCCAGATGGGTTGTTGAGACTTCCAGGGTATACTCTGACCTCTAAGAAGCCTTATTTGACTGGTAGCAGAATCTTTTTTAGCATCCCTTTCCCCACTCTACCACTGCAATCTGCTTATAAAAATCGTGGTTAAAATGTGAATAATTTGGGTTGAAGTTATGGTCACTTTTTGTTTTAGTCCGGATTTTTATGACACACTGACATCTCACTTTTACTGTCTGTGATTTGGATAAATTCTGGGCTTTGAGATTTTACCCTGAGAATCATCCGATTTAATCATTAGCTCATTGGATCCCAAAGCTAGCTTCAGAAAGTAGGTCAAAAATCACCCAAGGAGGTGTTTGCTTTTCATTAAAAATAATAGTAGAAATACTTAACAGTTTGGGGATTCTGATTCAGAGGCCTGGATAGAAACAACATTAAAAATATAATTCTATAAGCTGTCTACATGATTCTCCTGATAGATTAGGTTTGAGATAGAAGGAATTTTAATAGCTTGTAAGGATTCTAGTTACTCTTGTATAGACTGATTCTATTTCCATACAGCATTGCTTGATCCTAATGGATGTGACTAATGTTTTGTCTGTGTTATTTTGTTTTGTTCATTTCTGTGTCAGTAGTGGGACTTCATGTTCTTGCTTAGTTTTTTCTGCTCAAAGTTAATACTGTACCTGAACCATGCCTCTACTTCCAGCTTTTGCTTGGTAGTTAATTGGAGATAGGAGTCTCCTGGGTTGGCGTATGGAGGATGGTAGGTATCTACTAGGCTACTTCTCAAACCCATCCTTGAGCTTTCAGAACCACCAGCTGAGAAAGCAGTTTTTCTGCTTCATGTAACAGATTCCATTTCCAATGAGTTTTGTTTTTAATGTTTAACTAATCTAGCAGAAATGGTGCTCCTGGTAGGAGAGAGGTGGTGTGGAGCCATTGCAGAATCAAAGAAGGGTCTTGAGATCTTGCTATAAATATATTCAGGATAGCAAGAAGAGAGGATGGAAGGAAGAATTGAGTTGCTAAGTCAGGAAAGATGAGGAAAGATGAGTGGTGTCCGAAATACACCATTACAAAAATCTCAATAATTCAGAGTTAAGAAATAGCACATTACATTGTAATATCAGATGTGGCAATGTATTCATACACAATGAACACAGATTCACTAAAGGACTGTATACTCAGCAGAGGAGTCCAATGGTATAATTCCTCTGAACAACTAACTGTTAAACTAAACGATGAATTACCAGGAGGCTGAAAAATGTTTTGTTGGGGGTGAGAGTAGGCATGGAGAAGTCTAGGTTAGTTCAGTCACTTTATGAATGGATGGATGGCCTGGTTGTACAATTCAAGTTATTCTGGATGACATTATCATTGGGAAAAGGACTGTGGTTACCTGGTAGTGCTTATATAAGAATGATAAAGAATGATAATTATTCAGATGACTATTATTTAGTTTCAAAACCTCTTTTGCAGCCAGTCATGTTGTGGAATTGAGGGAAGTAAAAATCTTTTATCAGATAGTATCACCTGAAAAGCAAAGTTGTTTTGTTTCTTTTTTTTTTCACGCCTGGTCCCCTCCCTGTCAGATATGAAGAAACAAAAACAAAGTTTTTGATTCTCCTTTTAGGGGAAGGTACATTTTACATTCTGAGTCAGGCAAAGAGAGTCTGTAACCACAGGACAGCTGGGAACTCAGGTCCATGGCGGGCACCCAGAATGGAGGTGAGGAAAAGGCGCCTCCCTGTCTGCTGACAGCAGCTGAGGGCTTCACCCACTGCTTCCCTCCCTACAAAAATCCAGCTGGAACCAGTGTGTGCTGAGCTTCTTCCCAGTAGACAGGAGCAGATGGCCCCACGCGGTCCCTGATCAGTGGATGATACCAGCTGCATAGCTGCATAGCTGCTGCTTTACTCATGCCTGATTGAGACACTGGAGGTGAGAGTCAGTTACCTCGCATTTCTTCCCTCAGCTGACACCACTCACTTTGCTCTAGCTTAGCTTTCAGTTCAGGTTCCCTGTACTGGGAGAATTGCTTTTGCTTATACTCCTGAGAGCCAGATTTGGCCAAGAACAGGTGCAAATCTCCTTGGCTTCAATCAAAGCATTTGAGAGACACTTTACTTTTCCCCTCCTCTTCACCTGTCAAAGAAAAGGGGCTGTCAGAATTAGATTACAAGCAATTTGCTAAGTGCAGCAGCCACTCTGTACAGCCCTGAGGAGGGAGACAATGTGTCAAAGTACCTTCCATCATTTCCCCAAAGATGTAGGGGAACTTGGAGAGGCAGAGCGGGGATGAAGTGGCACTTCCTGGGGAGCTAGGCAGTCTATGTTCTGGGGCTCAGGTGGTCACTTACTACATCTAAGTCCCTTGAAAAGTCACTTAACTTACTGACCTTCTGCGTTCTCCTTTTTAACAAGGGATAGCATGCCTGGATTAGGGGAAAGCAGGTAGATTGGCCTTCACTCCTATTTTTATGCCTTGGAAAATGCTGTCTGGAACATGGTATGGGGGAGGACCAGGAAGCCAATCTCAGCTAAGTAAGAAAGAACAGTCGACTATTGATGTTTGCTAAGTGCGTGGATCAGGGAATATAGGAGCACCTGTGTTATGTAATCATTCCATACATGTGTCTGCAGGTTGTTCTACAGTGATTGGTCAACATTTTCCAATTCATAACTGCCCAGAGCTGGTGATATATATGTATATATTTATATATCTACACACATATGTACATATATACAATATATACATATATATATACATATATACACACACTTCCATGGAGCTTTTACTATACTTAAGAACATATGGAATTCTGTGCTTCCATCAGAAAGGACACTGCCCTATTTGTTAGGAAATGGAAGGGCTTGGAAAAAATCATATTAAGTGAAGTAAGCCAAACCCAAAAGAAACATAAGTCCCATGGTTTCCCTTATTTGCACAATTAGTATATGTAGGATAATTTATCAGATGAGCAGAAAATGTCAAAAGCTATGTACATATGACCATATAAGATGGTGCTAAGCGAAATGAACCCCAAGATATAGACTCAAGAGGTTTTTCTTCTTGTTGTTTTTAATGTACTATGTGATTTTTTTTGGTTTCTTTTGTATGTTCTTTCCCATATTGCATATCCCCTGTTGTCACTGTATTTGATTTTGATACCCTGCATCTTGTATATACGTTTATCTAGTTTGGGGAGAGAAGGAGAATAACAAAATACTGAAACAGGACACAGGATGACCATAGCAACAATGATACTCACAAAACACTATAATGGAACTGATCTTTACAACTTCAGTCGGAGGTGGAGGGGTGGGGTGGAGACAGGGGTGTTGAGGAAGGGAAGGGATAGTTGGAAAAAAAAAACAAAGGAAGGGTTAACAAGACATGTACTCATTACCTTCCTCAAGGTAACTGTAATCCCTCTGTATAGCATCTTTACAATAAAATAAAATTTAAAAAAGAAGCCGGGTGCTGGTGGCTCACACCTGTAATCCTAGCTACTCAGGAGGCTGAGATCTGAGGATCACGGTTCAAAGCCAGCCCGGGCAGGAGAGACTGTGAGACTCCTATCTCCAATAAACCACCAGAAAACCGGAATTGGCACTGTAGCTCAAGTGGTAGAGCGCTCGCCTTGAGCTGAAGAGCTGAGGGACAGCGCCCAGGCTCAGAGTTCAAGCCCCACGACCGACAAAAAAAAAAAAAAAAAGAATATAGTATGATTTTTATGAACAAGGAAACTAGGCTTCATAACAATTAAACACCTTTCTCGGTCACTCAGCTAATAAGTTACAGAAGTGAATTTGATTCAGTACTTCCAGTTCCCAAGTACTAAATGATCACCTATACTATTTCCAATTAAAGAACACTTCAGTAAAGATACCAAGTAAGTGCCATTGCCTGTAAATACCCAGCAATCAGAAAGGGACTCCAGAGGTTCATTTACTGCTGCTTGCTCAGACCTCTTGAGCTTCAAAGTGCTTCCGAAATACTGAGTGTTAATTACCTAGACTTAGACAACTTGTTGGAGGGATGCACTGGTGGAGGTCTACCCACCTCTGGAGTTCCTGCTGGCAGAATTTGGACCAGTAAGCCCTGAGTGGACCACTGGACAGGATTAGAGATGCTTGTGGATAGGAAAGGTATAGTAATGAGGGCCCTTTCACCTGCATCTGTTCTGTCCTCTAGAACTTGGCAATTATCTTGGCCTTATTTCTTATCAAAGAAAACAAAGGAATTAAATAGTACTTTCTGTGGCTTTTCTCAGCTAGGGCAGGGGGGTTTCAGTGCTGATGACCAAGGATAGACTGACCCAGCATAGCAGACCACTCTCTTTACTTTCCTGAGAACTGGAATGCACTGAAATCAGAGAAGTGACATGACTTACAGAGGTGTAGTAGGCAGGTGAACTTGGGTAAACTTTTAGAGTAGTAAACTCCTTTGTGGCTCTGATGGAATTATAATTCTGTTGTGTTTTGTTTTGTAGCTAAGAAACTTAAAAGATTAAAAAGTTGTAAATAGAGGGCTGGGAAGGTGGCTCAGTGGTAGAGTACTTGCCTTGCATGCACGAGGCCCTGGGTTCGATTCCTCAGCACCACATAAGCAGAAAAAAAAAAGCTGGAAGTGGCCCTGTGGCTCAAGTGGTAGAGTGCTAGCATTGAACTGAAGAGCTGAGGGATGTGCTCAGGCCCAGAGTTCAGGCCCTACGACCAGAACAACAACAACAAAAAGTTGTAAATATACATGTTAAAGACTGAAAATATAGGTGAATGTAGATCTTTTCAGAGAAGTGGAATTTTGCTTTATATGTTAATGATTTCTCCCCTTGATTTCTCCCCCTCCTCTTTCTACTCAATTCAGTTCAGTTGGTACTATTTATTTCCTTTTATAACACTTAATTCTGGGGATGTGATCAGAATAAAAATCTTCAGGTTGCAAATATCAAGGAATCTGGATTTTGCATTGACTAGGCTGCGGTGGTTTGCCAGCCAAGTTTGCTGTCTTATGCACACCCTAAGACTTTAAATCTCATTCGCTTTGAGGTTCCCTCTCTGCCAATTTATTTGTCACTCACATTCATGTGCTCTCATGCATACATGCATGTGCACATATGCATGCACATACATTTTGATTTTGCTATTGATAAAACAGTCCAAACATCAGTGAGGCTGCACTGCAGGCCCGCCTGGTTTAAATCTAAACTGCCTGGAAGATTTAAGTAGTGAGTGAGTGGTAGCAGGTGCAGATTTTGTTACAGTCTTCTGAACTCATCCCATAGTTCTTTGATTTCTTTTCATCCAACACCCTCCCCTGAATTCTTTCCAATAAATACTATAGCTACATGACCCTGTTTCAGAGCTGAAAGGAGATTTTTTTTCTTCACTGACTAAATGGTATCTAAATTAAACTACGATTCCTGCTTCAAGGAATAAGGAATAAACTCCAAGCTGTTAGCTGCTGGTCCAGTATCTTCAATTTGCATGTAGGGCTGCTTTTCTATATCCTATTCTAGAAAAGCCAACGATCAACTTGCAAAGAATTACCCATATCCTGGGAGAATATACTTATCCAGCTTCCTGTTATCTTAAAATGCAAATCTGATATTAATGAACTCTGAAAATTTTCAGTAACATCCTATACTTGTAGAAAATGAGTCTTAACTCTGTAGAATAACATATATGACCCTCTGTAACCTAGCTGCTCACGACCCTCCACTCTCTGCCTTGCTCCTGCTAAGGGGAAGTAATTGGAGTGGATTATTGAATTCTCTTTCAATTCTACTCTTGTAGGTACTGTTTCTTATGCCCTTTCATTAATTGTCCCCTACTTTTGACTCCTACATTTAATATTATAACACCAGAATGTCTTCAATAAGATTCTGTATTCCTCTTTCTGATAGTCCCAAGAGAGATCTTTTTCATGAGACCATTCAGAAGCCTAGGTGTCTTCTGCCTTGTATATTTCTTTATCAGTATCTTCATGAGACTGGTTTTAGGAACCATTTTTTTGACATCAAAGGCCTAGGATGCTCACATCTCTTATATAAAATGACATAATATTTGTATATATCCTTCAGAATACCTTAAATCATCTCTAGATTATTTATAATACCTGAAACAATAAAAATGATATAGAAACAATTGTTACATTATTGAGGGAATAATGGTAATTTTTAAAAGTCTATATGTATTCAATACATATAATGGGACTTTTTATTGGATGCTTTCAACTGAGGTTGTTGGAATTCATGAGCATAAAACTTGTTGGGAACTAGCTGTACTATACTTACTGTGATGTTGTTGTCTGTGTGGTCCCCAAGGAGCTTTCAACCACAGATTCCATCTAGGCAGCAAAATGGAAAGTGGATGAAGCTGGGACAGACCTTCCACCTTTAGTGACTTTGGCTTAATAAGAACTTTGGCTTAATAAGTTTAGTCTCCTTGGAGGTATAGCTCAGTTGGTAGATTGCCAGCCAATGAGCAAAAGTGGCAGGTAACAAGTTCAAGTCTGGGTCTTAGACTTAAAGCAAAAAAGGAAAGAAACAATGGATCATACCAACCTAATGAAGTCTGCTTAAAAGCCTTTAGAACATGGAGTTCATAAAGGTTTCAGATTGATGAATAAATACATTGAGGTTCTGGGAGGTTAGCACTGGAGAAGCCATGGGAATTCCTTGTCTTTCCTACATACCTTGGGCTATTGTCCCTCTTCATTTGGCCATTTATTTATATCTTTTATTTAAAAAATAGATGTATAGTGATTTCTATGAGCCGTTATTGCAAATTTGTGACGTGAGGGGAAGATTATATGGACCTCCAATTTATAACTCATTCTTTTAAAGTATGGAAGGGTTAGACTTTCTGTCTTGTGCAGCTCCATCCTTGACCTGTGAAATGTTTTTCACCTCTAAGTTGTTAGGATTTTCATAGAACATAGGGTTGGTGTCTGGAGATTTAGAGAATGTATTGATGCGGACATTCCCTTACATTATAAATACTTTTTTCTCTTTCTTCTGAAGTTTATTACCTCTTACAGGTATTTTGAGAATTGATATACATATTAGGCATGTTATACATATTGGAAAAATTCAAGTTCTGTAATATATATTTTATACTCTTGCCAGTTTAAGAGGGAAGAGACAAAAATTTTTATTTGCCAGAATAAAGAATAAGAATAACCAACAAAATTCAAATGTTAGTCATAATAAACTATTTGGTCAGATTTAATGGCTCACATTAGGTGGATAATATATTCGTCCACTCTGAAATTTGATTGACTATTACATTATGAATTTTGAGAAAAAGAATAAGATCATACTGCAGAATTCATAAATAGTCCTGCTTCATATCCCGTAAGTCTCCTGTCCACCTGGTGTTCTACCTCTGCAGTAGCATTAGCAGTCAGGAGAGTAGCAGTGTTGGTGATAATGATGGCAGTGCATTTGAATAGTTTCCATTTTAGCAGTTAGAAGTGTCAGTATTGTAGTATCCCATTCAGTTCCAGTAAAAGTTAAAAATCAAAGTGCCCTCCTCTGGGTCACAAGAACCTAGAGGGTCACTTTTGAACCTAGAGCTTATTTTGGAGCCCTCTACTTTGTATCAAGTCTCATGAAACGGAATTTCTGTCTGTGATTCCATCTCTTGCTAGATTCTGAGCATCTTGAGGAAAGTTGGCCTTTTCCAGTTTAGCTATGTATTTGTAGAGCGCAGCCTAAGGCTAGGTATACAGTCAGCAATCAGTAGGCACTTAAGGCATTTCAGTCAAGATCTCTTAATTCTGACACTATGGGTATTTGAGGCCAGATAATTCCTCATCATGGGCTGTCCTTTTGGGCCCTGCAGGATATTGAGTACATACCTGGCCTCTACTTGACAGATGCCAGTATCATATCTCTGTAGCCCCCAATCAGAAAAAACAGAAATGTTTCTACATATTCTAGAATTTCCCTGGTAAGTGAAATCCTCTTGATTAAGAACGGTGAATTAAAATTCAATGAAGGCCCAGAACCTCGGAGTCATTTTTACATCCATAAAGATGTTTCCAAGCCGGGAAAGGACTATGATGGACTCAAGGACTATGATGCATTTTCTATGCTTCAGTGTGTCCAGAACTGAAGGTCAGCTCTGGCTGCTCACAAATTGTCTGGAGTGGTAGTAGGCCTTTCCCAGGATTACCAGGAAGTTCTCTCCAGAGGCAGCTTTCCCTGGGTCATGCTAATAAGCTGACTGGCCTAGTAACACCTGGCAAAATCTCATTGGTTTTTACCAAAAATGTGCCTTGGTGAATTTCCTGGCAGAGCAGGAGCTGTGCTCTGTTCCCTGTCTCTCTATTTCCAGATGTGTCACTGGTGACACATAGAGCCCAGGAAGAACTCTATTGGAAACCCACATTTTATTCTTGGCCGGCCTCACTGTTGTGATTTTTTTCCCTATGTTTAAGCCAGTCTGGGCAGAATCACCCATTTACTAGTTGGTACCCACCATTTTTACTGTTAAAATTCTAAAGCTTATTCTGCAAGGAGAAAACATTGTGGATGTTATTGGTTAATCTAATGATTGGAGATAACCCTCCCTGTTTGCAGTATCTTTATTATTGATAAGAGATATGGAGAGAAAAGCTTGGAGAAAAATGAGGGAGGGGGTGACACTTTTCAAAAAGCGATGTACTCCTTACTTGACTTACGTAACCTCTCTATATATCATGTTGATAATTAAAAACAGGAGAGAATATGCAGATTCAACATTTATTAGCTGTGCCATTTTAGACAATGTCCTTAGCTTCTTGGGCCTTTGGCTTGTTTGTTTTTCTTCAAACCAGAGTGATCAATGTGTTTAATAAGTTGTCCAACAATATTTAGTATGATATACTATCAGTATACCTTGGTCATCCAAGGAAATGGTACAGTGTGATTGCTCATGGCCCCTGGACTGTAAGTTCCATTAAGTCAGACTGTGTGTAAGTCTGTTTTACTTTCCCCCTCCAGTTCCCAGGACCTACAAGGAATTCTATAAGTACATGGTGAATGACTGACTTCATGACAAAAATGGAAAGTCAGACACTCAAGTCCTTTCCTTTGTCCCAGTGGGGGATGGAGGAGGTGTTTGTACAACTGTAAGGGTTCAACTAATGTTTACTGGGGATCATAAACTCACATACCCACATGGGTAGGATATATATATATATACATACATATATATATATACATATATATATGTATATATATATGTATACATACATATGTATATAGGTAGGATACACATAAAAATATATATTCTATATATATAATAAATATATATATAGCGAGGATATACATAACAAATGTGAGACAACACAAGGTGATATTAAGGACAGCAGACTTTTCTGTGGTAAGTCTATTCATCCTGGAATGACAAAATACCAGAGACAGGAGTGGCTTTTGTACAACAGAAATGTATCTCTCACAGTGGATACTGAGAAATCAAGACCCAGGTTTGGTAGATTTGGTACCTGATGAGAGGCCTTCCCTTTTACCACACAATATCCTAAAGTATCTGTGTACTTGAGAGATAGTACCATTGACTCAACAGGAATTTTCTTCCTTCTCTTTTTATTATACAACCTTCATGTTATACAATGCCTGGCATGTTCTGCAAAAATAGCTGGCTCTGAAGTTTAGACATTTCATAGGTGTTTTAAAAAATAAATATCTATCTTTAGTGTTTTTCTGCTTCTGATTTGCAAAGTGTTTTTGAGTGTGATGACATTAAAAAAAATTCTACTGAATGTGTTGGGCCCCAGTGACTCATGCTTGTAATCATAGCTACTCAGGAAGCTGAGATCAGGGAATTGAGGTTCGAAACCAGCCTGGGCAGACGAATCCAAAAGGATCTTATCTCCAGTTAACCAGCAAGTGTCCAGGAGTGGACTTGTGCCTCAAGTGGTAGAGTATCAGCCTTGAGGAAAAAAGCTAAGGGACAGAGACTAGGCCCTGAGTTCAAGCCCCAGTACTGGCACAAACCAAACAAATATGTCTCTTCTGAAAGTATCATAACCATCCTGAAAAAACCCAGCTATTCTTTCTCTAAGAATCAAATCCTGTGTAGGTCCCTTGTGAACGTTTTACATTGGATGCCAGGTCAAATGTTGTACATGTTTGGCAGCTATCAGTTAATTGCCTAATTTTCTAATATCAGAAATTGTTTAAAAATGCCAAAATGCTAACATTTATTCCACTTAAGAGGGAAAATAATAGGAAGCAAATTTCTCAGAGATAACTGTCATTTGCCTTTCCTCTAGAGACTTACATACTGGGTTACTTATATGGCCCAAACAACTTCAGGTTTTCTTATTTCCTCAATACAACTAATTTCTTTCAGATTAAGTGAGGCCAGGCTCTGATTGCAGTATGATTCAGATATCTTTGCATCTCTGTCTTTGTTTATAATTTTTGTAGCATTTACCAGCCAACTTACCAATTTTTTTTTACCATTCACCTCATAATCTGTTTCTTTGCCCCTAAATTTTTTGTTGCACTTGACAATTCGGTGGTCATTATTGTTTTATTCTTTTTTCTCTGTGAGAATTTGTGTTTCTCAGGTATTTGTTATTGCATCTCTGGCCTTTCACAGTGATTGGTAGAAGGATTTCCTTTTCTCCAGTGGGCTGAGAGCCATAACTGTATTTTTCTTTTTTCTTCATGAACCGGACACCTTGTACAGAATTTGCGCTTAATAGCCACTCAGTAGATATTTATTAAATTGAAATGTAATGAAAACTAGTGAGTTTTTATTTAAGTAAGACCATAAATTGTCACTATCTTTTATGCATTTGAAATTCTTAGAAACATTTTTCTTCAGTATTGCTCTTTTGTTGAGGTTGAAGAGGTTGAGTTTAGAGTAAATGAAATGAACCACAGAATCTTTGAGCCTGAACTCTATTATTACTAATAAAACCACCAGCAATCTTTGGTGTAATACTTCCTTACTTCAAGCCCATGTGTTCCTCAGCCATGTGATATGCTAGGCTGCAGAGCTTGTCTTCTCTTACCCCAAGACACGTCTTCCAGTCCTGTAAGTAAGGTAGGCAGCTTCCCTGCAGAACTAAACCTTACTGAAATTTATGCTCACTGATTTTCATAGAAATGAAAACCAGCTGCTTTCAGCTGAAAATATTTTTCTTCATAAAGATGGTTATTCCATCATTCTATATCCTTCTCTTCCCTAGGTATAATTTTCTTTTCCATTTGACATTCTTTTTTGTTCTCTTTTTCCAAACCATTAAATGCTACTTTCTCAACTTACTGGTCCTTTGCCGAAATGAAATTGGGCTGGGTATGATTAGTAAGTGATTGTTGATTTTAGGTGTACTTAGGAATATGTCTCATACCATTAAAATCAGTCGATTCATCCAATCTTGGGGAGTAACTGAAATACCCTGTCCCCAAGTCATACATGGTAGGATCTTTTTAAGCCTGTTATCAACTATTCCCATCTCAGTTTCTCCAGTTACTAAATTTATAAGATATGATTTATTTGTTACAAATGCTTTGCAGGGTTCAAAAGAAACAAATGATGCACAAGGGAAATAGATTGAATTCAGGCCACATATATTTTTCTTCCCAGATCTGGTTTATCAATAAACCTTAATAATTTCTCAATTCTAAAAACACATGGAAATTCTAAAGGAGATTTTTAAAAAAGAACATGATAGATTCCAAGTGCACTTTTACCTTTTCATATGGCTTCTCACTTAGAGCCGCGCAAGCTTCTTCTTTCTAGTTACTAAGAAAGTATATCAACCAGGCAGCTTCCTTTGCTTATTGATTTTAACAAGGCTATTGATTTACACTTGAGCCAGAGGCCTCTGAACCCTTTTGTTTGTTGGTGTTTTCTTTCTTTCTTTTTTTAATACGAGCCCATTTGAAAACTTCCCATATGGACTGAGTTGCAAAGGTGGTCCCAGTTCAGCATCCAAAACAGATTGCTTCTGCAGGAATGAAGTGGGCATTGGTACATGGGGCAGTAGGCTAAAGGTGATGGCCAGTAATCACTCACGGTTGTTTCTTGTGAACCTCAGACATCCAGGCTTACAAGAAAGAACATGGTACAGTGTGCCATCTGGGCTTCCAGTCCAACGAAGGAGAGAAAAAATCTGTTAGCAATATTTAGTGCTGCAATAGGGAGCAACAAATACACAAAGAGGGTCAAGTGACAGCTCTGGATGAACTCCAAAGGAATTGACCTCTGAAGGCTTAAGGTTTATGAAGGTTAAGGAAGATCAAGGTGTTTCAGGTATATACGACCAAGCATAGAATCTGACATCAGGAGCTGGATAGTTTGTTTTAGCCAGATACATGCAAACCATGAATAACCTAGTATTGTTTATCTTAGGTTCTCTAGCCTATACATGTTTTATCATTTTTTCTTTCAATATTTTTTGGTTGAAGTTGATATCTCTGCTCTTCTGTATTCCTATCAGGCTTACTGAAAATCTTACATTACTATTGTTTTGAGACAGTCTCACTATATAGCACAGACTAGCCTTGAATTTGTGATCTCTCTGCTCAGCTAATTGTCAGAGATTACATGTATGTACCACCACACCTACACCTACATTACTTTTTGTGTTCCTTTACATTCACCAGTTTTCCTTATCTACCTCTGAGCTATTCAAGGGAAGAACCCTTGAATGTCTGTTTCTTCAGTGCTATGTTCAGTGCTGGCAAATATAGTTTGGAAATGAATGCTCTCCATGAATATAGAACATTCTGGGTGGTGTTACTTTCAAGTGTACAGAAGGCAAAGTTTGGTTTCAATATTGGTTTCTAAGTTCATGGTATGAACTAAAATGTTTTTCTGTTTTCTTTACTTTTTTACTTTTTTTGTGATAGCATAGAGAATTGAACCTAGAGGCTTGTGTTTGCTAGAAAAATGCTCTACCACTTAAGCTATACCCTTAGCCATTCTTTTTGTCTTTTGATATAGCATCTTGCTAACTTTGCCTGCACTGGCCTTAAGCAATCATTCTTTTTTTTTGTGGCAGTCCTGGGTCTTGAACTCAAGGATGGGCACTGTCCCTGAGCTTCTTTTGCTCAAGGCTAGCAGCAGCTTTTTGGAGATAAGAGTCTCATGGATTTTCCTTCCCTGGGCTGGCTTTGAACCATGATCCTCAGATGTCAGCCTCCTTAGTAGCTAGAATTATAAGGATGAGCCACTGGTACCTGGCTCTCTAAAGCTAAATTTATAGGTTTGTGTCACTAGGCTACACTTCTCAATTAAATTTTATGTTGACTTGGACAAAGCTGAGCTAGATTTCCTATGACATTATTTTATTTTATTCAGATTATAGTCATCAAATTTGAGCTTAAAAACATGCTTCTGTCTCTGTAGTGTCTTCACTAGTGTCTTAAAGGGAGTATTGATTTGAATATTTCTCTCTCATTGGTATTTTCTTTTTCAAAGGTAGCTAGAGGTGGTGATTGTGCCACTGATGAAAATGATAAAAACAAAATAGCTCCTTTGATGGGGGATTGCTGTTTAAGTTACAATAGCACATAATCCTTTAATTAATTTATGAGGTAAGTACTATACTTACCCTCCTTAGTAGTTAAGGAAAATGATGAGCATGAGGATGTGGTAGTGAATGATCACAATCCCACAGTGCCCATGCTCAGTCATGGCTCCTGTGTAACAGCAGGAAAATCTCACGTCTAGAAGAGTCCTTAGGAAGTCAGTTATCCTCTTCCCTTTCCAGAGTCAAGATCACATTTGAGCTAAGCGCACTGCCTAGAACACATTTTCCACAACTTTGTTGATCTGGTGAACAGCTTTCCACATTCAGAACTCACAGCTTCTGCAGTGATTCTGGTTGAACGTTTCTTTAACATTCCCAGGTCCCAGGTAGAGTTTCTTCTTCTCTGGCTCTTATGTCTTACATTCCGCCTGCAAAAATTTTATTCTTATACCTCTTGCTAAGGAGTTAGACTCTAAAGCTAATTGGGTCCCCTGCTAGCGATCTCTGCTCACAAAAGTGGATCTTGGGAGTCTTTCTCCCCTGAGGGAGAATGTTCACCCCTTGAGGCCAGAGGGATGATGAATACTGTGAAGGTGTTAATGGCTAAGTCATGAATTTCCATGTTTCTGCAAGTAACAAGTCTGTGTCTTCCTTCTGAAAAGCAGCCATTGTTCTGCCAGTTTCTAAATCTTAATTTCTGAGGAAAGATAAGAACCTAGTTTAAAGACTCTTTTTCTGCTTATTTCCTTTCCTTTTATACTTATATTCATTTTCTTTTAGGTTTTGTCCCTTTCCTTTCTTTCTTTTCTTAGAAGTAAGACATATGTCAGCCAAGAATACTGCAGGTCTACATACTCATGGTTCACTAATTCTTTCTTTTAATACTTTTGCCTTCTCACCTTATTTGGAAAGTCTTAATTCAACTCTCCCCAATTGCTCTTTGCTATATTCTCAACTGTGGAAACATTAAATAGGCAGATTCTGGGGTGCTGGAGCAGTTGGTATTGTAACATGGAGGCTACTAGCATTATCATAAATGACCTCCAATTGTTATGGCTTTCTTGATGATGAGGATGTTTGTCACCTGGAGCACAAAAGGAAGCAGAATAAGGGGAAGAATGCCCCAATTTTGCATGATGCACCATGGGAATTAAGTGGCATCATTTGATAGAGTAAGAAGACTGTAAACATAAAGTCAATACTCTAAGGTATTTTCAGTAAAGTACTGAGAGCATTTTAGGGCCTTGAGTTTTCTCCTGGCTTTTTTGTTCAAGGATGGCCGTCTGTCACTTGAGCTTTACCTCCATTTCCCTGGCTTTGTGCTGGTTAATTGGAAATAAAAGTCTTTTGAATTTGTCTACTTGAGCTGACTTTGAACCAGGATGTGCACATCTCAGCCTTCTCAGTAGCTAGGATTATGGATGTGAGTTTACAGCACCTGGCTTAGGTATCCTTGAACAAAGTTAGAGCCATTTGGGGGCATTTAGTGTGATAGAAATTTCTAAGTCTTTCAGTATGTCTTAGAGTTAACCTCTCTCATGAAAGATAGGCAAAGAATATATGTTGTATACCTACCATATGTTAGGCACTGTGCTGAACTATGGTATATATTATAGTTATTTCTGAAAAAGTAAAGATAATGGTAGCTTGACAAGAAAATATTTCTTTGATACGTTGTTTATGTGCTTATTCATACTGAAGAATATTCTCAAGTTAATATGATGCTTGTTGGATCATCTTGCCAGAAATGAATCATAAAGTAGTCTAATAGCAAAACAGAACTGAGATGTACTGGGTCTTTGGCAGTAACTATCTGATTCTAACCCCTTTTTCTTTCTCTGCCAGGAATCTTACATTATCTCTTCAAGGCAGAGCAGTCTTCAATGTGTATTTATTAGTATAACTTTCTTTCCCTTACTTTCCCTTCCTCCCAATTAGTTTCTTTAGAATAGCATTACTATTTTTTTTCTTCTCCATATTATGAGTGACATGAAGCCCCAGGCTTACTGATGTGTACAGGTTAGACTGTTTCAGATCCATTCAGTGCTCTACTTCCCAAATGGCAAGTCTAAGATACCACTATTGCTGAAGGATGTTGGAAAGATTATGATAGACTCCACTATTCATCCATGCTGACACACAATATGTTATCATGTAATAGAGTAGAACAAAATGTGTTACCACTTGAAAAGGTATTTTAATATTGGAGCTTGTGAAATTCAGGGAACTTTTATGAGTCAGAATAAACAGTTGCTCATGTCCTCAAACTCTTGTAGGTTATACTGGGGCACAGCTATATTTAGTAATAGGTCTTGGTGTCAGTAGCCCCATAAACATACTAGGGTAGATACTGCAGAAGAAGCTAGCTAGCACCAAGGTATGGGATTCAGAAGAAAGGGATTTGGAAGAGCAAGAGAGTAGATGAATCATGAATCTTTGGGTGTGTTGAAGGCAGAGGGGGACTGAACTCAGGACATAATACTATCCAGGTTCTTAAGCCATGCCCCTAGATGACAGCGAATCTTTACATGGCCATAGGCAAAAGACTAACATAAAACCTCCCATCCAAGATGCCAGAGTAGGCTTAAAATTATTGTGTCAGGAACTCTAATTACTAGAGCAGAGAAAAAGCTAAGGAAAAGACTAGGGAAAACTCAGATGAATCAGAGTGGTCTAATCTGAGGATGTTAATATCACAATGCAGCCCCTTTTTGATAATTTTTAGCTACTGGTAAAAATGGAAGGAGCATAAGATACTGTGTAGAAACCCTTGGCCATGCCCTGAAACTCTACTTCTTAATAAAGAAGTCTAAGGTAGGGTTTCAATTCATCTTTATTTGCACATGTATGTGTGTGACTGAGAATAAGCTGGTACCAGGTCTTGAATTCAGGGCCTGACTTTTTTGTTCAAGGATGACAGTCTACCACTTGAGCTGTACCTCACTTCCCTGGCTTTGTGCTGGTTAATTGGAAATACAAGTCTCTTGGATTTGCCTGTTTAAGTTGGCTTCAAACCGGGATCCTTACAACTCAGCCTTTTGAGTAGCTATGATTACAACTACAGCACCTGGCTTCAATTTGTATTTCTATAGGCCTATTAATATTATAGGCACAATAGGCATTGAGTAATACTTTTTCATTATATTGAATTTACACAGTATTTGTTAGATATTTCAAGGAGTCCATCATGCATGTCTCTCTTCTAAAAGATTATCTCTTTTAAAAGTTATACAAAGGAGGTGCCATTTAACAAATCAGTTTATGAATACAATGCAACTTGGTCAATGTTAGCCTTTTCAACATTTCTCCCCCACCCTTTGGCCCATCCCTTCCCATATTTTTCTGAAGTTTGTGGTATATACAATGAATTCTTGACTGCATTCTCTTCTTTTCCTCACTTCATTTTTCTATCCCTCTCCCCTCGGTGCCACCTCCCTGTTACATGTACCCCATATCTGGTGTTGATTTTGTTGAGCTTTGACCTAGTCCTTATAAAAATTATATTTGAGCTCTTCATAGAATCTATTATACTTCAGTTAATTAATTTGTAACCACTTGCATATGACCCAATGTGTCTACTTAAGGATTTATAGGTACATTCTATCTACCACAATTGAGGAAAACCATGAAACCTTTGTTTCTCTGGGTCTGCCTTACTTCACCTGTTATCATTTTTCCCAACTCTTTCCATTTCCTTACAAATGGTACAATATCATTATTTCTAATGGATAAGTAAAATTCCATTGTGTATATATACCACATTTTCTTGATCCATTTGTTCATTGAAGGGTTTCTGGGCTGGTTCTGTAACTTGGCTATGGTGAACAGTGCTGCAATGAGCGTGGCTGTGTTGGTGGCTTTACTTTAACCTTGCTTATGTTCTATTAGATTAAGACCCAGGAGTAGAATTGCTGGGTCAAGTCTTTCCATTTCCTAACGGAAAAGGAAAAAAAAATTATATTAAGTGAAGTAAACCAGGACCAAAGAAACATAGGTCCCATGGTTTCCCGTATTTGCAATAACTAGTATATGTCTGAGATAAGCAGAAAAGGTCAGATAAGTTGATGTTAGGTGAAATGAACCTAAGATAAGTATTCAAATTTTTTTTCTTTCTTGTGATTGTTTTTAACATATTTATAAGATGATTTCTTTGTTGCTTTGTATGCCCCTCCCCCACGGTGTAACCCCTGCTTTCATTGTATTTGATGTTGCTATAATTTGTAGAGGGGAAGGGCAAAAACAAACCATTTAAATAGGGATACAGGTGGACCCATTGAAACAATGAGATGTAAAGTCATTATGTTGAAAAAGGAACTTTACAACTTTGGCCAGGGTGTGGGGGTGTGGGAGGGGAGATGGGAAGGGATGGGAAGAGGAAACAAAGGAGGAGGCAACAATGCTTGATAAGAAATGTACTCATTACCTTGCCCATGTAATTGTAACCCCTCTGTACGGTATTTTCACAACAACAAAAAAGAAGAATTGCTGGGTCATTCTTTGACTGTGAGCTCTAAGAGGAAAGACATAATACCTGCTCCTAGTACATGAGAAGAACTTAGTTGATATTTGTAAGGGAGTGGATAGAGAAGGAAGAAGGAAGAGTACTTTCATATACAAGAAGCACTTAGCTGGAAGATTTGCCCTATGAAGTTCTCATTGAAACCTATGCTGTGCCATGTGGTACCGAACTTCCACCTCTTTGCACATGCAACTCTCCATCTGAACTGTTCTTCCTCGTCCCCACTAACACTTGCCTTTGCTTTTATCTCTTCCTTTTTTTCCTTGTCATCTTCAATCTGACCAATACATCCTTTCTTTAAGCTTCTTAATAAAGGGCTGGTTACTATTACCTTTGGGTGACCATGAAGTAATTTGGTCATTTTATGATCATGTTTCACAGTTTATTTTTAATTATGTGACTTTATAACTGAATTGTCAAAAGTACTCTTCATTTGGACATCATGAGAGTTAATCTCATTGTCCTTGAATAGCTGTATATACCATTCAACTCTTGAACAAGTTAACCTTTACCAGTAGTAGCTACCTAAGGAAGCTGCTTCTTTGCTCCATTTTAATTTTTGTATTTATTCATCTACTAAGAAAATGAGAGAGCTGGGGGTTAACTTACCAAGCAAGATTTGGTCATTAGCATGTGTGCATGTATGCATATATGCCCACATACACACAGAAAAGATAGACAAAGTAACCTAGAAAAATTGAATACTACCTCAAATTTATTGTACTCTTTCACATTGTTTAATTGGTCATTGCAATGCCTTGTAACTATTTTTTTCATGAATGAGCATGAAAAAGTATGTCATTCATAAGTATAGTTTTGCAGTAATCAGGACAAAGTTTGAACTTCTGCCCTGCTCTTTCCTAATGGTATGACCTCAAAGGAGTTACTCAACCTTTCTGTGAAGTGTCCTTCTCTGTCACTTTCTTTACAAGTTCATTGTGATATTCAGTAACCTACATACAGTGCACTTCACACTTAACAGAGATGCCTTTGCCCTTTTTTCCTCCTCTCAGTAGTGCCCCTAATTAGCATTGCCTTTCATTAAATTTAGGAGACAAATTCAAATTTATGGATCCAGGGGCTTCACCAATGTTTTGGCATTGACTATAGGGTCTCTTAATTTTGACTCTTGGACACTCCCCCCCCCTTTCTCTCATGGGAAAACTCCCTCAACTTGATTATTTATTCAGTTCTTTCATGCTCCCCATATTGTCATGGCTACGTTTGAACCATGTTATCAGCAGGTCTAACTGAAAAGGCAATTTAATATCGCCCTGTGTTGCATCACTGCATATATTATTTTGGTCTGTCATGGACCTGTCAGCAAGTCTTGATGAAGTACAGAGCCAATAGTAACAAGCCTGAAATCTGACAGCTCTTTAACAGAAGCAACTCCACTTGGTGCAGTGGTATTTCTTCAGAAATAAGGCCTTCCTTGGTCTCTTTGTTGATGCAATTAGCAATCCAACCCCAGTCATTATATTTCCCCTTGAGCAGTATCTTTAGTGCTGGTAATTCATTCTGCTGCATGTCTTGGAAAAACAGAGCCATCATATGGGCCTGTGATGTACCAAAGACTGTAGCCAGAAATATCTTGGTAATTTATCCCCAAACTCAACTCTAATTATTCTGTTATTCACTAGCTTGTTCGATTGAGACTCTCCAGGTTCTGCATTCCCCAGGCAGAGAACAAAAGGTTTCCCTTGAAAGTAGGGGCCTGGCAATGTCAATGCAGGGAACTGTCTATAAATAATGCAGCAGGGCCGACTTCGTTTTCATAGTCTTGGAGAAATGCATG
Source organism: Dipodomys ordii (assembly GCF_000151885.1). Taxonomy (NCBI): domain Eukaryota; kingdom Metazoa; phylum Chordata; class Mammalia; order Rodentia; family Heteromyidae; genus Dipodomys; species Dipodomys ordii. The sequence continues at coordinate 4,504,622 of NW_012267277.1, read as the reverse complement.
AAAATGATCAGGCCCCTGGAACTTAGCAGACTTGTGCTTTTCATGTGCTTGCCTTGCTCTGGGTAGATCTGGAGAGTTGGAACTTCTTGCTTTTACTGAGGCTGCTTTATCTTGTCTATATGGATGGTATTTGGTGGCTGTTTTATTCATTTTTAAATTTTGAGGCTTCTTCCTGCTGAGGAAATCTCTGATATGTACTCAGTACTCATTGACTTTTTTAAAAAACAGAAAGGTTATAATAACTGTAGCTGTTACGATATGTGATCATCAAAAATTAGGTTTGCTTTTACTCTGTTATTTTCTCCATATTAAGGCTTGAATAGTTGGGCAAGACTCTTCTTTCTGTATCCTCTGATCTCTCAGCCTTGTTTATTTCTTTTTTATCATTGTTGTTTTGACTTGGTGGGATTTTTTGTTTGCTTTTGAAATTCAAGATTTACTTCTTGGACTAAGTGAGGCTTTTCATCTATAGGCTTCAGTCTTATTTTAACTCAGTGTAACCATGTACCTGTACTGTATTCATTTACTTATCATGGTTCACTCATCTCTTCTGTTTTCTTTTTCCTGTTCCTTTTAAAGAAATTGCTCCTGGAGTTCCTGTTATTCTCATTCAGGGTCCTAGGTCTTTCCCCAAGCTTCTTACCCCTTCCATCATGATTTTTTCCCCTTTCATGTCTTCACTGCTTTGAGAAAGATATTCATTCACTTTGTCTTCCAGAACATTAATTTAATTTCCATCAGGGCCAATTGATTTTTTTAGTGTAAAAAAAAAACCTTTACATTCCAGAAAGTCACTGTGTAAGTTCTCCTTGCTTTCATAATTAATGTTGCCTCCCAGTATTTTCATCATTTCTACTTCAGTGAGACCTGCCACTTGCTTCTTATAGATGGTCTACATAATCTTCTCTCAAAAACACCTGTCTCTCCAAGTTATATAGTTTTTAAAAATCTACTCATGGGTCTGTATATTTTTGGTGCTTATATGTAGGTTTTTGAGGATCTATTCAGCATTAACAGATCTGAATGCTAGGAAAGGTACAGGATTTATGCCCTGATATTCCTGTTGGAAGTCAGCTAATTCACCAAGAGTTCAAGGCGCCTTCTATCCTCTACAAGCTTCCTGGGAAAAAATAGCACTCATTTTCTGCATATTGTTCTTGGAAATAACTTAGCCTGCAGTGTAGTCTCTGACTGTTAGAGGCTTTTACTTCTAAGTTTAATTCTACAATGCTCCTGTGTGGAATGACATGATGGGCTGGTAGATATAGCTTGTCTAAAGGTGACTAGGAGGCTAGTTGCACAGAAACACACTTCAGGGAAATGACAAAACTCAGGTTGTAATAGAAATCTCTGGGCAAGAAAAAAACTTTTATTTAGTTACTGGTACTTTGCCTTTACCCAGAAAGAAGATGCAGTTCTGTATGTCTTTCTTTCCTAGAGATTTGCTAAAAACTTAAACTTGAGATGCACTCTCTGAAAGATGCCAATCACTATTAGCACTGGTGTGATTTACAGAGATACAAATAAAATGAATCCTAATCATAGTTGCACAGTCCATATGGAGAATTGAGTTTCCAGAGACATCTTTAGCCACAAGACTGTGGTTCAGTCATCTTCACTCCTAGAACACTTTTTAGCCACTTATTGTAATTTACTATAAACAATAAGCAATGAGGCATTCCTATTTTTTCTCTTATTATATGAGCAAAATACAGTTGGACTGATTTACTTACATTTTAACGTGTTGAGTTAACTACTGCTTGTTTGCAAACCACAACCAAGGCTCAGAGTGGAATCCAGTGATCATTTGATTGCCTGATAAGAGGCTTTGTTAGTTTGTGCTCTGGTGAGTGGTTCTTTTGATGTTAGTTTGATTCATTCACTGGCATCTTGGTTGTCTGATTCAACTTGATCCACAACCTAGAGGTATGTGGTCCAGATTGTGTTTTGGTTTTTTTTTTTTTTGTGATCATTGCTGTATGCTTCTCATCTTTGATCCTCCTCATGTGACTAGTACCCTAGCTCAACATGAATTTCTCATGGTGGAGCCAGAGGTGCAAGAAAGCAATCAAAATAAATGAAGCATCTTTAAGCCTAGACGACAGAAGTGGTATGCAGTCCCTTCTGTTGAATTCCTTTAGCTAAATCCAGTCCTGTGTCCCAATTCAAAGTGTAGAGATAAGAAAAGTAGTCCTTCCCATAGGGCATGGCCTATACTGTAAGGAGGAAGTTTCCACACTATCTAGTTACATGGCAGAGGATGTGGATATGTCGAAGGATTCAAGGCACAGGACCATTTTAACAGTAAACCTCCCTTACATGTTAAAAACTGTAATGTATTTGTAATTTTCCATGGCATCTTAAAGGAGAGACTTAAAATTGGCTTGCGGATAGTATGGAAATGTTGATAGAAGAACTAAATGGGAACTAGATAAAAAGGAAGACTTGTAGGTTGCCAAGTGGACAAGGGTGCGTGGGAGGAGCAAAAGTCAAGTAAGTTGCAAGAAATAGTTAAGAGTAGAGGAACAGAAGTCTCTATTAATGGGGCATCTAGAGAGTGAAGATTTATCTTATTTGCTAGGATTATTGGAAATAATCCTCCTACATTGTCTTTTGTTTATAATCGCTCTTCCCAGTGAGCTAAGAGAGTTCCTAGATAGTTGAAATTTCAAACATTGTGCCAAGGGGGAGTTTACCTACTCTGCATCTCTTAGGGTAAACTACCTTAAATAAGGGATACATATGTATACATGCATACATGTATATATATATATATATATATATATATATATATGTATGTGTATATAGTGTGTGTATGTATTTATATTTGTGTAAGTACTTTTTAAATGTATTGGTGTCACTAAACACCATTCTATGTGTTCTGGCAGTTGTGCCACGAATGAACAAATTGTTAATGAAAAGTGTCCTTTCATATGTGGGCAGGTAAGACTGGTTTTGTAAGAGTAAGACTGGTTTTATGTCAAAAGAGTTGCTGGTTTGCTGGGAGAGCAGAAGTGGGTAGGCAAGCAGTAGCTGTCTGCCTATAATAGAATTGGTTGCACACAGAAAATAGTCATTTAACAACAGTCCCTTCATTGAGGCCTCCTAAACTGTCTGAGCTGACATGTAAAAACTTCTTAAGTGATTCAAGATGGTACACTAGGAGGAAGCAAGGCTGGGAATCACACAATGGAAACCAGTGATGTCACAAAGGTCAAGTGAATGGATTTAATCAGGGTTGATGTAACAAATCTCATTTTTAAAAAATTGCACTGGAGAAATATGGAAAATATATTGAAAAGTATTAGGGCTACAAGGAAGATCTATAAAAAAGCAATTAATTACAGGATGTGATAGACAATAATGCTAAAGTATACATTGTATGCTCGGATCTCAGAAAAGGAATACATAACCCTAAACTGGAATTTCAGCTTATGTGAAAGTGCAAGTTTTTGTTATAAAGAAGGGAAGCTGGAAGAAATTTCTAAGCCTCTGGGTACAGGACAGAGACATAAAAGTTTAAGACGCCCTTTTCCAGTCACATTTTTAGAGAAATGCCAATTATTTTTAGAGATGGAATATAGAATATTAAGAATGACTTGATGAGAAATAAAGCTGAAAAGGAAAATGACTCTTTATTACATTTTACTTTAGCTTAGAGCAACCACCAGGAACTTTTAAAAACATCTTTATTAAACAGAATTTTAAATATGTACAAAGTAGACAATGTTTGGTCTAAGCCTCAGTGACCAGCAACTAAGGCTAGTCTTGCCTGGTCTACAATTTCATTCTTCTTCCCATGCTATTTTGTAGCAAATCCAAAATAACATCTCATCTCATATAAATATGTTAGCATATATCTCTGAATGATAAGGAACAGCTTTTAACATAACCAATGTTATCTTTTAAAGTTTGCTAAGCTAATTTCATCTAAAAGCTAGTCAACTATCATAATTTATAGTTACCTCAAAAATCTATATGTGTGTAGCTGTAAGTGTAAATATTCATTGTTTGATCGGTATCCAAATAAAGAGCTGAAAATCTTCTGAAAGTAAAAGAAGGGGCTACCAGTGATTGCTAGGTGTCCAGGGAGACCTTTGGATCTAAACAGTGGTGTATACTTAACATTTTTCTCCATATTACTCAAGATAATCTGGTAGATACTTACTTATGAAGGAAACATGGTTCATTGGTTTTATCTCTCTCCTCTTTCCCTAGATCTCTCTGCTCCCTGGTGTGCAAATGGACATATTCAGCAGATAAAGGCTGGGATGACAGTTTCTGGAAGATGGTTGGTTTGGAAGACTTGGTTGCTGATAATTACAGCAAAATAGGTAAAGGAGGAGAAAATCTGGAGAATGATCACATCCATCTGTCCATCTATCTTTCTATCTATCCATACATTGGTATTTTACATACATATATCAGTGGGTTTATGCATGTATGTAACATATTGTTCATTTTGCCTAGATTCCAGTATAGGAAACCAACCCTACTTTCCTAAGACTTGGGTTTTTCCAAAATGAACCAGATAGTGACATGTCTTATCTGAAGAGGAAGGCTGAATGGAGAGAGGAAGGGTGGGTGAATACAGACATAATACTCAATGTGCTTATGTGGAAATAGAACTGGGATGGAATAGGTAAGAATGAGAGGAAGAATGATGGGAAGGGTGACATTGATCAACATGTATTGTACACATACATGGACATGTTAAATTGAAACCTTTTAGTACAACTTTTAGAGATAATTTTTAAAATTTATTAATATACCACAGCATAAGAAAAAAATAAATCAGTTGAAAAAATAAATAAAATAAATCAGTTATGATGGATAGGACATGACTGTAGGCCAATTTTTCTTTTTCATGGTTAATTGAAATAGGAATATCATGAACTTTTCTGTCCTGTCTGGCTTTGAACCATGATCCACAGATCTCAGCCTCCTGAGTAGCTAGGATTACAGGCAGGAGCCATGGCTGAACAGCTGTATCTGCTTATATATCTTGATTTTATAGTAAATTGTGAAGTCTTGAACAAGAGGTTTTTCACTTATTTGCTTTTATATTCCCCGTTCTAACAGAGGGCATAACACATTTTTATGGCTTTATTATTTGATTAATAGGAAAATAGATTCATGCTTCTGGGAGCTGGTATATTTTGTTTTGAAAATCTATAAGAATTTTTCTGATTGTAGCAGTACCATTTGTGGGCTTTGATTTTCTGATTATTTTACCATTTTCCTCACACTCTGGTTTCTCTTCAGATCCTTTAACCTCTTGCCTTTTCAACATTTTCCTCTTTTTCCTCTGCATACAAGACACATGTTTGATTAGTATATTAGCTCTGCTAATAGGACAATACCTAAAGAAATGTTCATTAAAAGTCCATAATGTTAATCTGGCAGAAAATTTCCAGAGTAACTTTATTAGATTTTGCCTGTTAAGTTAATGGATTTTTAATGGATGTCCTAAGGAGGCATATCATTAACCAGAATATTGCCGTACATGGATTAAAACATACTCATTCATCAAAATTAATTGTGTGATCTTCCCCTGATTTTCATTTCTGGTTACTTGAGCTTAGATTTTCAATCTGAACCCAAAGCAGAAAACATTTAAAAAGATATTTACTCTCAGTTTGATGTTCAGAAATGCCTCACTCCCTTCCAGACATTGTCTGTAATTCTTGGAACTATGTAAAATGAATCTCGGAAGTCTCCCTATAAAGTGTTAAATATTTCCAGTGGCCTCATTGCTCATCAAAATGTGAGCAATATAGCACAAAACCTTTTAGCAGATTTGAGCACTGAGTGTGGTGGACTGGAGCATTAATACAATTACCATAATTTGCTCCATGTGGAGCTTTTAGCCAAGTCTTTACCAGCCTTCTCGGCTCATGCAGTAAATAAATGCTTTCCCCGAAAACTGAACACCTCAGCAACTGATGGTCTTATGGAAGAATATTTTTGATATAAATTATTTATGAAGTGTAAGTTAAGGATCAAATGCAATATTTATATAGTGCATTTCAAGGACAAGGGAAATTTACAGTGTTTTAAGTAACTACATGTAAGTTTTCAAAGCTGCTACCTTCTGCTCTTCCAAGGAAGTACTTGATACTTTGGTTTGAGAACACTGTGCAAAGTAAGACATAAAATAACTGAATGAAAAGAATATACCAGGAAATTTCTTTACCATTAAATTCCTAGTTGGTTTAATATTCAGAATTAATGGAGGAAGCTCAAACCTCTCTCTCTCTCTCTCTCTCTTTCTCTCTCTCTCTGTATGTTTTGTGGAGAGTGGGTAAGAGATTATCCACCTATAGTCCAATAAAATGATCTATTTCAATAAATTTTGACCTTCAGTCCCATGTGAATCATTCCCAGGTTACCTATTTAATCCTACACATCTATCAAAAGTGAACAGGAAGGAAGACATCAGCAAGGAGAGAGGACCCTTAGGAAGATAAGCAACATCCCACCTGTTCTAATCGATTATCCAGCCTCCCTTCCAGCATGTCCCAGTTGCTTTTACTTCCTGGGAAAAGCATGCTTTGGTATATTATTGGGGTAGGACAGTTCATGAAAATTCATATGTATAAGATGGCTGAAATATAGAGTAGTTGTTTGCATTATAGGATTTCATTATGTAAAATAATTCAGTGTTACCTTACAGCTCATTCATTATTTTGGATTTAGGAAGTCAGGAAAACAAGAAATATAAGGCCTGAATAGATCAAATTACTGAGTATTCAGAGAGAAGCAGAAATGCATATAAAGTATACATGGAAGAAGATACATTATTGAGGGGAACAGAGGCTGCCTTTTAAAAATGGTTTTCTCTCCCCTTTGAGACTATATTTTAGGCATTACATACCATGGATACAGTTACCTGGCATGTTATAGACACCAGTGATATATTTGTTGAGTGAGTGAATATGTATGTGAATGAAGGATTTGTTAAGTAAATTCTGTCTTGGCTTTTATTGTTTTAACACTTAATGGAATTTCAATGGATTCTTTAAGTTAAATGATAGTGCAAGGTGAAAGAGACCTAACAAATTTCTGACATCAATTCAGTGTTCATAATAATCTTTCACTAGCACTTTCTATTGAAGAAGATACTCCTATGAAAGTATAGCAGAGTTATTGCCTAAATCCAACCCCATTCTTTTTAATTTTTTTCTTTTATTGTTATTATAAAGGTGATGATGTACAGAAGGGTTACAGTTATATAAATCAGGTATAGAGTACATTTCTTTTTGGTCAGTGTCACCCCTTCCTTCTCTCTGTCTCTCAGTTTTCCCCCATACCCACCACAACTTGTATAGATCATTTTCAACATAGTGTCCAGTGAGTACCACTGCTTCATTTGTTTACCTTTAACCATTCATTTCTGTGCTTCTCCTCACCCTCCCAAAGACATATAAAGAACAAGGATACAGAAAAGAAAATGAAAACAGCATCAAAGAAAGAAACCTCTTATTTCTGTTTCCTGGAGTTCATTTCTATAATTTTTTTTGTATGATGAGATGCACGTAGGTATCGTGCTTTTCTTTTCCCTCTCCTAAGAGTATCCTCTTTGATCTTACTGTGTATGAATGCCTAGAGATGTGGATAATTTATCAGGTCCCAGTGTATTTTAGATCTAGCTTCTGCATATGAGAGAAAATAGGTGCTTTTTGTGTCTCTGAACTTGGCTTACCTCACTTAACATGATTTGTTCTAGGTCCATCCATTTCCCTGCAAAGGACATAATATTATTCTTTCTAATGGCTGTGTAAAATTCCATTGTATGTATGTACCACATTTTTTGGATTTACTCATCTATTATAGGACACCTTAGCTGTTTCCACAACTTGGCTATTGTGAATGGTATAGCAATGGACACAGGTGTTGAAGTGTCTTTATGCTATCCTGGCTTGTGGTGTTCTAGGTAGATGACCAGGAATGGTATGACTGGATCATAGGGAAGCTTTATGACCAGCTTTCTTTTTTTAATTTAATTTTCTTGTAAAGATGCTGTAGAGAGGGGTAAGGCAATGAGTACATTACTTGTCAATCATTGTTACCCCTTCCTTTGTTGTTGGCCCAGTATCCCTTCCCTCTTCCACCTCCCACACTCCTTCCCACCCCACCCCACCCCCACCCACCTGAAGTTGTACAGTTCATTTCAAATATACTGTCCTGTGGGTTTCTTGTAACGGGCCATCCTGTATCCTTGTTTTACCATTTTGTGATTCCCCTTTACCTCCCTAGATGAGACAAATATATATACAAGATGCAGGGTACCAAAATCAAGTACAGTGACATCAGAGGATAAACCATAGAAGGAAAAACATACAAAGGAAACAAACAAAAAATCACATAGTACACTTAAAACAACAACATCAAAGACAGACCTCTTGTGTCCATTCCTTCAGGTTCATTTCACTTAGCATCATTTTATATGATCATATATACATAGTGTCTGAACTTTTCAGCTCATCTAATAAGATCACCCTATATGTATACTAATTATTGCAAATAAGGGAAACCATGGGACCTAAATTTCTTTGGGACTGGCTTACTTCACTTAATATGATTTTTTTCCATCTTTCCATTTCCTATCAAATAGGGTGGTGTCATTCTTACTGATGGAAGCATAGAATTCCATTATCTTGATCCACTCATCTACTGAGGGGCATCTGGGTTGGTTCCATATCTTAGCTATGATGAGTAATGCTGCAATAAACATAGTTGTGCTGGTAGCTTTAATATGGCCTTGTTTGATTTCATATGGGTAAATGCCCCAAAGTGGGATTGCTAGGTCATAGGGGAGCTCTATGTGTAGTATGACCAGATTTCTTAGAGCTAGGATTACAGGTATGAGTCACTGGCACCTGGCCAGGACAGGAATTTTTTTTGTAAAATTTATTTTATGTTTTTATTTATCTATTTATTTGAATTTTTTATTGCCAAGGTGAGGTACTGAGAAGTTACAGTTCCATAAGTACGGTAATAAATACATTTCTTATCAAACTTGTTACCCCTTCCCTCATTTTTCTCCTACTTTCTCTCCCCCTACCTCTCCCCCCCCCCGCCAGTTATACAGCTCATTTACAACATGTTGTCTTGTGTATATCCCTGTTGTATTGGTTTCTCCCTTGTCCTTTGTCTCACCATTCTGTTGGGCAGGAAATATTTAACAACAGCTTATTATAGGAAGGTTGGGAAATTTACTTTTCTGTTGAGTAAAATAAAATCTATAGTAATTGATGCTGCCTTTTAGATATTTTTGTCTTGTAGCCTTCAAAGCACAAGTGAAAAATATTGACTAATTACAAATATGATTGGACACACAAATGTACCAGTATTTACCATTGATGGTGTATGAGTGAGTTTTAACTGATTGAGAATAATTCCCAGAACCACCCAAGCCACAGTATAATATTGATTCTGCTTTGAGCCATGGTGGTCTCCCACTTCTCTTTGCAATGAGACTAGACCTTGAGATCTGTAGGATATTGATTACACCACTGAATGGCAGGTAAAGAACCTGGGGCACAGGCAAACTAAATCTAGCTATACTGGCTAAAATAAGCTTCATTTGATCTGCTTGGTCTGTGATCTCAGAATCACTTGCCTGAGTATAGGCAGATCAAGAAGAGACAAATTTCAAGCTTGCATTGACTCAGTGTTTAGAATGTGGCCACATCCTGCCCCATAGTGTTTCATTCTTTCAGATCTTACATATCATCTAAGTGATTACTCTTCCTATAGATGGAGTAAGTGACAGTAGAGAAACAAAAGATGGGGGGGGGGTTCCTGTCCACTTTTATCTACCTTGGAGGAGAAAGGAGAAAATCCCCTCATGGGATCAATGTGAATCATGGCCAGAGTTAGAAACCTGAACTTACCGATGCCATCTATAGGAGAGGGTTTTATAAAATAATGTGAAATCTATTAGTGCCTATTGTTCTTTTTTAAATTTATGAATCACTTTATTGTGCTTTGTCTTTTATCATCAGAAATTATTCTCTATCTCCACACAATAAGGATATTATCTGACATTGTCTTGGAAAAGTTTTTTTCTAAAATAAAATTTTATTTTATTATAAAAATGATTATAGAGGAGTTACAGTTACATAAGCAAGGAGATGAGTACATTTCTTGTTGAACAATGATACTCCCTCCCTCCTTTTCTCCTATTTTCCCTCTCCCCAACTCCTCTTCTCCCCTGACAACTTGTAAAGTTGATTTCCAACATACTATCTTGTGAGTATCACTGTTACATTGTTTACCCTTTGTTTTTCTGTCTTACCATTTTGTTATCCCCCTTCTCTCCCCAATTCATATAAATGTGTATACAAGACACAGGATATCAAAATAAAAAAGTGACAACAGGGGATAAACCAAAGGGGAAAAAAGAAAGTAAAAAGAAATAACTTCACACAGTACCAAAAAAAAAAAACCAACAAAAAACCTCTGTTTCCATGTTTCAGAGTTCTTTTCGATTAGCATCATTTTATATGGTCATTTATACATAGATATTGAGCTATTGTGATCCTTCCTCTGCTAGGACTGTCCTAGACATACACTAATTATTACAAGATGAGGTGAACTATGGAGCCTGTTTCTTTAGATCTGGCTTTTTTCACTTAATATGATTTTTTCCAAGTCTTTCCATTTTCTTACAAACAGAATGATGTCATTCTTGTGATTGAAGCATATAATTCCATTGTGTATATATACTAAATTTTTTTATCCATTTGTCTACTGAGAGGCATCTGTGCTGATCCATATCTTAGCTATGGTTAATAATGCTGCAGTAAACATAGTTGTGCTGGTAGTTTTAGTGTGGCCTTGTTAATGGGATCCATTCAACTGCAGAGCTTCTGCATAGCAAAGGACATAAATAGCATGATAAATAGAAAGCCCACAGATGGGGAGATCTTCACTAGCTATATAACAGACAGGACCTCATATCAAAAATATACCTAGAGCTCAAAAAAAATTAAACCTCTCAATAACAAATCTTCAAAGAAACAACCACCCCATTCATAAGTGGGCTTCTGTGGAGAGAAACTAAGAATAGCCAATGGACACATGAAGAAATGTTCAATGTCGCTGGCCATAAAAGAAATTCAAATCAAAACTACATTGAGATTTTTCCTCACCCCAGTTAGAATGGCCATTATCAAGAAAACAAATAATTACAGATGCTGGTGGAGATGTGGCCAAAAGGGAATGCTACTACACTGTTGGGTGGGAATGTAAATTGGTTCAACCAGTCTGGAAAGCAGTATGGAGGTTTCTCCAAAGACTAAACATAGAGCTTCTCTATGACCCAGTAATCCCACTCCTGGGCATTTACCCAAATGACCACAAATGAGGCCTATTGTTCTTAATTTCCGAAAAGAACTTGATGTATTTACAAGGACTCCTCTGTTCATTCTTTAGAATGTGAGGTTCATTTTCATTTGTTGCAAACAAGCCATGCAGTTCAATGTTACTATTCTGCCCTTCAAGAGTTACTGTTTCTATTTTATCCTTATGTCATGTGATGCAGGGGAAGTCTGAACTTTTGCCTATGGTTACTTCCAGCCTTGTCTAGTTTATTTGGAGCACTGTACACCACCATCGCCTGTGTCCTGAGTGAGTCCCTCCCATGAGTGGTTTGGGTTGGGCTTTGCCTCCTCCCTTCTTCATAAGACTTTGATCTTTCCCAATACTCTTATTCCTATCCAAACTATATCACAAGGTCTTCCCCAAATTTGAAAACAAGTATGTATTCTCTGACTATCGCACGACCTTATTTTACCTTTTACTGTCAGACTTCTGCCTCACAGAGAATGGCCCAGAGGTCTCCAGGCCAGTTAGTGATCTAATTGGACATGTATCAATGCAGCCAGTCACATGTACAGAGTGCCTTTCAGGTGCCTTGTGCTAAGTAAGCTTAGTACATAAAATAAATATAAAGATGCATTCCTCTTGATCTATCTCCTAGGAGATCTTACTTCTGAGGGTGGAGTTGGGTAAATTAAAAAAAAAATCATAGCCTCAAGGTTTTCAATGTGTTTTGGGATGCCCCATTCTCTGGAGAAGTGAGCAAGACATCAATGATGGCAATGGTATTGAAAATGTCTTCTCATGAGTTGATAAATTATATTTGTCTTAAAAACCTGAGTGGCATTTTACTAGCTAAAGAAGGGAGGTAACTTCCACAGCAGAAGATGCTATCAGTAATGGCTTACATATGGAGAAGAGTACAAGGTGTTCATGAATGATTGACTGTGTTATATCTTCTTGGGGAATAGGTTGGATGAAGAAGGACAGATGGGTAGAGGTAGGAGAGTGGACAGGACACCAGTTTCTAGTGGGACTTCCTATCATTCCTTGAAGATTGATCGCTGGTAAGACATTCCACAAAATTTGCTCCATTTCTTTTAAGAGATCTTTCTAGTTGCTACTTTTACCAATACTACAAATAAAACCCATAGTGACAGGTAGTGTTAAAGGAGTTTTGTAGCTTCAGTCTGTGTGTGTGCATGTGTGTGTGTGTGTGTGTGTGCGCGCGTGCGTGCGCATGCGCGCGCGTGTGTATCCCAAACCCATTTTTTAATAATTATATACACTATCTATTAGCTACCTTCCTTATATAAATCTTGGTAGTGAAGCTGACCTGGGATATCAGATAGCCCAGAAAAGTGTGGGTTATACAGCTTATAGAAATGTTGCTCTTGGGGCTGGGAAGGTGGCTCAGTGGTAGAGTGCTTGCCTTGCATGCCTGAGGCCCTGGGTTTGATTCCTTAGCACCACATAAACAGAAAAAAAGCCAGAAATGGTGCTATGGCTCAAGTGGTAGAGTGCTAGCCTTGAGCTGAAGAGCTGAGGGACAGCGCCCAGGCCCAGAGTTCAGGCCCCACGTCCGGAACCCTCCCTCCCCCCAAAAAAGAGAAATGTTGCTCATTTATTTATATATTTATTTTTGTTGGTCCTGGCTTGAACTCTGGGCTTAGGTGCTGTCCCTGCGCTCTGCAGCTCAAGGTAAGTGCTCTATCGCTTGAGCCACAGCGGTACTTCTGGTTTTGTAGTGGCTTTTTTGGAGATAAAAATCTCATAGACTTTCCTTCCCGGGCTCTTTTTTATTTGTAAGTGTACTTTGGCACCTGGACTCAGGAATATTCATTCCCTCAACACTGTTCTACCCTGGGCTCCCACTCCCTACATTCCCAGCAGTACCACTTCAGCAGCCCTCCCCTTCAGGAATAGCTCTGGAGAGCCAAGAGGATTGGGGAACAGTGATGACTACAATATGGTAGCTTTGCTATCCCTGAAGTTTTATGGAACTGCTCCTTTACTCATGGTGGCTTCTGGAAGATGATTGTAAGTCCCCAGAAGTGAGCTGAACTCTCCAATTCTCTTTCTCCTGCTAGAGAAATAGCAAGTTGCAGAGTTGAAAGGAAACATAGAGATGCTACTCCAGTGCCCTTAATTTACAGACATGAACTGAGACTCAGGGACGTAAGATTGATTTTCTTTACCTTATAGCACTATAGTGATATAGCTAGTACCAGAAACCAGGTCTTCTGACTCCCATGTCTGGGGGCCATTTGACTGTTTTATGCCAGCTCTTCTGCTTGACCCTTTTAAATACCTTTTTACCAGTTAAGGTACAATCATGGGAATGGCACTACGCACTGAAAAGTTACTTAATCCGTTGTCCAGGCTTCATCTGTACATATGTGGTAACTGGACTTTTCCTATGTGGCCAGTGATCTGGGAGAAGTAGCTTCATTAAGACCAAATGTGGTTGAGAAATAGGAAACCTACAAGAGTATTTTGAGCATCTTAGTTAATTTTATATTGGCATGCCAGCTAGACATCCCTAAGCAAGAAAATAAGTTGCAGATGTGATTTTGTGGCCCCATGGAGTAAAACTGAACTGCTGCTCACATACAGAAAATGGGCATCACTATCCCAGTAAGTTTGGTCTATTAACCTATGACCATGATGATATACAGGATCTGTTCTGAGTATTAAGCATGCACTTGGGAAAGGAAATGTTATTAAGATGAACCCAGTTTACTATGAATAAGTCATGCTATCTAACCTCAGTTTTTGCCTTTCCTTGAATTCTTTTCTTTGCAACCCTCTCCCTGGCTAGATTGTTGGTACACTGTCCAAACTTCAGTAGAATCTTCTTGTTATCTGCTTTTGATTCCTCAACTAGCTGTTAATATTTTAAGGCTGTCTGCTTAGCATAACAACACCATCAAATGCACATGTATGATTGATGCATAAGTAGAGAGGTTGGGTTGAGTTTCTGAATTGTCCTCTGTCCTCACAAACCAACGACTGACCATACTTTTTTTGTTTTTGGTATTCTCTATCTTGGTAAAAGTTCCCTCCGTTCTCTCTGTTGATGAGAACCCAGGCCTGAAAAATCATTCGTAATGCTTCTTTTTCTCTTACAGCTTGATATCTGCTCAACAGGTCCTTTGTACTTTGCTCCAAAATGGACCCCAAATTAGATATCCTTATCCCTCTTTAGTGTTACTGACCTAGTTCAAAGTATCTTGTGTCCCTTGCTGGATTAATTTGCTAGCCTCTTTCTTTTCTTCCCTTTGATAATCCATTTTCCAGAATGATATTTTTAAAATGTAAGTCAGATTATCCGTACTCTCCTACATAAATCTCTGCAGTGTCCTTCCTGTGGGGTGTATGTATGTGAGTATGTCCATGTGTGTGAGTGTGTCCATGTGTGTGGTGATCTAAGATCCTTGCCATTTTCAAAAAAGTGTTAAAGGAACTCTCTCTGATTGAATTTCTTACTCTGCCACCATATGTTCAGCATCCAACCATACTAGCCTTTTTTTTTGTCTCTAAACATTTCTAGTGCCTATAGTTTTTTCATTAGCTGTGCCCTCCCTCTGGAATGGCTCTTCTCAAAATAACCACATGTCTCTCTCTCTTTGTCTTTGTTCAGATCTAAGCCCTAATGTGAAGATGAGAGCCTTGCCTTACCACAGAGATAATACTCCTTTACATGCCAGCAGTGTTGCTGTATTTTCTTCTTAGCACTTTTAACTAGTTGGTCTCTCCTTATTCTTGTATTATTTATGCTTCTTGACACAATAGAAACTTACTATCTTTGAATACTTGTTAGAATTTTGAGTGTTATTGGTAGATCAATAAAACAGCATACAAGAAATGTACCATGTGTGCCATGCATTTTTGAGAAATTTCTTACAGTTCCCTGCTAGACAAAATAGAGATCTTTGAGCTGAATGATCCATTCATATGTCTCAAATGAGCAACTATCTCAAAGACCATAGCTAAAGGATTAAATCTCACTCCCTCATGAGCCTGTGGTAGTCTGAAACATGCCATTGCATTTTAACTTACCCTTGTCAATATTTTCAATCAGCATCTTAGATAAAGATATAGAAGACTTGCTGGTTAAATGTATAAATGATGCAGAACAGACAACCATAGATAATACATTGAATAAAATTCTTTAAAATATTTGAAGATTGCCAGGCACCAGTGGCTAATGCTTGTAATCCTAGGTACTCAGGAGGCTGAAGATCTGAGGACTGTAGTTTGAAGTCAGTCCAGGCACGAAGCGCTTGAGACTCTTATCCCCAATAAAGCACTAAAAAGCTAGAAGTGGCTCAGATGGTTGAGTGGTTGTCTTGAGTGAAAAAGTTAAGGGCCAGTGACCATGCCTGAATTTAAGTTCCAGTATCAGCACAATCAATTGATAACAAAATAATAAACAATAGAAGATTATCAAAAAGATTAGCTAAAATTAACATGATATATATTTTTAACCAGGGATAAATTTATATCCATGTCTTCTTCTTAAAATTGTATACAGATGGGAAAAATGTAGCTTCTCAATGGTGATTGAGAAGAAACATTTATGTATTATGGATTATGTGCCAATTGCTTCTAGATGCCTATTAATATCAACTCATTGAATCCCTTTAACCACTCCATGTAGTACTATTATATTCATTTTTCTCATGAGAGAACTGAGGCACCAAAAGGTTGAATAAGCTGCTCCAGATCATATGTAACAATGCCAGAGATTGTGTCCAGAAACTACAAATCTGATCATGAGGCTGCACAGCCTCCTGAATCTGAGCTAAAATGCTCAGAATCAGTCAGTAAAAGCCCTAGTCCTAGATTGATTGTAACTGCAACCATGTGGACCTCACATTTGCAATGGCTACTGACACAATGCCATATACCTATAGGAAATTGGCCTGCATGAAATAGATCATTTAGCTCTAATCAGTACAAGAAACAGTTGAACAGTTTGGGTTTATCTAACCTTGTGAAATTACCTCCCAAATTGAAAATAGTAGTAAATCCTGGTTCAAGATTCTAAACTCACTTGGTGTGACAGCAGAGTGTGTCACTCCTCTGGAGTGAACTGCTGTCCATCACAAGTGGTAAGGGGTGCCTCTCTTGTTCATTTCCCTTTCCCTGAAATAGTGGTAGACAGCAGACCAAAGATGGCTCTCCTGTGTAATACTGGGAAGGAATGCACAGAATGATACTTTGCAAAGATTCATGTGTTTTAATCTCATTGCACTCTATAGCTCAAAATGTAGGAAACCTGCTCCCCCCACCCCCGATTGCTTTTTCTGAAAATTATTAACTGACGACTTGCTTTTTTTCCCCCTAGCTGGACATCTGACCCTATGCCATTATTCCTATCCATTTAGAGGTCTGTTAATCCAATGTTCTTAAAAAGCAGCCCTTGTCCATGACCAGCCTTCTGCATTGAATGTGACAGGTCATAGCTCTTCTTCTTAGATCTTCTTGATCACAAAGTTGATAAGGTGGTGAGCTCAGTGTCTGGAGTGACCTTCCCTCCGCTCCTCTGTAGTGTCCCTCACTGTGTTCTGTGGGTTTTGACTTAGAGATACCTGTGACCTTTAGTTTCTCAGAATGGGCTAACCTTTCTGAGAATCCATATTGGAGGGCTGCTGTGGTCAGATTAGGGTCACTGGTTGACTAATGGCTTTCTCCAGGATTTGCTGGCAAATGCTGCATTTCATGAACCCTATTGATCACAGAAGGTTGCCTGTGCTCAGACAGCTTCTGTGGGCATGAGGAGGTGATGAGTCACGGACCCACCTTCCCTGCCACCCTTGTGTTTTGTGGCGGGGAGAACAAAGATGATTTCTTTGTGGTATCATAAAACCTAGAAGTACATTAAAAATTTCGTTAAATTTTCATACCCATTTAGCTATTGAAAGATACAATCTGCTAGGAGGGGGAAGAAACCTCCTACAGTGTTTCTCCACACTGCCCTTACTTCAAAGGCTACTTAAAGGACGAGGTAATGATTTTTCAGTGTTTATTAATACTTCATGTTCCACCCTCCCCTCCCCCTCTTCTCTGCTATGAACTGTGCATTTGTCTGAAAGTATAGAAACTGCTGAGGAATCTTAAGATGCAGAACAAGATTTTTGCAATGTCTTTTTCTATTAGGGGGCATTGCACACCGAGATCTGTTGTTGACTTGGGCTCCTGGGGGAAGGAACATTTCTTTTTTCAGTTGCATTTTGGGATAATGGAAAGAGCATGGTTTTGGAGCCAGATAGACACAAGTTTGCAACATGTCCCTGCCATGTACTAGCTGAGCGACTAAAATCAAGCAAGTTGCTTAACCTGTAAGGGCTTCATAGGGAATGTAACGCCTCTGCCTGGTGATTTTAGTGACCTCAGACAGAAACCACTCCCAAGAAAAGTTGTGTCACATCTGAGTACCCAAAGTGTTTTGAGGTGTTTTTTGTTTTTAATTTAGCTTAGTTTGGCTTAGCTTCCCTTTACTTTCTTCCCCTCCCACCTCCTTTCCCTTCCCATCCTAGTTCTCTTCCTTCTCTTCCCCTTCCCAGCTTTGATGTGAGTACTGGGGGTAGATGGGAAGGGATGAGAAGGGGAAACTAAGGAGGAGGCAACAATGCTTGATAAGAAATGTACTCATTACCTTGTTCATGTAATTGTAACCCCTCTGTACAGCATTTTCACAATAAAATAAAACAAAAAAGAAAAAGAACAAAGCCAGGTGCTTCTGTATGTTAAGCTAGCTACTCAGAAGGCCGAGATCTGAGGATCAAGGTGTGAAGCCAGCAGTGGCAGGAAAGCACTTGAAATTCTTATCTCCAGTTAAACACCAAATAGGAAGAAGTGGAGCTGGGGTTCAAGTAGCAAAGCACCAGCCTTGAGCAAAAAAGTTCAGAGACACATCCAGGCCCTAAGTTCAAGCTCTTCAGCTCAAGGCAAGCACTCTACCACTTGAGCCACAGCACCACTTCCAGTTTTCTGGTGATTAATTGGAGATAAAACTCTCATGGGCTTTCCTGCCTGGGCTGGCTTTGAACTGAGATTCGCAGATCTCAGCCTCCTAAGTAGCTAGGATTACAGGTGTGAGCCACCTGCTCCTGATGCCTGCATGAATTTTATAATGAAAATCAAATCCTCAGGCCTACGAGGCCAACCTTCCCAAATCTTCCCAGTGCTCTTGAGGGCTGTTGGTGTGGTGGGGGTTTCCACAATGGCCTCCTCATCTGGCACTATTTTGTCCTTCAATCTCTGGTCATCTCTTTTTTTTTTTTTCTCTGCAGCCCACTGTCCTCGCCTCCCTTTATGGTTTCATGGTATTCCCTCCAGTTCAGATCTATGTTCTAGGCCAAAGAAAGACAAGAGAAAAGGGAACAATGTATATATGCTAACTGAATCTGCTTTGTTCTCAAGATGTTACTCCTGGGATCTTACCCAGGCTCTTCAGCCTCCATTTCACTGCCATGAGAGAAATTAGAAAAAGAAAACCTTCAGAGGTCATATTGCAGTTTTCCAGAAGAACTGAGTAGTGAAATAATGTTGGTATTTTGTGCAATGTTGAGAAGCTTAGACTTTATTCTATATATCAGAAGTCTCCAAATAGGCTTTCATTTCCCAGCTAAAATCAAGCAAAATATCTTTTGGGTATAGAGAAAAAAAAGTAATTCTACCTTTCCCCTTCTCCTTCTCCTCCTCCTCCTCCTCCTCCTTCTTCATTGTAGTTTGTGGGGCTTGAACTCTGGGCTTGGATGCTGTCCCTCAGCTCTTCAGCTCAAAGCTAGTGCTCTACCACTTGAGCCACAGCGCCACTTCCGGTTTTCTGTTGGTTTATTGGAGATAGGAGTCTCACAGACTTTCCTGCCCAGGCTGGCTTTGAACCACAATCCTTAGATCTCAGCCTCCTGAGTAACTAGGATTATAGGCAGGAGCCACCAGCACCCAGCTTATCTTCATTTTTACTTTACCCTTTCAAATTTCTGTTTATCCAGTTTGAGGCAGGATAAGCAGAAATGACTACAAGACTCCATTTCAATGGAAAAAAGGCTGAGCATGGTGTTGTAGCCTCCATCTCATTTAGACTTTTTGTAAGAAGCCTAAAATAGGCAAGTTGGGGGTCAAGGCACATGCCTGAGCAGGAAGTAAGACTCTACCTCAAAAATAACCAGTGCCAATAAAGGAGGGGGGTGGTTAGGGGTATACCTCAGAGGTAAAATACCCACCTTAGCAAGTGCAAGGCCCTGAGCCAAACCCCAGTATCAATAAAATCAGCAGTGCATGATTTGCAATGTAATAGTTAAATAAGAAATAGGCATGTCGGGAATCTTTGCCGAAGTCTTTTTGTTGATGACAATCAAAATGTTTAGAAAACAATGTGTTAGGTTAGTGGGGGATGCTTAAAGGTTTTAACTATGAAAATGGTCTAGAGAATTCCTTAAATTAAAAAAAAATTTAGAATGTTAGTACTCAGAAAGGAATAGAGGAGACATTTATTCCATTTTATAGACAGGATAACTCATGCCTAGAAGTTTACATAACTTGGGCCAGTCTGTCCACTAGAGCTCCAACCTGGGTTTTCTTCTGTTTGCGGTTCTGTGTGCAATCCATATTCTTTCCAGAATGCTCATTCTGTTTCTTTCCATATCCTCTCCTCAGCAGAAACATGGGCATGGGGGAGCCAAGAGGAAAGTAGAAGTGTATGTGTGTAATAAGGTGCACACCAGGAAAACGATTTTGCAAAAGTGAATCACCAACTTACCTTGGGATACTGTTGTCTGTTTAACTATCAACCTGGAAGTCTCCAGGCATAGATTCCCATGAACTCTGTTTGCTTGATGGCAAACCCTTTCAGTGTTTCAGCTCAGACATGCCTATATGCATTATCAATACTTTTGTTTCATATTTATAAAGCTAACAGGCTAAGCAAGAACCTGAACTCAAAAGATTTTTCATTTGGTAAGATAGGAGCTTTTCAAGGGGTGCACTTCACCATTTTATCTCGGCTTTGTGCATATGAAAAACATGTGTTTGCCCATGGGAACATATATGTGTTTGGCTCTGTTTCACAGAGTATCTTGTAAAAACTGATAGGAAAAAAATCTGTTTTATAGATCCTGTTTCCTAATGTTGTGAATTCTAGTTTAGGTCTTTGCTAACTGCTTCTTGGCCAGTGTAATTGATTTATTTCTATATGCCATCATCAGCCCAGCTATGTAAGTGCAAGAAGAACACTGGCCCTCGTAACCAGATGGTGAACAAGATCCACACTCTCTTGGGTACACTAAACTATTCCGAAAATTCTGTTTATAGGGGTGCAGACCAAGGGTTATATGTCTCCAAACGAATGTGTTTGTCAAGTTGATGTTCATGTTTACCAGGATCCTTTTATCACCAGCTGAGTCCTCTTTTAATGGCTTAGGTCACTTTGGAATAGTTTCAAAAGGCAGCCTGATGTTAGAACTTCCTGTGGGTTTGCCAACACAAATCTAAAGTGAAGCCTACAGCCTTCATGGTAGCAAACTCTAACCTCAAGCACACTTAATGAATCATGGACAAATGTTTTTATATTCAAGCAAGTTCATTCCCTACAAAAATAACCTGGTTTTATAAGGTTTTATATATGCATGTTTAGGGGTATAAGAATTTTGATTTTATTTTTCCAACAGAATTACAGTTTTATATGCACATGTTTCTGTGTGTGAAAAATATGTGATTTGTGTATATATATATATATATATATATATAATGGGTATATGTGAATTTTTACACATTTATGTGGTTGTCTCTATGCATATTCTGCATCTTTTAGTATCATTTAATTATTATAGATGCCATTAAACAGTATTATTCTCATTTTACAGATAAAGAAACTGAATCTCAGAGAGGTGAAATAAAGTCATAATTATTTACAACTAAGAAGTGATAAATTTAACAAAAGAGAACTGCTAAATTTTGCACTTTTATATCTAGAAATTATAAAAGTTGCTTTTGGAAAAAGAACTTCTCTATAAACTAAGATTGAATTTTATCATTAGAACCAACTATAAGGTTTTAGTGAACTTATGCCCTCATTAATTTCAGAACCAGAAATCCTGGGCAAGGGTCTGAGAAATGGTATTTCTACTAAGTTCTCTGGTGATGCTCCACAGCCATACTTTGCTGCTCACTAGAGTAGGTGATCTCTCAGTTATCTTCCAGTTGTTAGACACTAATGACTAACGTTATTAATTTTCTATATTGTTGGATGGTCAAAAGTGCTACTTCGAGCAGGGCGCTTATGGCTCATGCCTGTAATCCTAGCTACTCAGGAGACTGAGATCTGAGGATTGAGGTGCAAAGCGAGCCCAGACAAGAAAGGCCATGAGACTTATCTCCAATTAACCACCTAAAAACAAGATGTAGAGCTGTGGCCCAAAATGGTAGAGGGCTAGCCTTGAGCAAAAAAGCTCAGGGACAGCTCTCAGGTCCTGAGTTTAAGCCTCACAACTAATAAAAATAGAAGTGCTACTTTGTGAATATCATATCATATGACAGGTATTGTGGTAGATAGAGATAAATAAAGCATGGTTAAGGCTCTGCTGGACCATAACTGAGATATTCCTATAAACTATTGTTAAGGTGAAGTTATAAGAATAAAATACTCTTTTCTGGGATCTGTGATGATAAATTTAATCTTTATTCAAGCAGTCTTATTTTTATACCTACGGTCTTCATACATAAATTGCTGGGTTTTTTTTTTAATCTAGTTTGATTTTTGTTTTTTGCTTTTTGAGGTATTTCTTTATTGTGTTAGTTCAGTATATAATACTTCCATTTAATTTTTTTCCAACTTGAAGATGAAGACTTAGATTTGTCCAAAATACATTATTTTTATTTTTGGCCTATTTGTCGTCTGAAGCAGTTTTTGCTCCATGATTCCACCTTCAGGTAAATTATCACACCTTAGGGAGGTGATTTCAAATTAGTCCTCTCCACCCCATCTTCACTTTTAGCTTTGGCTTCTTTTAAAGAAAATAAAGAAGGCAGATGTAGAGCTCTTGAAAGGAGGGTATCTACAGTAAAATGAGCAGAAAAAGAAAAAGAAATGGCACATAATGGTTATTATTTGTTGAGTTTGTATTAAGTGCCAGAGACCACCACCAAGCATTTTCCCCCGATTTATCTGGTTATTAACTTCCCAACAACTAGTGAAATAAAGGTCTTATTATTTCCCTTTAGATAAGTATGGAAACTGGGGCTAATTAAGGGCATAACTGGCCTAAAGTCTCACAGTTATTTGATGGAGGTAAAGGATCTGAAACTTGGCCCACCTGACTCAAGAAAGCTCATCTTTGTTATCAGTAAATTACATCTTCAGTTGTGACAGTCCATGCATTTTTCATTGGATAGTGCTGACTCGTTTGGCTTACTGGATTCTTGACTCATCATACCATGCAAGGCCAAGTCTTTTCTATCCTCTTTCTTTCCTGCTTTGTTTTTTTCTAGTATGGTCCTCTGGTTCCATCATCTTCTTTCTTTCCATCGGCCTTAGAAGGATATTTTCTTTTGGACTATCACTGTCTATAAAATGCAATAGAAATCTGATAAGCTTTCCAGAGAGTAAAGGTACATTTGTTTAGGACTTTAATGCTGATTTGAATGGAACTTTCATCAAATATCTGATTTTTTTATAAGCTTCATTATTTATCCTTGTGATTAGAAAAATTCACCAGTAAGTAATGCTTCCATGTGGAGTCACTACCACCTGAATTATTTGCCAAAGATTTGGTAATAAAAGCACTCAGATCATTGAAAGCCCATAGTTAATATGAAGTAAATAAGACATTAAAAAATAGGCCATGATAGTGATGAGAATATGTTTAATTTTTATTCTAAACCAAAGACTTCTAAAGGATAGATTATCTATCTGTAGATGTAAGGAATAGTCTGGGGGTTAAGTTTTGGTTTCATTTTTTTTTTGGCAAAACATTATTCTAATATTGAGTTAGTGGTTTTATTTTTTCAGCTCATTAAAATGGTTGAAAAGTCTTGGCAAGCAAACACCTTTTTAAAAAATCAATTTTTCAATAATTTAGAGTGAATCAGGCCCATATAGTTACATTTCCCTTAAGAGGGATATGCTTTCAAAATAATTAAAGTAGAGGCAGAGTTATGGATCTTGAGGAATTATGCTTGGAAAATGCCTTTAGATTTGTTACGAACCCCAAAACCTTGATAAAATTGAACAGAACTGAAATCTACTTCCAAGCTACATGACTGGATCATGACCAGTCGTAGAGAGAATGTTCAGTACCCATCTCATCTACACTGTTATCCTTTTATTAACAAAACTCAGACTTTTAGCTGCACACAGGACTCTAAAATCTGTAGTCCCCAGCTTTCTCTGAAAGTCTATGTATATTCATTTAAGTTTGTCCTGTAGGATTCTTAAAGAGTCATGGATGTCTTTCCTTCCTATGGGTCTGAATGAAGTCGATGTTAGAGTTGTAACAGCTATTTAAAGATCATAATAAGAGTCATACCCTATAGATAGTAAAACAGTGAGCTTTCCTAAAGATTCCATACCAACCTTGAATTCTATACCTCTGGAAAATTCCTTTATAGAAATTTAATTCTATTTTCCTTGCTGTTGCTGTGGTTGCCAACCCCTCCTCTTCCTTCTCCTCCTCTTCTCCCTCTTCCTCCTCCTCCCTTGTTTTCCTGCCCTTCCTCCCCCTCCTTCTTTCCCTTCCCCCTCTTCCTCCTCCTTCTCTTTCCTTCCTACTCCCTCTGTCTCTTCTCCCCTCCCCCTTTTCTTCCTCCTTCCTCTTTGTCCTCCTTTTTCTTCTTTTTCTGCCAATCCTGAGGCTTAAACTCAAGTCTTGAGCACTTTCCCTGAGCTCTTTTGCTCAAGGCTAGTTGAGCCACTGCTCTACTTTCTGCTTTTTTTTTTTGGTGCTTAATTGGCCATAAGAGTTGCACAGACTTTCCTGCCCAGGCTGGTTTCTATCCTTGATCCTCAGATCTCAGCCTTTTGAGTAGCTAGGATTATAGGCCTGAGACATTGGCACTTGGCTATATTTTCTTCTTTATTTTTTTTAAGCCACTGGTTTGTGGATTTGTAGCTTCCTTCAGTGATAACTAATAAAACTGGAGACTAACCAGATTTGAGAAAACATGTAAATTAGCATAGTCTGTTTGTCAACCATTATTTAATATTCTATTAAACATAGAATAATATATTCTATTTACCAGGAACTTTCCTAAGAACAATAGCTCACATAACTTAAGTTACAGTCTTCTAACAGATTCTTGTCCACATTTTACAGATTATGAAACAGGTACCATTGCATTGATTAACTTGCTGAAGGTCACACAACCAAGCCAGGAGTTGAATCCAGTCACTTTTGTCTTTGAATGTTCTCTGAACCACTTCAGGAAAAGGACCTGATAACATTTTCAAAACAAATAGCTGCATTTAATCCCAGCTTTTCCTTCTATAAGAGGTCTGTCCTTTAGATGTAGTGTCAGTAATTATGTGTGTGACCTCTGGCATGACACTTAACACCTCTGTCTCAGATTTCTTGCTAATAAGAGGCATGTGACAGTATGCCATTTTTGCTTATTATCTACTCTGAGCCTAACACTGTGCTAGGAATATACCAGTAAGTTAGTGACAGTCTTGTTCAGAAAGAATATACAGATTGCTTAAGGGGACAGCACCTGAACACTTTAGGAAAGTCAAGAAACAGGATATGATATTACCATATGCAGGAGAGTTCTTGGTGCTTGGCTTGTGGCTGATAATCAGAGATTGTTTCTAAACTGAAATGAAAATATTTGATCAAGTGCCTCCTAGCACACAAAAGCAAATGTGGTTAGTCAAAAGGAAGGAATTCCTTTGGGTATAAAGGACTCAGGAAGACAGTAGGTACTTGGTTCATAAAGAGGCCTTGAAGGTTTGTTAAGATGTGATTAAATGGTGGGAAATTAGGCTTTCTGTCCCTATTGCTTTCTCTCCCCCAAGGTTAGTTCCTTAAGCATACTCCAAGTTCCCCTGTCTTATCTATATGCAGAATACCCTCCTCTTCCTGCTGTACTTTCCTGGATTCTCTTCCTAGCTTAACCTAAATTTTGATCCATAGCCTAGACCCATGGCCTTTGACATGGAGTCTGTCTAGCAGAGACCACATTTCACTTATATGTCCTCTTGTTTGCTAGAATTCCACTAAAATGGATAATTTGGTTCTAAAGTCAGTACATAGTATCAAAATTTATTAACTAGAATAATCTTAAAAAACAATCTCTTAGGACAGTAGCTCCCTCGTAGAAATGAATGAACTGTCTCAAGTAAATCCAGTAGAGATAGTCATTCTAGCCCATTTTTGAGTCCTGATTGTATGAAAAACAAAGCCACATCACATCTAGAAAATATGTTGTGCTCCTCAAGAAGTGTTAAGTATGTAATCCATGATGTGAGTGGTACCCTGAGTTTGTTCAATGCACACAGAACTATACCCCTATTAGGGTCGTGTGTAGGAAAAATAAATATTTGCAGCACAATATTAGAAAATACAAACTGAAGCAAACCAGAAGAGAGATGATTTGCATCCCATTTCAAGAGTAGGGTCCTTAAATGGGATGATTAGATAGTTCACTTGCATTATTTATATTAATTTCATTTGCTTCCTGAATCCTGTCCACTGTTGATTGTTGATGTCACATTTATGTGCAAACCACAACCCCACTTCCTCTTCTAACATTCATCACATTTGAATTTCTCATGGATTATGTGCAATTATGGGTTTAATGGTTCCTTCCAGATTGTACATTCCATGAGGGCAGGGACCATGTTCATCTCATTACCTGCTGGACCGCAGCACCTGCTCCATACTTACCCTGTAGGCTTCCTGAGCCAGGTTTTTGTAGCTTTCCACTTTCCTTCCTTCAGGACTATCCACTAAACTTCTGTCTTAGTTACTTGGTGCTGATATATGACACTACAAAGATGTCCATTTAGGGCAGGATGGAGATGCAACCTGCCTGGGCTGGTTCTGTCTAATGACAGAAGCCCTAAAACTGATAATTATTGAGACACTCGATATTTCTGGAGGATCAAGGAGCTTTGGACCACCTTGACTAATTATCACCTCATTACAATTGCATTTTTAACCACTCCTATCTCTAAATGCTCTCCTTCCCTTTCCCACTGCCAACCCCTGGATGCAGGGCTCTTGCCCATCCTGACTTTGACTGAGGCTGTTTCTTAAGACATCCACACTGAAACAAGATATTAAGTGTAAGCCATTGTTGGTTTCTGGTAACAACAGCTTCATATTCTTTCAATTTGTTTTTATTTTATCTTCAAAAGAGGCTGAGTGTAAGTATAACTAAAAAAAAATCCAGAAATTAAAGCAACCCTCTCCCCTCAAGTCAAACGACTATCACCATTTGAAACTACCCCATTTTAATTCACTTTGAGTTTTTTAAAAATCTGTATCAATTTAGTCCAGTTGAAACTGTGCAAGCAGTTTAATGCTAATTTAGGCTGCAGTTTTAAAGAAACATTATTACATATTCATATTTCCATATTTTCTATGCTCCTTATAACTTATACTTAATGGAATGCAATTTCATCAGATGACCTTATGATATTTTTAAGCCTTAGGGTTGGATACTTAATGGATTTAATTTTTTTCTCTGGTGTACAAATATTATAATACAAGTACATGTAAAACACTTCAGGGCAACTCTTTGTTTAGCATTATTTTTTTACATCTTACAAATGACTAGAAATGCAATTACTGGGTATAAAAAATATATTTTTAAAATACTCTTTTAGTTAGATTATACGCCATGTATATTTCATGAAGAAAACTTACACGAAGAAACATGCACATTCTTATCTAATATAGTCTCTAAAATAAGGCTGTTTTGCTATATTTTCTAACTTTTTAATAATTGAACATTTAGGAAATAAATGTTTTGTATATATATACTAAAGTATATATCTATAGTTTCCATGTATGGTTATTTTACATAATTTAAGTAATTATATACATAGCATTAAAGCTTTTAAGTGTTTAATTTGCTGAGTAATGTAATGACTTAATTAACAACATTTTTTTATTTTGTTCTTTTCTATGTTCTTATTTCTATTTTTAATGTTTCTGTGTTTTATTCAATTCTGTTTTTAATTATTTCTATAAAAATTAAGGATAGTTGAATGTATTTGAACAAACAAGTATACATGAACATTTACACTTTTGTCTGACTCATGTAATTTCTTTAGTTGAATTTCAGACATGAATTTTATTAAGTCAAAAATACTATTAATTTTAAGGTTCTTGATATATAGTCCATTATTTCTTGTTTTGTAAGTAGAGAAATTGAGTCTCTGAATTTAAATGACTTACTCTGGTCACAGAGCTAGTCATTTGACAGGCTGGGAGAAAGGCTGCGGCTCCTTACCTGCTAATTCAAAGATCAAATGCATTCTTTCACAAGTGAGCAGATATTCACCACACTATCATCTTGCATTCATGCAGCTAGCAGGGAGAGAAATAGTTAAGGTTGTCTGATATTCTTTTAGCACATGTGGGCAAGTGTTCCTAGCAGAAGGCACAATACCTGCAAATAAGTTTGATGTAATGAAGAAACTTTTGAGAAGGCCAATTCAGCAGAATGGAGTTATGGAGGGGAATGGCAGGAGCCATTGTAGTAAGACATGCAGTGTTTCATGGAATCAAAAGCCACTGGTGGCTTACAAAAGCAAAATGATGGTTTAGCCTTTTGCCATTCAATTGACCTTCTCTTTGTATTTCCCACATAGCTGATTATAGGTAGATCCCAGAAATGTTCATCATGAATACTTCTCTCCACAAGGAAATTATAGACTGGCAAAGAAGAAAGAACAGGCAAAGGCTGTAAAATAGAGCAGAATATGACACACTTTGCTTTCTAGATCTAGAGTTGAGGGAATATAATCCATGGTCAAATCAGGTGGGGATTCCTATTTAACATTTCCTGACAGTCTTATTGTGTACTAGTAACTTTTGGATTTCGATATCTAGTAATTGTTGGATATACAATAGTTAAGCTGCCCAGCTTACTTCAGGCTGGCATTTCCCAAACTTATTTGCCTGTAGAGCTGCTTTTGAATAACACATGTTAACATGTCTCTGAACTAGGGTATAAAACACACTCGGAATTCGGGCTAGAGGACCAGGTTTATTTTTTCCCTTTCAATATTTATTTATTAAGTAGTCATACACAGTGATTACAATTCCAGAAGTCAGGTTATGAGTACAATGCATCTTGGCCAGTGTCTCTCCTTCCATTGTTCTTCCCTTTCTTTTCCCATCCTGTCCCTGCTTTCAAGTTTTATAGCTCAGTTTTCACATAAAATGTACATTGACTATACTGAACTACATTTGCTCATTCTTCCTCCCTCCATTCATGTGCCCTGCCTCCACAACATGTTTCAGCTTCCTGGTGTTCATTTTATTAAACAGTTATTAGTTATTCAGAGGAATTACACTGTTGGACTGCTCCCCTAAGTATGCATGCCAACTTTTAGTCAATTTGTTAGTGTATATATGTATATAGCCCTGTATGTGTTATCATGCATGTTTGTATTTTATATCTAACTTCCACATATGAGAGAAAACATATGCCGATTGTCTCTCTGAGCCTGACTTATTTCACTTAACATAATTTCTTTTTGATCCTTCCATTTCCCTGAAGATGACACAGTATTAGTCTGATAGATGAGTATAATTCCATGGTACATAAATACCACATTTTATGACCAGGTTTTATGCTCAGTATTATGGCTGCTCAGAGGAGGGACCTGGCATGGCTCAGGTTGTGGAGAAGGAAGGCATCAGTGTAGCCTTCCACCCTGCAGAAAACACAGCCCATCACTATCTCAAGAAAACAGGTTTATAGGCTTCAAGCAGGAAGAGAAAGAAAAACCTTTAAAGTTCGTTTGCTTTTGCACCTTAGATTAACACACACACACACACACACACACACACACACACACACACCAGAGTGAGATCAGGATGTGATTCTCCATTTGTTCAGAAGAGCTGCTGGCTTCTGCTGTGCTATAAGAAGGCCCTCATTCTTCATTCTTTCTGCTTTACTTTAAGCAGACCCTCATTCTTATGTAGGTCTGACTGGCTTACCCACCTCTCTCCCTGCTGCCTTCTCATGCTGTGCAGCCCTGTATTGGGCAGGCCAGACAGAGCCCCTTGCTGTGTAGGATTCTCTTGTGTCAGTTGGCTCAGCCTTCCTGGAAGTGTCGTGGACTCTGCAGGCACTGCACAGCTATTTCTGTCCTGTCTTTGTTTCTGAATACTCCCACACTGCTGCCACCCCATTCCCCCTCCCTTACATTCTTGATTCACTTTTGCATCTGATTTTTGCAAGGTAGTGTAATTAAAGGATGTCACATTGCCCTACAAGAGCATATCCTTTTGCACAGCGGGACCAAGGGAATGTAAGCGCTCCACAGAGGGTTTCCTCTTGAGGAGTCTTCCTCCCATATACCCACCCATGCCACTTGGAACAATAGAAATTTGATAGATCTTTTTCTTTATTGCTACTAGGTGATTTAGAATAATAGCTCCTTCCTGTTTAGCACTTCCTATGTATCGGGTACTAACTCTACCAGTGGTTTTAGATTGTTAATTTTCATTCCCCTAAAAGTATGAACTCAATTCTAGAAATGAGAAGAAAACTAAGAGACTAGTTTGTGCCATGCCCTTTAGCTGGTCAAGAAAGAGGCCATCATTTAAATGTAGATCGCCCTGGTAATGTTCACGCATCCATATACAATGCCATTAAAAGTTCTAATTGTCACATAGGTCTTTTAGGGATCCTTTGTTGACTTCTATTTATGTATAGGTATTACCTGGGACCTTTTATAAGTAAGAATTCATTGTCCGGGAAGCATTGTACTCACTGTCTGACTTAGAGAATTGTGACCCCTCTTTACCATACCTTAATAATAACAGTAAGATTTTGTTTTTAGAAATGGATCCTAAGGATACACTTCTGATTCAGTGACCAGAAGTTAGGGTGGGGCTCACAGATTGCTGTTCTCAAAAGCCCTGGAGGGGTCTCTCACACTGATTTTCCTTTTAGTATATATTGGAATCAGTTGGAGGTGGGGGGATGGCAGGGCCCCACTGTAGAGTTTCTGTTACTGTACACTACAGCGGAGAAGGAGCCATACCTTTTCTGGGGATTCTCACATGAGTTGGAGTACTCACTTTGGTAACACTGTTCTAATGTGGTAGATGGAATTAAGCAAAAAAAGCAAAGTAATAAGAGCAGGAGAGTGAAAATTAGGGAAGGGAATGTGAATGCTCACCCCCTTTCTTCCCTTCCTTTTTGATCTTGAGGTGTTATATGGTTCTGACCTAATGTTTTCAGTAAGCGATAGGAGGAGATCCCATACGTTGGAATGCTTTGGGGTCATACAACTTGATGAGCTTTACCACCGACTAAGCTCTGAGCTTCACCGTTTCCACAACTAAAGAATGGACCTACTTTGAAGGTATGATAATTGTCTATTTTCAACTTCTTTTCCACTTATCTCAAGGAAAGAAATTTACTTTGTCAAGATTCAATTGCTTTACTTTCAGTCTTTAGTTCAGGAGATACCTGGCATTATAGAAATCAGCAATAGTGTGAATTCATTTTGTGAATCATTTACACCTATTATAGTGAGTACTTCTTTCCTCAAGGGAAATTTGAGGAAAGAAAACAGACAGGGTGGGGCACTGGTGCAGCTGCTGACTAGTCTGCTGGTGTATGTCCTAGGCATGGGATGGAGACCCAGTGTATGTATTAGCCTTGCATTGGAGAGTGAGGCTTGAGATTGCTAAGTAGGATCTGCTTGGTAGAATCTGTAAGTTTGACATCCAATGGACTGTTGTTTTCCCAGAAGGGGAGAATACTGTTCATATCTACTCCTAAGTATTGGGGTATCTTTTTTTTTAACTCATTGACCAATGGAAAGGGAATGATGGTTTTCATAGAACAACTAGATTGAAACTGGAATTTTGCTATTTACTTGAAGTGAGACTTCAAACAACTTTAACAAATCCATCCTGTATTTTGGTTTCTTGATTTATAACATGAGATGACTTCATAAATATGAAGTCATAAATGTAAATTCATAAGTATGAATTTAAAAATGGTAAGAGCTGTAAAGTACATTATACCACTCTCGAATACACATCTGGCAAATTGATACTTAGTACAACTTAGTTCCTTCCCTCCTACCATGTCTTGCTCCTATGTAACTTCCTCTGTATAGGAGGGAAATATTTATGAAAATTGATTAAGTGTCATGCAGTGTCCTGGGTCTTTTTACATTCATCATCTCATTCATTCTGCATTGTTCTTTTTAGTGTTTTGTTTATATCCTGTTCTTCCCATCTTAGGCAGGAGAAATAGAGAAGTTAAAATCCTAACACAGAGTCTGATAACCAAGAAAGGCCCTGCTAGGTCCAAAACAAAGGCCAGCAGAAGGCTCAAGTGAAACCCAGGAAGAGTGATGTTTCAAATACAGAGACAAGAAAAAGGAAGGAATATTTCCTTTGCCTCTTGATCTCTTCATGTCTTCTTCAACTAGCTGATAGGACGAGGTGAGTCAAATTGGAGAAGGCCTTCTGCCCTACTCAGTCTTGGGTGTAATAATATTTAAAATTTCCTTGCAGAAAGCTTTGGAATAATATTTTCCCAAATATCTAGATACCTGTTAGCCAATCAAATACCATCTATCACTGATCTCTCATCCTGTTTCCCTCACATTCTACTGACCCTTGTTTATTGCTCTCTTTTGTAAATCAGCATTCCATCACTGTGAAGAAGAAATACCTCATACAAACAACTTCACAGGAGGAGAGATTTCTTTGTTTCACAGTTTCTGAGGTTTCAATCTGTGGTCACTTGACTCTGTGCCTTTGGGCTATATGGTGACATAGTACAGCCACGCAGGGAACAGGTGGTAGAGCACAGCTGCTTAACTCATGGCTGCCAGGAAGGAAACAGAGAAAGAAAAGGGCTGGATTCCCGTATCTCCTTCATGGGCACTGGATGACTAAACTGCCTTCCATTAGACCCCAACTCTTGAAGGTTGCACCACCTTTAATAGCACCAGGGGCTGGTGACTTGAATCTTTAGCGTACTAGCCTTAGGAAGACATTAAGACTCAAACCAATGCACATTCTGTGAAAGTACAGCCCTTTTTGCCTAACCATGATTATTTTTGTCGATCTTATGGTCAGAGTGTTGTCCCTGTTGGAGTCAACCTCTGCAGATAACCCTGGAATAAAGCTGCTTCTTGAGTCTGGATTTGTTTTCAGTTTGAAAGAAATATACTAAATGTTCAATACCAAAAGATTGGCTAATTCCTATGGTTAAATCCAAATTATAGACTATATTTTCTGTGTGTGTGTGTGTTCTTCTTTGTTTTTGTTTCTTCATATATACTACATCCTTCCACAATCCCTTTCAAATTAGGTGCCTGTAGGATCATTTCAATGTAAAGAATTTACAAATATTTTTCTCCAAGTTCTACATTTTCTCTAAAGTGTCATCCAGTCACTAAATATCACCAACTGAATTAGGTCCAATGATTTAAAAAGATAATTCATTTCATCAGACATGCTTTCCTGTTTCTTTAATATTTTATTATTTTTAAGTAGTTGAACAAAGCCAGTGTATGAATACAATGCATCTTGATCAATGCTACCCCTTTGAACATTATCACCCATCCTTCCCAACCCATCCCTTTCCTCACTTTTCTTAAATTTTGTAGGATATATATTTAGCTGTTTACTACTTTCTACTCCTTCCCCTTAATATTATGTCATCCCTTTCAAGTGCTATTTCCTTGTATTTATTTTGTGAGCCATGTTTTTTGCCTTACTAAGGAATTACGCTATTTGAGTTCTTCCCTAAATCTACTATATTCCAATTAATACACTTATGTATACTTGCATACAACCCAAGGTATTTACTTACATATTTTTAAACCAATTGTACCTTCCACATTTGAGAGAAAATACTCAACCTTTTTCTCACTGGGCCTGACTTATTTCCTTAACATATTATTTTCCAGGTCCTTCTGTTTCTTTGCAAATGACATGCTACCAATTTTTCTAATGGATGAGTAAAATTCCATTGTGTATATATACATTTTCTTGATCCATTTGTTCACTGAGGGACACCTGGGCTGATATAATTTCAAGAAGAACATAGTAAAATACTGTTGTGTTTAAAAGGTAGTCATGATAATAATATTAATTTTATTTCTGTTGGTAATTATAACATGAATCAATATTGTTAATCATAAAATTTTACTGTTGTTAACTGTAATAAAATATTTTATGATTCTATTTACATAAACTTGAAAATAGGTGTATCTCAGTATTTTGTTAATCTAATATTTTCTAGTGTTTCATTAATAGTTATCCCTGGAAGGAGGAGTATTGAGAGGAAGTTTTTTCCTTCTATCTTTTTATATCACTTGTATTTTCTGTAATTAAATACTATTGTCTTTGTAAATTGAAGAAAAACCCCAGTTGGAAGTGGCACTGTGGCTCAAAGTGGTAGAGTGCTAACCTTGAGCAAATGAACTAAAGGATAGTATCCAGGGCCTGAGTTCAATCCCCAGGACTGACCAAAGAGAAGAAAAAAGAAAATTCCTGTTAATAATAACTTCATATTCTTTATATTTGTATTTAAAAACTAAATTCAGATTTTACAAATCAGGGCCCTGTGATCTGGCCTTGTCAGAGTTCACCCTTGGTTACTTCCCGTAAGTTATACACTATCAAAATTCTTCACTGGAAGCAGCTCCAAAAAGTAGGGGCCTGAAACAGCTCCTCTAATTCCCTCCTACCCCTAAGAGCTGAAGCCTGCTTGAAATTGAGACTTTCATACTCTCTGGTAAACCTTCTGTGGCCAAGGTCGCAAGACAGGATGACACTCCTGGACTTTGAGCCAGTCATACTTTATCATTTTGTCTGAATTTTGTTTCTCAGATCTTGTGTTCAAAGATTAAAACTTTAAAAAAAATGGAGAAATTAGACTTTGTTTCATTTATAAAGCTTGAAGTTTCTATTTCTTCCTTGAGCATTTCTCCTGTCAAACTTATGTGGCTCCCCATCCCCAGGTGGCCTAGATAAGGATTTTAAGTGTGAATAAGTTATGACAACTTTATGTGGAGTCTTCCTTTGCTACATTCCCATGGCAACTTGAATGAAAGCTTCAGGTATTTTACTACAACATTTTGGCTAAATGCCAGCTGGCAAATTCAACTTCTCTCTTAGAGGTAGTATCTTCTTTTATCCAGTCCTGAGGTCATTATCTTATGGTTCTAAGTGGACACTATTTCTTCAGCTCTTGTCATGATGCAGAGGCCTAAGAGAAAGTGGCTCTGTTTTACAAACCAAGTTTCCCTCCCTCCTCTCGTTAGTGCCTCTGTATGGGTGGTCTATCACCATAGGTTAAGTTCTAGACATGAATCTCCATTCCTAGACCTCAAGTCTGTACCTTACAGGTGCTAACATTCTTGTCCCCATCACCTTTGTCATTTCTTTCTCTTCTTGAACTTGAGCAGAATTACACATTAGGGTTCTGTAGCATTTTGGGGGAAAAGTATTCTTGTTCTTAGGGAAATGCTTATAAAAGCATAGTCATATTTCCTTCTGTACATAAATAAGGCATTTTTGAGTTTTGCTGAAAAATAGGATAGGAAAAGATGCTAAAGTCTTATTAAGAAAACTAAGCAGTGGCAAACTTAGCCCATTTTTGTTTATGTGCAATGTTTATCTGTAGCCTGTCTATTGAAATACAAGGTGTTATAGCAGCTTCGTGGTGCAGTTATATTCTGGGTAGCGCTCTCTGCTTTATTCATGTATGTATATGTGTACTTCCCTTGTAAAATGTCACAAAGCCTCTAGTCTTTAGAATATTGTGTCTGTCCTGTTAAGTGTTGCCCACTAAATCTGACTAAAGAGACTCATTGTTGTCTGTTTTTCATATATTTTCCAGTTAAATAGTTGATTGTTAGAAAAACAGCATGGAAGATAGAAGGTCATTGATAACCACATGATTTCTTTAAACAAATACTGTCAGAGAAAATTATAGTGTGTACTTGAAAGCGGGAATAAAGAAGAAAATTTCTTCCTTTTAAACACCTGGTATTCCCCTTTAAGAATTAGCTGCAGTTGGTGTTGCTCATAATTTTATGAAAAACCCCAAATAAAGGCATCACCTTTGTTGGCAGTATGCTTGTCAATGGAGCAAAATAAATCAGTGAGACAAAATTTAAATTTAATTTGAGGGGCTGGGAAGGTAGCTCAGTGATAGAGCGCTTGCCTTGCATGCCTGAGGCCCTGGGTTCGATTCCTCAGCACCACATAAGCAAAAAGAAAAAAGCTGGAAATGGCACTGTGGCTCAAGTGGTAGAGCGCTAGCCTTGAGCTGAAGAGCTGAGGGACAGCGCCCAGGCCCAGAGTTCAGGCCCCACGACTGGACACCCCCCAAAAAAAATTAATTTGAGCATAGTAAACAGGAGATTAATATCATCTTCCTCTGAGCCCTTTCTTGTGCATTATTATTATTATTCTAGTCAACATGTCAATTATGTGTAATTCCTGTGCCCTAGGCAGACAGCTTCTATGTTCCACCACGGTCTCTCAGCATCAGGCCCAGTGAGCCTAGTAGGCTTACACATTGTAGGGATAACTAATCTTCAATTTTCACAGTACCCTCTAATTTTAATGAGTATTGTGATACATATCTGCAAAAAATCGAATTTCAGAGAGTGTGATTTTTCCCAAGGCTCTTGACGTTTGAGGAGATGGGTTCATGAATGAGAACCAGATCAGTATGACTGCTGAAATCACTCTTCATAGTAGCATACGACCTCACTATCAGGAAGTAAGGGATTTTAAAGGAACATTCCAAAGTTGAAATAAATATTCTTTAAAATGAGTGTGGAAAACCTTACTCAAAAGAAAAAATAGTTGGATACAAGAAATAATATGTAATTGAGCATTCATTGAAAAAAAGTAATTAATCCTGCCCCCCAGGAATGAATTTAGTCTAGCTTATTTGCTGAAAGTCCAAGATTGGCTTCCTTTCTATGGAAGTCTGACATCTGGTTGGAAAGTGAAAAATTTAGTCAATTACCTGAATCATGTTTGGTCTACGTGACAGAAAAGCCCCAGAGGTCTTCAGATTACCAGATGCTTGGCCCTTTATAGTTGCCACCGGAACCACTGACTGGTTTGCTCATGTGAGAGTGGTGGTTGGACATTCTGCAGGTCCATCCATTGTTAGAAGGCCGTTATCATTTTGTAAACCCAACAGTATGCAACAGGAGTCTAGACTAGGGACCAACTCTAGCCTCTGACAAAGTATTCCCTGGGGCACTAGGGTGTGAAGGAATGAGTAAGTGAGGCCATAAAAGGAAGTATACTTAATTTAAAAGACTGTTCTTTATTTTGTTGTTCATTTTTGTTCATTATTTTGTTTCTTTTTTAAGAGATGGGGCATTCTGAGGAATGAAGCTAGAGTTTGTTTTCATGAATCAATAGGACAACATTTTGAAAAACCCTGAGAAGCATATGTCCATCTCTAGTTGATTTATATCATTTTTGTACTGGGTTGTGAAGGAAGCCCAGAAGAGATGGCTGTTCCACATCTTGTGGTGTTCTTTGCAAAACGATAGCTATTTTCCCCTAGAAGTGGGGAACTCTGCATGGCAGCACTGTCCCCATGGGTCTGGAAAGCACAGGCCATTCTAACAGTGTTATTTGACTGACAAAATAATGTTTCCTTTTGAAACCAACATTGTGTCCTTAAAATAACTCCAAAGAGAACTCTTTCTGCGCTCTGAAAACATTTCAATCGGAAGGCATGCCGGGGGACATGACCACAGGGAGACACTTTCTGTGATGAGAAGCTGAATTCCATCACTGTGAATATTTTAACAGCTTTCACAGTTTCTGCAGTTTGTTCTCCCCACACCAAAAGCATAGGTCTCCTCATGCTATAATATCATGGATCTCACTTCACTCTTTACCAGCTTATCCAGAATGAACCTAGTAACTACTGTGTGCTAGATAATGCCCATTGTAAAGTAATATATTTGTTGAACATTTCCTGTATGGCAGACACCAGGCTAAAGCACTCTATTAGCATCACCCTGTTTGATTATCATAACTACTCTGGGAGAAAAATACCATTAGTCTAGCCTTTTTACAGGCAAGCAAACAGTTTGCAGGGAAATGAAGTTCCTTGCCTGAGGTCACAAGTTTTATGAGTGGTAAAGCCACCCTCATCCAAGCCTGTCCACCCTCTAGCCTAAATTTCACCATGTTATAAAACCCACCTGCCTCAGATGATATGTCATATACAAAAAGAGCTCTACCGTCAAGGTAGTTATCATCAAAATTAGAAAAGTTAAACTCAAAAAAAAAAGCTGTTATTGTAAGACAGAATGATGTAATCCCAGAAACCATGCTGTGGGATTGTAGAGGAAAGAAAGATTAATTATGATCTACCCAGGAAGGCCTTTTGGAGGTGGCCCTAGGCTAGGTAGGAACAAAATAGGGCATTGGCAATTATCTGGAGAATTAGGTCACTGCAAGTGCCAGAGTGGATGATTTGGAGGTAAAAAGACTATAGTGCATGTTTTGAATAGTTCAGAATAGCCACCCACACTGCTGGAATCTGTTGGATTTTGGCCAGCTCTCCTGGTCTACACCTGCCTTATTGCCCTGACTTAAAGGACCATCCTGTTCTGTATGGAAAAGGGTACAGAATGGCACTGCCACAGCAGGGGACGTAGGAAAGTGAAGGAATCTTGCTGAGTCAGGAATCCTGAGTCTTGTCTAGACACTGCTTTCATAGTGGTTGACTCCCTCTCAGATGCATTTTCATCTACTACAAAATGAACATATCGAAGTTGATGATCTCCAAGCTCTATGTGAAGTCAACTCTTTTTAGAACAGGGAAGAACCTAGAGGAGGAGAGGAAAAAGCTAAGAGATTTAGCATATTAGGTTTTATGATTCTTACAGTTTTCCTCCTAGACAGCTTACAGGAGAGTCTCCTGCAGATGAAGTTCTTTTGGTCTTTTCCATGACAGTCCATATCACTTCCTCTAATCTGCATAGTATAGTGGGAAAATCCCAGCTGGAGTCAGAGAATCCTGGATTGAAATTCTTACCCTGATCTTATTTGTGATTGAAATGTCTCATTACACACTGGACAAATTGCGTAGCTTTTATATTTTCATTTTTATGACTATACAATATTAGATTATAATAGCATAGAGTCTAATTCACAGAACTGAATTCTATGTCCAAAATTATCATTCTGTAGGTGTGTTACTATCACCCTTTGTATCAACAAATGTAAATGCCAGGAATGGTGATTGATGGCCCCGTAGATTTTGTATATGGGCACTATTACTATCATCATATTTCTCTTGTTAAGTATAAATTGTGGGTACCACTCCTTTGCTCACTGGTTGTTGGATTACTACTTGAACCTGCCTTGTCTGGGCTGGGAGATTTGAGTGAGGGCTTTTGTTCTTCTAGGGAGTAGCATCCCCAGTGTTTAGCCACCAGAGCATCTATGTGCCTTAGTCAACTGTTTCTTGGGAAGTATGTTGCCGTAACTTTCAGGATCAAGAGTTAAACTTAAATGTATCTATTCTCATTGGATACCAGAGGCTTGCCCTTACAATCTTGGCTACTTAGGAGCTGAGATATGAGGATCACAGTTCAAAGGCAGCCCAGGTAGGAAAGTCTGTGAGTTTTATCTCCAATTAACCACCAAAAAGCCAGAAGTGGAGCTGTGGCTCAAGTGGTAGAGAGCTAGCCTTGAGCAAAAAAAGCTCAGGGATAACTAGGCTCTGATTTCAAGCCCCAAGACTCACATACACATACACACACACACACACACACACACACAGAGAGAGAGAGAGAGAGAGAGAGAGAGAGCTTCTGTTCTCAACTGATATTTATTCAGAATCAACAGTGCATATAGATGCGCATATTTAATATCTCTGTCTAAATTGATTGACCTGTGTCTGTGGTCTTTCTCTTCTTAAAAATCTGCTTGTTCTGTTAAATGAAGAGTAATACTAACAATGTAATATACTCTAGATATACTGCTCTTTGTTAGGGATGAGGGGAAATGAATGCAGAGATTAATAAAATAGCACCAGTTGTAGGTCAGAATACACACTCAGGGATATAAAAATATCCCAGAGGCACATATAAGGATATAACTAACAGGAATAACTTGGAGGAGGTAGTGTCTGTTAGGAAATAATGCCCCTGTCTTATCTTTGATGGACTCAGCACTGGGACAAAGCGTGTTGCAGCGTAAGTATATAGTATATATTTCTTTAATGGGTGATACAAATGTCAAAAAATTCATATTCAGTCAGTAATGTAAAAATAGAATTCAATTCCCAGTTTAAAATGAGATTATTTTAGGAATCAAATGAAGGGAAATGGGCAAATTACAGTTGCAGAAGATATCTTTCAACAGGTGGCAAAACTTATCAGCTTTGGATTTCTCATTAATGTTTCTGATAGTGAATTGTTCTGGATGTTTGTAACTCCAGTTTGGGACTGGAATTGCTGGAATGTTTTGCAAACAGTCTTATCAGTTGTTGTTGCAGGTCTAGAAAACTCCCAGAGCTGATTTGCCCAAGTGATCTGAAGTCTATTGTAGAGGAATTTGGGTGCTGGATTTTGGCCAAGTTCCTAATCCTATCAGTTCTTGTAAAGTCATTATCAATAGCCATATCTAGTGGCAACCGTAAGCACATGGATAGCATTACATTTTGTTTTATGGGGGTTCGTGCTTCACAGAACTTTGGAGTGCCACCAGACTTGGACTCCATCTTAACAATCTCTGAAACTACTCAAGCATGAGGTATGCCTGTGTGAGGCACCAAATTTATATCTGCCTCACATACTTTAACATAACTCCAGTGTATTGATTATGGGTCCTATATTCTCAATTTTGGTTGGTGGATCCTAAGCCAGATTGAAAGTAGGTTCAGCCTGAGAATATTTCAGTTCTCCTTCTTCTGGCAGGATGGAACAACACTTAGCAGTGTCCCAGACAATCTGGTTGGCCTGTTGACCTTGGCAGATTTGAGCTGGGACTGGCATCGCAGTGCCAAGCATGTGGAACCAGGGTCGACTGCCACCCACGCCCAAACCTCTCTTTGACATTTCCATGGGTCTAGAGCCAGCTCTCCCTCTGAGTTTAATCTCACTGTGGAAATACAAAGGAACACTGAACCTTCCAGTTAATTCACCCCCTCCCTCCTTCCTGGAGAGGATAACAGTTCTGTTGACCATTATAATGCATTTTCTGTCTCGCAGCAATCCACATAGTCATTAATTTCTTCTGCTGACATCAGGAAAGAGGATTATGTGTGTGTCTGAAACTGTTCCCAAAGTACTCATTAGTCATAGATAATTGAAAAACTGGTAGGAGAAGATTTGGTGTAATAGGAGCCCCTGCCTGAGAAGAGGGACTGTAACCGCCAGATAATTGTAGACTCCAGCTTTTGACCACTCAGACTGAATAGGAGCTCACTGAGCTCAAGGGCCCTTATGACAGTTGCTTTTCTATATTTCCAGGTGAGGGATGTGTGTATAGGACAGAGTCTGGTCATATCAGAAACACAGTTGATCTCTAGATTTATCTATTCCCTATAAATGATATGATTTTTACTTTTATTTTTATTAGCTTATCTTAGTTGTACAGAGGGTGTCATTGTGATATTATTATGCATATATTTCTTCCAGGTCAAATTCCCTCTCTTTACTCTTCTTTTATCACCCTTTCCCTTTTCTTCAGACAATTTCAACAGGTTTCGTTGTTTTTTAATCTCATGTTCAATACGAGATCATCACGTTGAACAAAATAAGCCAGATGTAGAAAGACAACTATCACATGTTTTCTCTCATGTGGAATGCTTTATTAGCATGCAGTAGCTACACAGGGGGAGATTTCATTGTGACACTTTCATGCCTGTGCACAATGTATACCATGTATGCCAGTCAATCTCCCTCCTCTCTATCACATCTATAGAAGTTTTAAAAAGACATGATAGTCAAAGGGTGACTATTAGGTCATAAGAAGGGAACCATAAGTTGGGGAATAGTGGAATAAAGGTGACTAATAGAAAGGTAAATATGATCGAAAAAAGAAATAGAAGAGCTTATGGGTATCTTTTGCCTGCAGCCTGAGAAGTGAGGTTTGGAAAAGATGCACAGAATTCTTCTTAATTTTATTTTGCTTCAACTTAAGCTTAGTTGTTTGACCACTGGAGAATACAAAGTCATGATATAATACCATTACATAGAGCAGAGTGCCCCTGACTGGATCACAACCCTTCTGTACCCATATGCTGTACATTTTTCTAGGATTTTTCTGGAAGTGCATACATCTTGGCATCTTAAAAAGGATCTATAAAATTAAGAAAATTGAGGGAAAGGGTAGAGTTGGGAGGGATGAGGGAGAATGATGCATTGATTAAGATGCATTTCATTCACAAACTGCCTTGTTGAATGGCAAATACTCTGTACAACTACATAAATAACTAGATACAAATCTTAAAAAAATCACAAGTAAACATGTTCCGAAAACTATTTTGCTCTTTTTCTTTAATGTAGCTTGTGTTTCATTTTAATGTCATACCTTAATTCAATCTCACTCATTTTTATGGCTATCTGGGATTCTGCTGAACTGATGTACCTTATTTTATTTACTCCGACAAGCAAAAAAATAGTTAAAAATATTATAGAAGAAATGAACGTTCAAAGTAGAACACGTAGAATTTAGTGGTTAGTATAATTATTTCACTCCCTCTGAAATCTGTTTTCTTTATTTTCCCCCAAGGAATGCATTTTGTACAAATGGTTCATCTACCTTCTTACAATGAAGTCATATTCTACATAATGTTTTGCAGCCCCATACTTTTCCATTGGCTCGATTATTTCAGAGATTAAAAACTATTTCCCATGCTCTTTCAACACCGTACAGGTTTGTTTATTTAAAATACCAAATCTCAGGACACAGAATGGTTGGCTGGCAGGTCCTGGCCAAGGTCCTATGCCTGCAATCCTCTGTTCCTCTCTCGTGTAAACTGCCCCTGTTGTGTTCCTCCCTGGTGCCCATCTTGTTAACACTGGACATCTCAACCTCATGCCCCACTTACAGACAGCTACCTTTTGCTGTAATGACATCCACTTTCCTGGAAAAATGAAGCATGAAATTTAGCAATGGCTTACCTGTTATTCTAGTCCAGTCATTTATTCTTCTGAACTAAATTACTGGATCCTTCCTCAGTTCTCTGAGAACAGTAGGTACATTCTACTCTACTTGAGTTTTCTCCACTGTTCTTACAGTCTTGATTTCCCATTGCTCTAGTCCCAGATGTCAGTGTGAGCCTTTTGAGGTCAGCATCTTTCACTCATATTCCAGCATCTTTCACTCATATGCAAGCACCAAGACCATGGCACAAGGTGGATGGAAATCTACATGGGCCATCTGATGACCAATGGTTTCTGAAAGGTTTATGAACTGCATGAGCAAATGGTGGAATGGAATCTAGCAGAGACTGATGTCCTAAGATAGTAAAGTCTTGATTAGCTTTGGAAAAAGATACTATGGTTTAATTTTATGGTGAAAGAAAGTAAAACAAGAATTATTTGGGGAAAAGTGATCAAGTGGCCTATGATCACTCATCCCCTCCGTGTACCTCTATCTCAGGAAGAGTGATTTTTAGAGGCGGAATTGCTCAAAGATCCCTGCCTATATCCACCATCCTCTGTCCCTCCAGTCACTAGATGAACAAAGCTCCTTCTTACTTGAGGTTAGGTAGATTGTTCCTAAAAGATGTGGTTCCAGTTGAAGATGGAATGATCATCTCCCAGCCTACTGCACTTAGCAGGCTGGCTCACTGCCCTAGGATGCCTTCTCAGAAAGCAGAGGCTGAGAATACTTTGAGAGGATGTTTATTTGATATAGTCATCTGTGATAGGAAGAAGGAGTAGGGTTGGGCTCTGGAAGACAACTGAATGATGATGTAGCCCCACAGTTTGGCCAGCCCACCATGTTCTAAAGCAAGCAGTGTCCATTGAATCACCAGGGGCAGCTCCTTTGGTAAGGGCATCTCTGGTGGGGCAGTTGTTTACAGATGAGGCAGGCACTGAGTGTGCTGGAAGATCTTTACAATCACAGTCTTCTCATAGCACACCCTCTGAAGAGGAAATCGAGTTCATGGTGTTTTCCTATCTACTGTGCAGGCCACCATTATAACCTGTCAGTTCTTATTCCACACCCTATCTCCTATCTTTTTGGTTCTTCATTAAGTTATAGATAACTTTTATTTCTTTGCTGATTGAAGTCACTTTGTAGCTCACTTCACTAAGTCCAACGTCTTCCCTCTCCCCTAGCCCCCTCTTGCCTTCTTTTTCTCTACTTTCAAGTCCTCTCCTTTTCCTAAACTATTGCCAGAAGAACTTCATAAAAACATTTCCAGCCACTTTGCTTAGGCATAGCACACTCCTACTAGTTTCCAGCATCCTCAGTGGTGAAGCTCTAACACTGCAGTGTGGATTTTAAGTCCTGCCTCTGGCCTCATTGGCCCAACTCCATCCTGGTCTATGTTCCACTTTACCCAGCCCTCTGACTGGGTAAAGGCACCTCACAGGTGTCTCTTCTCTGTTTTCCTTGTCCTTGCTCAAGATGCTTCCTTTCCTGAAAAATCTTTCCGTGCTCCTACTTGTGTTTTGATCCCACTGAGCCCAAGACTGTGCCTCATCATGGTTTGCAGCCCTGCAAACCATGAGCCCAGGTGATATGGAAAAAAAATTAGCTCATTTTCAGCTAAGGTTTCTTTCCAAATCACCCTGAAAGAAGAAAGCCCCACCCTGCTAATCCCCTTTCTGCCTGGGCCTTTCTCTGTAAAAAAAACTACTCCTTTTATGTTTATGGAGATTGAGGATAAAAAGGGAAAAGACTTTCCA
The DNA here is from genome assembly GCF_000151885.1 of Dipodomys ordii. NCBI lineage: Eukaryota > Metazoa > Chordata > Mammalia > Rodentia > Heteromyidae > Dipodomys > Dipodomys ordii. The sequence goes on along the minus strand of NW_012267277.1, from coordinate 4,460,197 downwards.
TTTTGCCTTTTGGTGAGAATGAACCCTTAAAACAATCTGATTTTAATGGACAAGATTTCCAAATATTGCTGGCTTATAAACATATAAATATACTTGATGGAGGAATACTTCTTTTGATCCTTCATTTATTCATAACACTTCTGAAGAAAAAAATTTGTTTCAGATAGTAATGTAATAAAAAAGAGTCAAAGTTTTGGTATCAATAAGAGGCGAACCCATGGCCTGTCTCCTCCAGTCATTAGGCTGTGTGACTGTGTGAAATTTTTTTTTTGTCTAAAACTCTTGGTTTCCCTCTCTCTTTGTGGAATGTGAACATTACAGGTACTTCAGTGCCCTTCCTTACTATGAAAACAAGAGAAGAAAATGCATGTTAGTTTCCTGAGTAGTGTGGGGCCTGGAAGACTTACCATGGGTACGATGTTTATTATGTGTTACATACTAGACAGAGTGACATAATTAAGATATTGTCCAGAACCAAATTGTCCAGAACCAAGGGCAGATTTCTGTTACTGTGGGAATTCAACTCAGGCTAGAAGTCCCTTCTACCAAGCCTCCCTTTACCACTTTTTTGAGCATTTGAACCTTGTTTCCCTAAACCAGCACCATCAATAGACATTTGAGCCACATACTTAACTTCTAATTTTATAATAGCAATGATAATGTTTCTTTAAGTAATCAATTTGTTTACCTTATTTAACTTAATAGATCCAAAATATCTCTGCAATATAATTGACATTTTTAACATTAAAAATTTTTTAATTTTATTGCAAAGATACTATACAGAGGGGTTACAGTTACATGAGTAAGGTAATGAGGACATTTCTTGTTGAGCATTGTTGACATTTTTTGGTAGTGTTAAGGATTGAACATCAGGGCCTTGAGCAAGCTAGGCAAGTTCTGAGATACATCCTAGCCTGATATTAAAATCACTAATGAGATAGTTTACATTCATCTTTCCAGACTGGATCATTGCCATTAGATCTGCATTTTCTACTGGTAACATCTTAAAATCAGGCAGTAAATTTTCATTAGACATATCTGATTTAGATTTCTGTGTGTATTTGTCTATCTGTCTGTCTGTTTCTGTGTCTGTGTCTGTTTCTATGTGTATGTGTGTGTATGGCAGTTCTGTGGCTTGAATTCGGGACATGGTCCTGTCCATGAACATTTTTTGCTCAAGACTGGCACTCTACCACTTGAGCCATACTTTCAGAACTGGTTTTGGGGTAGTTAGGCTTGCCTAAGCTGGCTTCTAACCACCATCCCCAGATCTCAGCCTCCTGACTAACTAAGATTACAAATGCCTGTAATCTTAGTTAGTGCCTGCCTAAATTTCTTAAATTAATGTTGGAAACATAGATCCATGTGCTCCATGTACACATACATAGTTTTTCAAATACTGAATTCATTGTATCAAATCAAATAAATGAAAAATCTAACTCTTCAGTTGTTCCAACCAACTTTCCAGTGCTCAGATGCCATTGCAGTGTTTTTAATCTTTTTGACTAAACATTTTTTTACATTCAGTTACAGATAGAAGTTCACTAGTTGAATGGATAAGCATGATGCTGTGGAGGTGCAATTTCTATTCAGAGAAGAATGATTGAGTCATTCATCCTCTGCCCATCCACCTACACACTTGCAGCTGAGTCCAAATATCCTGGGACACAGAAGGCATGGAGTTCCATGAAAAATTATGAACGGTGTAGTAACCAACAGATTTTTTTGATCAGACACTCAGAATCTTGGAATTCCAAGGTTTATTAGGATATATATTCATCACCCCACTTTTATACTGCAAAAACTCTTACTCTAGAATTTCTTCAAGGTAGGTGAAGGCTCAGGCTCTGAAACACCTGGCAAGAGATGGGTTGTTCATTTTCTTCTGAATAAATGTTTCTCTGTGTCTTATCTCATCTGCCAAGTTGGGAACGAGAACTGTCTCTCACAGGCTAACTGTGCCCAACAAAGCAATGCAATCAATAAATTATTAACCAAAAGCCTGACTGACTGACTGACTGACTGACTGACTGTAAGAATTCAAGGTCATGTGAAATACTGCATTGCACAAGTCCAAAGAATATCCTTCACATTGTGTACCAGGTTCATGAACTTTGTAAGGTTTCTACTGTGCTCTCTTTTCTAGGTAAGAAAAATGTCATAAGAAATTCTTGGAGTAAAATACTTCTCTCCTTTTATCCAGTGATTGGAGGTGACCACAAAGTAAATTTTCTCTACTTCTTTAGGACTATGTATCAGTCCAGTCATTAAGAGGCCACTGTATTTATATTCCTTTGGAATTTCCCATTAATAGAATCTTACTTTGATTTGAGTGATAGCTCAGAGTTTCTAGCTTGAACATTACTGCAAAACACAGCTCCAACATCCCGAACACATACACCAAGGTCACCAAATGGGAAAAAGGACTCTTCATGGCTGCATGGTTTCTATCTTTGTGAGTTGAGAAAACCCAGGGTGGAATGGGGGAAGCAAAAAGGTTTTCTTAAGAAGCCCTTTGTTCACTTTTGTGTATCCAAACTGATGGGTGTCTGTTTTCTCTCATGTCTCTCCAGGAAACCAAGTGCTGCCTCCTGGAGCGCCTCTGGGCAGTGGGCTCACGCCTGAGGCAGCCAGAGAGCTTGGCCTTCCCCCAGGGATTGCTGTGGCCACTTCACTCATTGATGCCCATGCCGGAGGACTAGGTAACCTCTTATTCCATGCCCATAACCAGCTCAGGTGCAAATAGAATATTCCCCAGGACCCTGAAAGGCTCCTTTTCTGCTGCTAAATCAAAGGTCAAGGACTGCTAATTCAAAATGTAATCATGAAAACTTAGGTTTGGGATAGAATTATAGAACGTTTTATCCAGTATAAAATTTAATTAGAAATTGTTCTTTTCTGTGAATATATGTGTGTGTGTATTTAAAGAAATACACACACACACACACACACTAAAGCCAGGCATCGGTGGCTTACACCTGTAATCCTAGCTACTCAGGAGGCTGAGATTTGAGGATTGTGGTTCAAAGTCAGCCTGGGCAGCAAAGTCCGTGATAGTCTTATCTTTAGTTAACCACCAGAAAACTGGAAGTAGCACTGTGGCTCAAGTGGTAGAGTACTCACCTTGACCTGATGATAGCACCCAGGCCCAGAGTTCAAGACCCACGACCAACAATAAATAAATTACACACACACACACACACACACACACACACATATATATATCATTGTTAGATGTACAGAGGGGTTATAGTTATATAAGTCAGGTAATGAGTTCATTCTTTTTGAGCATGTCGCCCCTTAGAAGTTATTTTCTCTGTACATCATAATGTAGTAAATAAATACCTGGGTAGTTCTTTAGTTTACTGAAACTTAGAAAAACATGTTCACTTCCATCTCATCTGTATGATGGTGGTATACCTACCTGGACTGTAAAAGCTTGTTAAATCTAAGAGATTTTTTTTTAACCATATTTGGCTTTTGCTTAAATCTAATTAATTGGTTATAATGTTAATTCAGTTTTCTTATATAACATTCAAATCTATCACCCATACATTTACTTTTTTTTTTTTTTTTGGTCAGTCGTAGTACCTGAACTCTGGGCCTGGGCGCTGTCCCTCAGCTCTTCAGCTCAAGGCTAGTGCTCTACCACTTTAGCCACAGCACCACTTCTGGCTTTTTCTGCTTATGTGGTACTGAGGAGTTGAACCCAGGGCCTCATGCATGCAAGACAAGCACTCTACCACTGATCCACCTTCCCAGCCCTACTTATTCATTTTTTAATGACCCATTCACCCCTGACCATTTACCACATATGGTACTGTAAGTCAGTGAACCTAAAACTAAACCAAGGGTTGGGGGTATGCCTCACTGGTAGAGCGCTTGCATGGCAGGCATCAGCCCTGGGTTTAATTCCTCGCATCTCAAAAATAAATAAAAGAAAACCATGATCTCTTCCAAATTTTTAATGGAAATGCCTGCCAGATAGTAAAGAGCCACAGTGATGTGATAATTCTGTTCTCTTAAAGATTTATTATTATTTCATTTTTTTCCTGTTCTTTGGAGGCTGTTGAATCTGGACTTTTCTCATTTCACATATAGACATATATTTTCCCATGGCCTTCATACTCAGACCATTTTTGTAAACTGTGTTTCCCTTGCCTCTGCCACTACTCATGTGTGAAGGAGAACAGAGGGCTTAAAGTCCTGAAAGATCATCTACTGGTCTAACCACAGATCCACAGATTAACAGAAGATACATACCAAGTTTGTTCAAACCTATCATCTATCACCTTAGAAAATGAAAATTATCTGTGTTGAATTAAACTGTCAAAATCTCTTTTAATCCTTTGATTGAAAATTCTCATTGTTCTCTCTGGCGTGCGTGCGTGCGTGCGTGCGTGCGTGTGTGTGTGTGTGTGTGTGTGTGTGTGTGTGTGTATAACAATATTGATTTGGGACTTTGGGACAGTGAGTCTCTTGAAAAGCTTGCTGATACCATGGATAACTCTACTGGCAGGCAGAAGGTCAAGGCAGTTCCTGTTCTGACTACAAATAGGGTACTTCTTAGCACTTCTGATTGCTCTTCAAGGGAAAAAGCTACCAGTACCCCTTCATGGGATTGTTAAAGAATTAATGATGGAAACAATTAAAGGAATTGGCATAGAGGCTACCTCATAGGAATCAGTTTATAACAAGGTCTCTCTCTCTTTCTCTCTCTCTCTCTCCCTCCTCTCTCTCTCTCTCTCTCTCTTATATACTCTCTCACTCTCTCTGTGATTTTCTTACTCTAGAATCACAATTCTTGACATGAAAATAGAAGCTTCATGAAAATCTCTGAGTTGCCACCCTGGTAGGATGTGTCTGTGGCCCAAACTGCCTTCTTTATAGATATGCAGGTGGAGAAGAATCTGCTTCTATCTTCTCTGAATTTGTCCTAAGATCTCTTCTTTAGCTCTCCATTACTGAATGCAGGATTAACTACTTTCAGATTCTGTATAGGTTGGGGTCTGAAACTAACTCACTGGATGAACTCTGTGGTAAGAGATCTCTGAACATTGAAAAGAAATACCTTTGCAGATTTCTCACAAACAAATCCTGGAAACTGTGGTCCCATAAAGTGCTGGCCTTGCATGACCCACCTGTGGCCACATCAGGTACTAGCTAGGCACTATCTACATTATGGTCACATCAGTTGTTAGCGTAATATAACCTGCCTGTAGCCACATCAAGTGCTGGCCAGGCATGACTTACCTGGGGGTCAACATCAGGTGCTGGATGTATATGACCTGCTTGGGACTCCACATTCTGACAGATAGAAGTGGCCAGCTTTGGCTTTGTGAAATAACCCTTGACAGTCATTTCCCAAGATGCTCTGGGATGGGAGGATAAAGATCAAAGGAGCAAGTATAACTACATTCATATTTTTTTCCAGCACTAGGAGCATGAGGAGGAAGAACTTTGTGGGAATGCAAATCAAATAATCAAAGAACATTTTGTTCTTAAGAAGGGTGCTGGTTAGTGTGTTCAACAGCAGACAGCCGGCAGATAGGGGTAGCTTTGTTTGCACTTTGTGGAGGTGGTACTGGCCTGGGCTCCTGCTGCTGATATTCTTCTAGCTTATAAAAATAGCATTAACTTTGTTCCAGGTCCATTCTTGGCTTTAGCATTACAACTGTCCTGAAAGGCAGTAATAACTTCGCCCCTCTTGCTCAGGCCCCTCTTCACTGTCAGACTCCTGACTATCCATTGTATCTTGAAGCTTGTACTCTCTTGTCTGGGAAGCCTTCCCTACCTCCCAAAGCTAACTTAGTTCTTTCTTTTTTGTTCCCATGTGTCTTGTATTTCAGGTTTGTATGTGAATCATCTGCTATTTTATATATATATACATATATGTATAATTTTTTTAGCATGTTGTCATTTCATCTTCATATCCCAGTATCATTCAATACTTTGAATGTGGAGAACTTCTTTTTACAGCTGAGTCTGGTTTATTTTATCAATTTGCTCACTCTGTATACATATATATACATATATATATATGTATATATAGTAAAGATGCTGTACAGAGGGGTTAGTTACATTAGTAAGGTAATGAATACATTTCTTGTCAAACATTGTTACCCCCTCTATTTTTCTTCTACTATCCTTTCATTCCTCCACCTTCCTTACTCCTCCCCCTCCAAAAAGTTGTAAAGTTCATTTCCAACATAGTGTCGTATCAGTATCATTGTTGCTATGGGTCATCCTGTGTCCTTGTTTCAGCATTTTGTTATTCCCCTTTACTTCTCCAAATTAGATAAATGTATATACAAAATGGAGAGTACCAAAATCAAGTACAGTGACAACAGGGGATATACCATAGGGGGAAGAACATAAATAAATCACACAGCACCCCAGTTAGAATGGTTATAATCAAGAATTCTAATAACAACAGATGCTGGAAGGGATGTGGACAGAAGGGAACCCTATTGCATTGTTGGTGGGAATGTAAACTTGTTCAACCACTTTGGAAAGTAGTATGGAGGTTCCTCAAAAGACTCCACATAGAGCTTCCCTATGACCTCGCAATCCCACTTTTGGGCATTTACCCAAATGATCACAAACAGGACCATACTAACACTACCAGCACAACTATGTTTATTGCAGCCTTATTTACCATAGCTAAGATATAGAACCAACCCAGATGCCCCTCAGTAGATGAATGGATCAAGAAAATGTGGTATATATACACAATGGAATTCTATGGCTCCATTAGAAAGAATGGCATTGCCCCATTTGTTAGGAAATGGAAAG
>NW_012267277.1:4413175-4453017 GCF_000151885.1 Dipodomys ordii | reverse complement strand
TTTCTTTGTTGCTTTGTATGTCCCTCCCCCATGGTATAACCCCTGTTTTCACTGTATTTGATGTTGGTATAATTTGTGGAGGGGAAGGGAAAAACAAATTGTTTAAATAGGGATACCGGTGGGCCCATTGCAACAATGAGATGTACAAGATGTTATATCAAAAATGAACTTTTCAACTTTGGCGGGAGGAAGGGGAGTGGGGGGGAAGAGGGGGGGGCTGGAGGGGCAGAGATCAGAAGGGATGGGAAGGGGAAACAAAGGAGGAGGCAACAATGCTTGATAAGAAATGTACTCATTACCTTGGCCATGTAATTATAACACCTCTTTACGGTATTTTCACAATCAAAAAAAAAAGAATGCTGTTAAATGTGCGTTAAAAACAACAACAAAAAAACCCTCTTGTGTCCATATTTTGGGGTTCATTTCATAGCACCGTCTTATATGGTCATATGTTAAGATTATCCTACATGTATACTAATTATTGCAAATAAGGGAATATACACAAATACATTTATATGTGTCTATATACACATATTCATATATACATACATAAGCCCACACTGAAAACAGCATGTTCAACCATGAAACAATAGTCTCCTGCATTTATAGACATAAATCTACTAAGCATATCACCATAAAATTGGTCCACATAGTAGTTTTGTAGGGCAGAGAGGACCAGTTTGTGATGCATGCCTTCATTCTCCCAGGGAATTCCTGAGTCTCCAGGTGAGTAAAAGACCCAAGAATAGACTTTTGTTTGTTATCTTATACTTGGTGTTCAAAGCATCTTCTTTTTTACTATTCTTTTAAAAATTGTTATCGTAAAGGTGATGTACAAAGTGGTTACAGTTACATAAATCAGGAAATGAGTATATTTCTTTTTGGATAATGGCACCCCTTCCCTCTCTATCTTCTAGCTTTTCCCTCCTGGCCCCACTCACAGGTTGTATGGTTCACTTTCAGCATAGTGGCTACTGAGTACTACTGATGCATTTGCTCACCCTCAAAGCAATACTGCAATAGCAAGGTCCACAAAGCTGCATAACTTGCTGATTATCACAATGCCTGATAGAACTGGTTGGAACCCCAGTACATACTTGTTACTCTGTTAAATGGAATAACTGGTCATTAGTATGCGATCTATCTTGCTCTGAAATTTAACACATCACCTTGTCTGAGCAAGTAACAAATCTAGAAAGAAAAGTTCTCAGTGAATGTACTGATACATGACTTAGTTGCTGGAGGGATATCTTGAATATGAAAGTAAGTGAATTTCTGGAAATTTTTAGTATAATAGTGAAAACAAACAAGTAAATAGAATGGTTACACTTACTTGTACCAAATATTGGAAGCTTTGACAAAACAAAGTAGGCTCAAGATTGAGACTTAGAGAATTGTAGAAGGGTTTCTAGGGGAAGAGATTTCTGGTAATGTACTTGTAACACATCCTGCCTTTGTTGCCGATTCTTGGTACAGTGGAACCTATTGTTCATTGTTATTTGCAAACAAAATTAAGTTTAATGTCTAATAAAGTGACAATATCTAATAAATGATCAATGATAATTTAATTTCTAATAAAATGATAATATCAACATCTTTAATAATAATAAGTAGTAAGACCCACTCCTTTTGGAGTCTTCTACTGTTAAAACTATCTCTTATGGACCAAGGGCATTGCCTGATGCTTCTCATACTTTAATCTCTTGTTCTTCAAAAGAGTCCTGTAAAATATAGAGATTATTGCCCATTCTCTACACGAAGGAACTGAGGACAGAAAGAATGAAATTTCTAAGGGCTCGTTCTCTTTATCTCTGAATCAATGGTTTCTACCTCCTCCCACTCCTCCTCCCCAATATTTGACAATGTTTGGCAACAACTTTGTTTATTACCTTTGGGGAGGGGGAATGGCTCTGGCTTTTGGTAGCCAAAAGCCAAGGAAGTTGCTGAACATCTCAGGTGCTATGCCAGCCCCTACACCAAAGAGTTATCTAGCCACAGATATCAGCAGCACTGCAGCTGAGGCACTTGACTCTCCCAAAGTATCTGCAATGTTATTATGTCTTTTTATCAATTCTGTTTAGTTCTATAGAAAGCAGAAAACAGCTGGAAATGAGAAAGTTGCTTATACTGTAACACCTTTAAAGATATTTTTTCATGACATGATCTCCTCAGTAAAAGCAGTTATAACTTGAGTACTGGTAGCTCACGCCTGTAAGCTAGCTACTCAGGAGGCTGAACGCTGAGGATACAGGAAAGCCCTGGCAGGAAAGTCTATGAAACTTTTTATTTAAGAGTTTTATATTCTTTTTTAAAATTTATTTTTATTGTCAAAGTTATGTACAGCGGGATTACAGTGTAAGGTCCACCCTGGGAAGGCAGAGCAGACTCTTCCCTCCTCTTGGTTAAGCCTCTGCCTAGTATCTTAATTACCTAGGTAACTGGCACACCTGGAGGCAATCATCTCCCCCCACCCCCCTTCCTGCCCCTGGCCTGGATAATTCCTGGCCCAGGTGTGGTTCAACCCTTTTTGTCCCAGCTGCATGGGCTTCCAACTTGAGCAGAGGCGGCCTTCAGCTCCAAAATAAACCTTTCCCCTGCCTGAATACCACCTGCTGCTCTCTCTTTCCTTAGCTGCTGATTTAATTTACCTAACAATAAGTAAGGCAATAAGTACATTTCTTGTCAAACTTGTTACCCCTTCTCCTACTTTCCCTCCCCCCCCATCCCCAAGTTGTACAGATCATTTCCAGCATATTGCCTTGTGAATATCCCTGTTGCATTGGTTCCCCCGTTGTCCTTTGTCTCACCATTCTGTTATCTGTGAAACTTTTAACTAACAAAAAAGTCAGAAGTGGAGGTGTGGTTCAAGTGCTAGAGCACTAGCCTTGGGTGAAAAAAGCTCAGGAACAGGGTCCAGGCCCTGAGTTCAAGTAGAGCCACAAGAAACAAACAAGCGTACAAGCAGGCAGTGATGAGAGAATCACAGTGAAGACTGAGGAGGAGATGCAGGATGAATTGAACCCCATGTGTCCTGTGAATGTCATGCAACTATACCACTCGGCCTTGTTGCACACCATGACCCTTCATTCGGTTCCTTTCCTCTTCTTGTGTCATCCTTTTGGGCAGCCTCCCTATCCTTGTCTAGGTAGGAATGCCTAGACAATCCTCAGCCATTAGCACGCAGAATACATGTTAACTTCCACTGCAGAAAGCTCTCTGGATTGAATCCTGTCATTACAAAAATGTTAATTCCTTCTGCTCTTTTCACTTCTCCTACAAAATCACAGTTCCTTCCCACTATTCAGTATAGAGCCCAAACTCAGTAGCAAATTCATTAATAATTAAGACAGTCATTATAAAGGCTTTTTTTTTTTACACACTAAAAATGTAGAGATTGGCAAAAACAGGTGAGGGAACCTTTGAAAAACATGGATGCCAAGGCCTAACTCTGATCAAAGATCTGAATCTTAGTGTCATGGCTGCTACCTGAAATAGTGGTTTTAAGTATAGAACCCCGAGGAGATGACATATGGGAGACTGGCAGTGAGGACATGGGGTAGACACGGTAGGGACATTCAACTGCCAAGTACATAGAGCAGACCCAAGCAGAAGGATAATTCTGGCCCTGGCCCAGGCCAAGATCTGGGGGTAGAAGAAGCTCATTCTAAAAGACAAAGAAGGTAATCCCAAAGGTAGATGATCTGTTAGAAATGGAGGGGCATCAAGGTCCCGATAAAGTCATCCTGGGAAAGGAAAAATCCTGTGCCAGGCCCTGAGCATTAAGTGTAGACAGTGTGGGGAGTTCCTGGAAATAAGTCAGAAGCAAATTTGTTAATGTGATGTCATATTTATTATTTGAAGTTAAAGTTTGGTTCAATGAAAACTTATCCTGCCTGAGACCTGCGTTATGATGTGAGCATAATAACTGACCAGGGGGTTCAGAGGGACAGAGGAGAGACCTGAGCCAGCAGAACTCTGGATTTCCTGTTCCCAAGCTGCTTAGCTTTCTCATAATGTGGCTTTCTCTAGATTTTAGAAAACTGGGTGAGCCAGTAAGCCAGCCTTTTATCAGGTAGACAGAAAGCTGGACGGGATCCAGATCTTGGGGTATAGCCAGCTCCCCCTCTCATCTTACCTTCACCCTTCTTTAAATCTAAGGTGACACAATTCAGTAAGCATAGCTGTGAACCTGTCCAGAAATCACGTTTTTACTTTCATACACATACTCCTATTTGGATAATGAGTAATTCTAAAGTTTTGGAACTCAAAGGCTACTCAAAGATTTTCTGTATCATATTCTTCAGTTTGCAGATGAGGAAACCCAAGCTGGGAAATAATGGGGAGTCACAGAAGGCTATACTAGCAAATGATTGTCCAAGTGGCGTTTAAAACCTTCACAATCTGCTTCAGCCACCAGGGCTGTACTTCCATTATGTAACACCATCTCCAAATTAGGAGACGAGAATGATTCCTGGTTTATTATTCTATACCATATCTTATATCCCATTTAATGGCAGCAGTCAGTATCACAGGTGGCTATCAAAATAGGTCAATTAGTTTTTCTAAGTCACATGAATGAGTCCTTTTGTCTACAATCTATACTAAGTTCAAAAGATCTCCCTCAAAGCTACCTGTAATAAAACACCTGGTATTCAACTTGCCTACAAAGAGCTTAAGGTAGTTATTTTTCTTTTACCTACCATTTATTGAACACAAAGTCTTGGCCACATGTTTAGCTAGGTGCTCTAAGTCACAGTTGTCAGTTTATGACTACTCTATGAGCTGCCATTATTTTCTATATTGAACATTTAGAGAGATCAAGGTGTGATCAGGTGTATTAGGTTGCTCATTATAACATGTGTGTGTGTGTGTGTGTGTGTGTGAGATCAGGTATATTAGGTTGCTCATTATAACGTGTGTGTGTGTGCGTGTGTGTGTGTGTGTGTGTGTGTGTGTGTGTGTGTGTGTGTGTTGGTACTGGGGATTGAATTCAGGACCTGAGTACTGTCCCTTACCTTTATCACTCAAGGATAGCTACTTGAACCACACCTCCACTTCTGATTTGGTGGTTAGTTGGGGATAAAGGTCTCATGGATTCTCCAGCCGAGGCTGGCTGGCTTCAAACTTCAATCCTTCATATCTCAGCCTCCTGAATAGCTAATATTATAAGCATGATTTATCAGACCCTGGCTTTCATTATAACATTCGTAATAAATGATAAAGTTAGGGTCTGGATCCAAGTCTCTCTGACTCTATGAGTTATTTTTTCTACTCACCCTGACTAGTATACTTTAGGGATGTCTGTATCTTTACCTATTTACATCTGTAACAGAACACAACATGTTTATTTCACATTTTTCTGGGCAGTTATTTTTCTAGATCCATTTCATTGGTGAGAAGGTAAAGACTAGAGCAAGGAATTGACATTTATAAAAGATATTCAATGCAACATAAGATACTGGGTTCTGTCAGTGTGGGGAATAAGACAGACTTATCACACAAGTATAGAGTAGCGTACATGGCTGTTTTTACTGTCTGGTAGAGAGATTGATATGAATGTTTATATTACTTTTGTTGATTACTTCTACCAATCAATGCTAATACTGTTTTTGTTTGTGTAGTGACTTGTCAAACCCTTTCAAAACCTAACCACAGGAACAAGGAAGGTATTTCTTTTTAAAAATTTTATTGTCAAGGTGATGTACAAAGGGGTTACAGTTACATAAGTAATGTAATGAGTACATTTCTTATTGAACTTGTTACCCCCTCCCTCATTTTTCTCCCACTCACCCCTCAGTTGTACAGGTCATTTCCAACATATTGTCTTGTGAGTATCACTGTTGCATTGGCTCACCTTTGTCCTTTGCCTCTCCATTTTGTTGTTCCTCTTCCCTTCCCTAATTCAGATAAATGTATATTCAGTACCCAGGGTACCAAAATCAAATGTAGTGATAGCAGGGGATAAACCATAGGGGGGAAATACAAGGGCATAGTTTCTAACCTAAATATACAACCTTCAATCCAAGACATGGCCACAGGGTTTTTGTTGTTGTTGTTGTTGTTTTTAGTGTACTGTGTGATGTCTTGTTTCTTTTTATTTTCTCCCTATGATTTAAGGGAAGTTATTTCTGCCCACCTTTAAATGGTTGAGAAAACCAATATTCCAGGAATAGAGAGAATTTGCCTAAAGTAATAGAACTAGGAAGGGTTGGATCCAAGATTCAGCCACATCTTTGTGTCCTGCCTGGTCTTCATATCTGCCTAGCTTTACTCTTGGCATGTAGGAGTGACCAATTAGTACATGGTCTAGGTGACTGGATCCAGCTTGACTTTTTGTACTTGTATTCTTTGATGTCAAGCACATCTTAGACACTTCATTATTTTCCAAACCTTATTTGGTTTTCAGAGGGAGTAATGAGCCAACAGGCCTAGTTTATTCTTCAAGTATTAGTATGTGGAAGATAAGCTGTTATTCTCCTGTGCTGAACTTGGTTACAAAAAGCACACAATAGTCCACCCCTGGGTTCTGCTGCTGCCAACCACTTGTTTAGAGCTCTACTACAACAACAACTACTACTACTACTAGTCACACACACACCATTCTGAATTCAAAAGTAGAAGACTGCTAGAATACTGTTTGGTGGGCTTGTGTCACTGGTTGCAAGGGGAGGATCAGGGACCTGTTTTTAATGGCACAGACTCTCAACACATGGTGCCTCCTATCCTTACCCTGCCCTCGAGCGCTCATGTTTATTTTGGGCCATGCCCATCAGAGGTGAGTTGTGCACGTATCTAGTTACTGCCCCACGGCAGATCTGTTGGCTGTTTCCTTATTACCTCTCAGAGGTCTGGTCATTTCCTTGTTTTCCATTTTCTCTTGACTATTCATTCGCACAAGTCATTATTTCTTTTTAATTTTTAATTCTATTGTAAAGGTATTATACAGGGGTTTTACAGTTACATAACTAAGGAAATGAATACCATTCTTGTCAAACAGTGTTACCCCTCCCTCATTTTCTCCCACTTTCCCTCCCTCCCAGTTCCCTCCCCCCAATCAAGTTATAAAGCTCATTTCCAACATAGTGTCTTGTGAGTATTGCTGTTACGTTGGATTACCCTTTGTCCTTTGACTCCCCATTTCTGTGGTAAGGGTAAAAAGAGATCCTTTTTGAATTTCCCCACATTGAGCATCTTGAGCATTGCCTTACTGCCTTGGTAGTCAATGTAGATGTCCGGAGACAATAGGAAGGAAGTTCTAATGGACTATAGAAAACACACTGTTATTTCTAGGTATATCCTTTAGTAACATTTCCCCACCTCACCTTCCCTGACCCAGAGCCTTTTCATATGCTCTGTACTATGACTGATACAAGAATCTAGTTCTGAAAACAGTCAAAACCAAGCATTTTGAAGTAACAGCATCACAGTAGTTCAGAACATACAGCTGATACAAATCCTGTTTCCATGGACTTTGTGCTGTTGGGAAGTTCTTCTACATGTCATGCTCTATGTCCCTCATCTGTGAAATTAGACTAATAATAGCATCTTCCTCATGGAGTTATATGAAGAATAACTGAACTGATACTTCTGAAGTACTTAAAGTGGTACCTGTAAATGTGAACATGACAATGTATTTAGCTGTGATTGATACAATCTTAACATAATTACATTGTACATAATGGCAGTGAGAATGATAATTTTTAGAAATGAATTCTTTCATTTCACAAAGACATGTATTTTTCTACATATACAGATATATATATGTTAAAGAATTCCCCTGATAGGACAATATATACACACTTATATATACATGTATATATGCATGTACATCCATGTGTGCATGAATCAATTACATGTTTGCATATATGTGTATGTGCTTAGTAATATTCACGGTTATTTGTTCTTGGGTGTGTGTACTCATAATCCATAAATGTGTTATAGGTGTGTGTTTTATCTCTGCATATGCATATATACATGCATGTTATACTGTCACTGCAAAAAAATTAGCTAGTGCAGACTGGAAGGCTTCATGTAAAAGGCCTTGAACTACAACCATGGAGATTGGATGCCAAAAAGTTTGAACAAACTCTTTTTTTTTGGAGGGGGGGTCCGGTCATGGGACCTGAACTCTGGGCCTGGGCGCAGCCCCTCAGCAATTCAACTTAAGGCTAGCGCTCTACCACTTGAGCCACAGCGCCACTTCCAGCTTTTTTCTTTTTGCTTATGTGGTGCTGAGGAATCGAACCCAGGGCCTCATACATGCAAGGCAAGCACTCTACCACTGAGCCACCTTCCCAGCCCCTGAACAAACTCTTAATCTATTTAAGTAGCTTCCTCATCCCTGAATTTAATGTGATAAATATATGGACTATTCTACACTGAGCTTGTGCCTTTGGCAGTACAACTATTTTAATACCAATGTGTGTTACTCAAAGAAATAAAGCACTAAAGAAGATGTTATCTCATTTTAAGCTTAAAACAAAACTCTTATAAGTGGAGTAAACAGATACTTTATTATGCCAAGCTCTGAGGAGGATTTAGCGCTTCCCCAGTCTGCAGAGTGGTACTTGGCCAGGAAACTGTGTGCCCCAGTCTCAAACTTCTGCATCTCACAATTATTGTTTTTACTCACCACGCTGGAATGCAGGCAGTGCCAGGCTTCACCACTGCATACCTGGTCCTGTCTGCCACTGGTACTGATGAAAGGAACTTTACATCTGTTCCTTTTTCTCTTTTTTAAAAATATAGTTCTATTGTTATTAAGGTATTGTACAGAGGGGTTACCATTTCAAACCTCAGGTAATGCATGCATTTCTCCTTTGGACAATGTCACCCCTTCCTTTGCTTTCCCCCTGTTTCCCCCTGCTGGCCCTGCCCACAAGTTGCATAGTTCACTTGACACATAGCTTATACTGAATACCATGATTGTATTTATTCTTGGACCCCCCCCTTTGTGCTCCTTTCTCTTTAACCAATTATCTCTTGTCTCTTCTAAAAATCCAGGAAATGTGCACTTTGCTCTTGTTTTCTGGAATGTGAGCCAGTGTATATTCTTCCAAGTCCTTGAGATTTCTATGTTCATTTGTTAGGATTTCTATGAATCTTCATTCTGTTAGAGGTATTGACAAATTCAACCCTGTGACTTCCTTCATATTACTGGAGCATGAAAATGGAAAATGGAAGCACATAAGAAACAAGGTTATTTAGGTTTCTTTTAATCATCTATAGCAAATTGAATTCCCAGCATGAATAACAGAAAAAGGATATTTTTATTTGAATTTAGAAGGAACTGGGTATTTGTTTTAGTTCTATTCAATAAATAAATGATACCTAGCATAGCAATTTTCAAATTTGAATGTCTAGTCACCACAAATATGGAGTTTAAATGCAGATTATTTCCCTACCCACCATGATGCTTCAGATAGGTGGGTTTTACTGGAACCTAAATACCTGTTTCAACCCCCATATGAGCTTGTTAGACATCACTAGTAACTTTAAAGGACACCAATAGTATGACCCAGACTCCAGGTGGTTATAGCCAAAATTGTGTCTATGTAATATAGAGAGAAATTGAATGCAATCTAAAGTAAAGACTGCATTTCTAAAATTGTGTTTCCAACACAGAGCAGTAAGGAAATCTTCTGATCTCTTTATTTTAAAAAAATTTAAGCTAGAAGATATGTAGAACCTTCAAATCTTTTGTTGAAAAAGGAAGTGTTAGGCTGTTCCTGGGCTGAATTTAGCTTAGAGAGTTAAAAGTGTACAGGCCTGTGAACTCTCCAGTGTGAAACCCTCTGGGGGTATCTCCTATCAGTATCACTAATATGAGTGAAAACTTTACACACCTTCTATTAACAGCCCTCTCACAGCAAAACTTGTGAAGAAAAACCCACACAATTGGATTCTGTGAAATGTATTAAATATGCCCAAATAATGTGATTCTTCAAAGGAGTGTTATCCTGTGATGTGGCATTGTTTCTCAGCCTCATACAAGTGGTCTAGTAATTCTTCCCCATTTGTGCATATCTCTGTCTATCATTAAGTGTAACACTTAAATGTCTAAGTATTTGATCACATTTCTGCATCTCCCACTTAGACTGACCTTATGGGCATTGATATCTGTCCACATTCACCTTTGTGTTTCAGGCCCAGCCGATAGCTCAGTCATAAATAAATACATGCATGAGTGAATGATTGTGCCTAACAACATGCTAAGTGCTATCAAATTAACTAGTAGAGTACTAATATTAATACTAGACTAAATGCTGGAAAATACATTCATAAAAAAAGAAATTGAGACCTATGCACTAGGTCCTGTAGGAATATAAAAATGGGCATAGTCACTTTCAGTTGAGCCAGTAAGACAAAGAAAGAATGAAGACACCAATATTCATTGAGGGTTCTCAGTGCAATAGAAATGTTCAGTATGATCTTCATACCCAGCAGCTTGTCTGAAGTACATAGCTAGTAACAAGCACCACAGATGTCAGGCATCAGGTCATTGGGAGGAAATAAGTATTTAAAGAAAATACAGAATATTATAAACAGTGGAATGCAGAGTATTCTGGGCAGAGAGTGACTTCATTGAAAATACTGAAATAGGCTAGGGAAATATAAACATTGTCACGTGGCTGAAACCGATGATGTCTTTAATGGATTCCTGAAAGACAAGGCCAGAAAGATCAAATTGATCCTTAATTACCACACTGAAAAGTTTGTGCTTTTCCCATTCCTCACAGGCACTAGCCAGTCATTGAAGAAGGTCTTTAGAGACTCATTCTACATACAACAGTTGGAAGAAAGGAAAGAATAAGAGTGAAGGGCTTTCCTGAAACAGCATATGTTGTGGGCCTTGTCAAATAGGGCAATTAACAGTTTTTTAATGGTATAATAATGAATTTGACAATTAATAAAACTTATCATAAATTGTATATAAGGGTTTGACAGTTATGTGTATAGCATACATATATTTTTGTTAAAAAATCTGATCCATATTACTTTTCCTACTACCCTTCCATATACTTCTTAATAATTTTAATGGGTTTCATATTAGGCTATTTTCATGTATATGTAATGTACTCCTATATGTATGTGAACTATCAAATGAGGTCACAATAGCATCTCCAACTTGCATATAAAATGCTTTAGCCAGATTTATGTCATATATATATATATATGTCTCTATGTGTGTACATATATAGACACATGTATACACATATATATACATATATGATCCTGTCTATATTTGTGCATGTATTTGAGAAAACATGTGACTCTTGTCCTTCTGACATTGGCTTATTTTATTAATATTGTGTATTGCAGCTCTGTTTCTCTTCAGATGACCTAATTTCTTTCTTCTTTACAATTGAATAATATGTTAGACTTTGTGATCCCTTTCTCAGTTATAGGGAATCTTGGCTATTTCAGTAGCGTGGCTTATGTGAAGAGTGTTTCAATAACAATGGGTGTGCACCTTGACAATAACAAAAATAATGTATGAAATACATTCCAAGTAAAATATTTGTGAAATTAAAAAATATCTGTTCAGCTCCTTTGTTCATTTATTAATGGGGTTATTGATTCTTTATGACTTTTAATTTTTCAAGCTCCTGGTATATACTGGTTATTAATCCCTTGGCAGTTGTATATCTGCCAAATATCGTCTACTCTTTTATAGGCTGTCTCTCCACCCTGATCACTATACCCTTTACTGTGCAGAAGATTTTTAGCTTGATGAAATCCTATTTGCCAGGCTACTAGAGTTTTATTCAGGAAATTACTGCCTCTACCAGTTATTTCTTTATTCTATTTTATAGAAGTTTCAATCTCAGGTGTTTCATTAAGGGTTTTGATCTATTTTGAATGGGTGTTGATACACGGTGAGAGATAAGGGTCCCATTTCAGTCTTCTCCATTTGCATATCTGGTTTTCCCAGAACCATTTGTTGAAGAGATTATTTTTTCTTCAACATATATTTTGAGTTCCTTTAACATAAATCATATATAAGCTTTACTTTTTAATGGTCAGAAGACTGAGAATCATGCTTCCCTTTTACCCATATATCTGCTTTCATATGACAGTTGTTTCCTATTATTAAGGTATTGTTACTGGAATAATTGTGATCACAAATACAAAGCTTCTCATTTATTCATCCAGTGATTATTCATTGTGTATTCTGACAAGGCTAGGCTATGTTCCTACCCCTCCTCTAAAAATATGGACAAGTACACATTTATATGACAGCTTTAGAGAACTGATAAAAGACTTGAGGGTCCAAGTTCAGAAGAAAATTCTACAGTAGAGCTCGGCATGCCTCGCCTTTTACACCCAACATTTGCTGATTTGTAATGGGCACCTCAGACTAAGAAACTTAACACCTTCCTGGGCAGGCTACAGGGACCATTGGGGAGGAAAGAAAGTGGTAATCACTCTAAGCTTTTAGTTGGGACCAGGAGTAAAGGTAGTCTAGACATAGATACAATTGACTAGAGCTAAAGCCCAGTTTTCAATCACCTCAACAGTAATGAAATTCAGTAAATCTATACCTCTTCCGTAATAAGCAAAACCAGATCTCTTCTTGGGGGAGATAATATCAGAGACACAAGTTATATCTAAATATTTTCGTGTGCATTATCCATATTCAATTAAAAATAACCTTAACATATGAGTATTTTCAACAATCAAGAAAGAAAATCCCATGCAAGAATAAGCCACATGCCTCCAGGACTAGATATGGATTATAAAATAATCACGATTAATATGATCAAGAACTTGTAAAAAGAGCATAGAGGATTTAGAGAGCCTAAGGCACATTAAATGAAAATTCTAGAACTAAAATTACAGTAGCTGAGATTAATAATTAAACAAGATGAAATAAAGAAACCCAGAGATTTAGCTATGTCATTCCTCCTTTCCCTGCTACTTTAGAGGCAAACAGGAAGATTGAAGTTCAAGGCTAGTGTAGGCAAGAAACGAACAAGTCTGGACTGGGGATGTGGCTTAAGTGGAAGAGTACTTGCCTAACAAGTGTGAGGTCCTGAGTTCAGTCTACAGCATTTCACAAAAGGAAACAACTGTCAGCAGAGTTTGGGGGGCGGGGAGCGGGAAAGAAAAGTGAACTGAAACATAGATCAGAAAAGAAAAATCTACCCACACTGAAGCATAATATACAAAACGATAGACAATACAGGAAATGCACCAAAAACTGTGCTGTTTTTGTAGTTTGGTGAAGCTATTTAACAGAGGTGTATCTGGCAACTGAGAATGAGAGAAAAGAAGAAGAAGTCATATTTGGCCAAAAGTTTTCCCAGGGAATGGCAGAGCTTGGAAACTAGCAATATACATGGACAATGTTGCTGCAGAGCTCCAAGGGAAGGTTGGCTTTCAGTGAATGGCGCTAATGGATTTCAGCATGACCAAAATATTGATTCCCTGCTTTATACTGAAAAATAAATTCCAAATGGATTATATATGAACTGTAGATTTTAAAAAATAGGTCTTGGGCTGGGAAGGTGGCTCAGTGGTAGAGCGCTTGCCTTGCATGCCTGAGGCCCTGGGTTCGATTCCTCAGCACCATATAAGCAAAAAGAAAAAAGCCGGAATTGGCGCTGTGGCTCAAGTGGTAGAGCGCTAGCCTTGAGCTGAAGAGCTGAGGGACAGTGCCTAGGCCCAGAGTTCAGGCCCCACGACTGGACCCAAAAAAAAAAAGAAAATAAGAAATAGGTCTTTATGACTTGGAGATAGGAAATACTTCCTTCTTTTTTTTTCTTGATGGTGGGGCTTGAACTCAGGGCTGGGCACTGTCCCTGAGTTTTTTCACTCAAGGCTAGCAGCACTCTACCACTTTGAGCCACAGCACCACTTCCAGTTTTCTGAGGGTTAATTGGAGATTAGAGTCTCATGGACTTTCCTGGCTGGGCTGGCTTTGAACCTTGATCCTCAGATCTCAGCCTAATGCATAGCTGGGATTACAATCATGAGCCACTGGTACCCAGCAGAAAATCTTTCCTAAGTAGAAATGTAAGTACCAATGTAAGCACCACCATAAAGGACAAAGCTTTGTAAATTGGGCTATAGTAAAATGAAGTGTTCTTTTCCTTAACAAAAAAAATTTAAAAACAAAAGTTATGAGTGAAAATGCAAGTCTTAAATAAAAAGTAGGAGAAAAAATTTCCAATACAAAAACAAGAATCAAGAATTCCCATGATTCAATGAGAAAACACAATTGTTCTGACAGAAAATCTGGTTCATTACCTATGCAGTATAGAAGATACATCAGTGGACAATAAGATAAAGTTATCTTAGTCTCATTTAGTTATTGGAAAAATCTAAATTAAAACCCTTTCTCTGTGGAGAGGCAAGGGGAGGGGAACACATATATACCCAGGACTTTCTGCATGGTAGACAAGTCCTGTATCACTGAACTATATCTCTAGTACAAAAAGTCTAAATTAAAAACATAATATAAGCTGGATGCTAGTGGCTCACATCTGTAATCCTAGCTACTCAGGAGACTGAGATCTGAGCATCTTGATTTGAAGTCATCCAGGGTGGGAAAGTATTTGAGATGCTTATTTCCAGTTAATCACCAAAAAAGCGAAAAAATAGAGCTATGGCTCAAGTGATAGTGTGCTAGCCTTGAGCATCAGACCTCAGTGATAGTACCTGGTTCAAGCCCTAGGACCAGTCAAAAATAAAACAAAACAAAAGCACACAACGCTACCCATAAGAGAGCTAAAATTAAAAAGATTGATAATACCAAGTGACAGTGGGGATAGGAAATACTTAAATACTCAACCATGTGGAGAAGTATAAATTGGTGCCACACTTTGGAACAAAGTTTGTCAGTATTAGAATCAGCAATTCTACCTCTCTCTGTCTCTCTGTCTGTCTCTGTCTCTGTCTGTCTGTCTGTCTGTCTGTCTGTCTCTCTCTCTCTCTCTCTCTCTCTCTCTGTATCTCGGTCGTGGGGCTTGAACTCTGGGCCTGGGCACTTGTCCCTCAGCTCTTCAGCTCAAGGCACAGCACCACTTCCAGTTTTTGGAGTGGTTTATTGGAGATGAGTCTCCCAGACTTTCCTGCCCAGACTGGCTTTGAACCGCAATCCTCAGATCTCAAATGTGTACCGTGGGTTCCAGAGAAAAGTACATGGGCAAAAATACATGTAACACCATTATATAACATAATTATTTGTAATATCTAAGCACTGAGAAAAGAATTCCATCCAGGTGTGGTAGATTTTGACACTCAAGGAGGCTGAGGCAGGAGGATCTCAAGTTTGATGTCAGCCTAGGCTAAATAGAGAGACTTAGTCTCAAAACTGACAATAAAAATCCAAATTCTTATTAATAGTAGATTTATGCAATGAAAGATCACACCATCATAAAATGTACAAAGAAATGCAGCAAGCAACAACCTGGTTGACTCTCACATACATAAAGTACAGAAGCTGGCACAAAGGAAATATACTCAATGGTTTAAAATGTTTAAATCAGGCAAATCTTGTAGGCTAGACATCTGGAGAGTGGTTATCTTGTGGGATGTGTTAGGCAGAAAAGAGCAGGAAGAGTTTCATTCTTGATTTGGTTAGGCATTTGCTTTAATCTAAACTATATGATTAAAATTTAAGCCTTTATACTTCACTGATGAAGTTTACTAAGATGTCAAAGGGAGTAAAAGCTATTAATTCTGGCATGGTGCAGCCCAGTGCTAGGTGCTGTAATGCAGACATGGGTATAAGATTGTCTCTCCATGAATGGAGGGGAGGAGATGAGTGGTTTAAGAGGCAATTTGAGAAGTCTTTGATAGGGGTGAAGATACATTATCTGCACACAAAGGTTCAGCTTGTAGCTCAACACACTTACTAGCCTGAATTAGGCACTTAATCAGTGCTAGCCACTACTCCCTCCATGCTATGCTGATAACTATGAGTCATCGAGAAAGGGAGAAATTATGTTCAGATCCTCCTTATAAGTGTATGGTATATGTTGGTGATAAAGGTGTCAATGCATTTTTTTCTTGAGTGTTTTAACAATGAGCTTCCTTGAAGTAGTGTGTTAGCATTCCAAGTTCCTATACTGAAATGAACTAATCAGTTACTGCTTACCTCTATTGGGTGTTAACTCAGGGAGTTTCTCTTTCATACATAATCAGGGGCTATGAGCCCTTTCAATCTCTGTCTTAGGTGCTACAGTCCCATATAAAGAAGTCTGAGTGAAGAGGAAAGAATAGTTGGCAGCCTGAGAGAATTTAGGCTGGCAGATGTCAGGATGGGGGAGGATGTGAAAGATGAAAAGGACAGGCTAACTTTAGGGACAGTGTCCACTGACAGC
Source organism: Dipodomys ordii (assembly GCF_000151885.1). Classification (NCBI taxonomy): domain Eukaryota; kingdom Metazoa; phylum Chordata; class Mammalia; order Rodentia; family Heteromyidae; genus Dipodomys; species Dipodomys ordii. The sequence continues at coordinate 4,436,686 of NW_012267277.1, read as the reverse complement.
AGAGCAGCTGCTGCGGAGCCAGTAGAGTTAGAATAAGCCCTGGCAAGTGGCAGGTGCTATGTTCTGTCTCCTCTGGTTGCTGGTTTGTTGGAGATGGATGCCTGAGGAGTCTTGCTTATGTAAGTAAGGAAACAGTACTGACGAGGACACATAATGAGTTTGCCAGAGGGAAATTGAGAGGGTTGATTGTTCATGTTAAAAATCATTTAAAATTTCCCTCTAGGGGCTGGGAAGGTGGCTGAATGGTAGAGTGCTTGCCTTGCATGCCTGAGGCCCTGGGTTCGATTCCTCAGCACCACATAAGCAAAAAGAAAAAAGCCGGAAGTGGCACTGTGGCTCAAGTGGTAGAGCGCTAGTCTTGAGCTGAAGAGCTGAGGGACAGAGCCCAGGCCCAGAGTTCAGGCCCCACAACTGGCACCCCCAAAAAAAATTTCCCTCTAAGAAAACCTGAATTTATAAAGAGAAATATCAGTCAAAGAGGTAAAATTATACAGATATGAAGCATATAGCCAACAAGAAAATATACCTAAAAAGACATGTACGAGCCAGGTGCTGGTGGCTCATGCCTGTACTCCTAGCTACTCAGTTGGATGAGATTTGAGGATTATGGTTTGAAGATAGCCCAGGTAGTAAAGTCCATGAGATTGCTATCTCCAGTTAACCAGCAAAATAATTAGGAAGTAGAATTATAGCTGAAGTGGTAGAGTGACAATTTTGAGCAGAAAAGCCAAGTGAGAGTATGAGATTATGAGTTCAAGCCCCAGTATTGGCACAAAATAAGTAAATAGCTGACTGCCTGAATGGAAGAATGAATGAATAAAGGAATGAATGTACAAGAATCCATATAACACCATTCCAACAGCCCAAATGGTTGGGGTGGGGATGGAGATAAAACAAGCAGTATGAATTCTGAACACTTTCTCCGGAGTTCATCTTTCTTCCCGGCCATCACCTACTGAAATACCAATCACTGGTCAGTTTTTCAGCCCAGGGGTCTGTTTTTTCATGCAACAGAACAGCAATAGGAAAATACTACACAAGTATCAGCTATGACCATTATAATGATGGCTACAATGTGATCATGACAGTGTGCACTATAGTGATGAAGATGATGATGATGATGGTGGTGGTGGTGGTGGTGATGGTGATGGTGGTGGTGATGATGGTAGTGGTGACAGATGATGTTGGTGGTGATGATGATGGTTATGATGATAATTGATGCAAAGAAAGCTAAGGTTTGTTGTTGTTGTTCTGTTTTGTTTTGTATAGCTAAGATTAGTTGCCCCAACCAGGGTAGTGAAAAATCTTTCTTAACATGAGGGCACACACAATAGGAATTGGTTTCCTCTATCAGAAGGCTGGTTTGTGAGTTTGTTGAATCCAGTCTACCTCTGTTGCAATGTGTATTGTATTTTTCTAGAAGCCTCTGGTATGTTTATAGGAGCTCCTGTTAATGGTAAGGTCTGTGAGTACAGGTCACGTGTTTTTGAAAGTATTTCCTCTGTAGTTGTACTCAGTAATTTTTTTTCTTTTTTACTGAATTGATTCCTACTGAACAGAAAAGGGAGAGAATACTAACCATAGCCAAGCCTATGCTAAGTGCTGTTCTTTCAAAATATGATCCAAGATCATTTTGTAATGCTTTTACTTTTAAATCATCATTTCCTTTTTACAGATGCCCTGTTGGAGGACAGGGAGTCCAGCTCATGTGACTGATAGGTGGCATCTGGAAGTATCTCCTCAAAGCCAATGCTCTTTCGTGCAGTCCCTGTTACCTGCACAACCAGGCAGGGTCCAAGGCAAGGAGAGCAGACTGGCTGAGCTGCCAGCCCAGAAGGTGGACATCAGGAGCAGGTTGAAGAGGTAGAACCAACCTTCTGAAAGGGTAGAATCTCGATGTCTGCTGAAGGAGACCTGTTTCTACTGTAACTCTAGAACAGTGTCAGTTAATTCCTCCTGGGATTTTCTGTAACACATTTTTTACTCTCCTCTTTCACACTGTTTATTTACTTAAGACTTTATTCTCTTTGAAATTCTTTTAGCCACATGTCCTTCATTCTATTACAACCCTGGGCCCTTTATCCTACCCAGGATCCTTTTCTTTCCCCAGCTGCTCTGCATAGCACTTAATTCTGAGTCCTGTGGCCTGACTCTTACCCAGTAGAGGTCACCTTACACACCCACTCCCCCAGTCTCCAGAGAACTGGGGATGGGAGTAGAGTCAAGACTTAGTTTAAGGATCTGTTTTTCTTTTTGGTATCTTTGTTGTCTGAAACTTGGGGCCAGATTAGATTAATCAGTCTAGGTGTGGTAGAACCCTGTGACCCTCCTCCGGGAAAATCCTGGCCTCATAGAAACTTGGCTTGGTTTTAGATCACAGAATGAATTCCAAGCTTTGAAGAGTCTGTCAATGTTCAACTAACCCAAACAAAATCTCTAGAGGCTTGTGATGGTATCGAAACTCTCGCACACAGCAAGGAGGTGAAATATGAAAGAGGAGAGAGAAAGGAGGGTTAGTCTGCTCGTGAAGATCTTTTTCTCTGAAATTTTCAGTCTCCAAATGAATCTCTCCAAGCCCTTTCCACCTCCCACTGGTATCTTCCTGAAACTTCTTGCTGGCCTGCTCTGTCTCAAGGGGTTTTTCAGTACTGCTGATCCTTTTTTTTTTTTTTTTAATTTCAGGGAAGAAAAATTCTAAGTATTTTATAAATAAAAACCATTTGTCCAACATCAGGGAAATTTAATTCTGCTTTCTCCCAGAAGATACTAAACACTGACATTTATTAATAGTTCCTATGCCCCAGGCCCAAACCTATGTACCTCATATGAGACAACACGGTACTTGAGTTTGCTCAGGAAGTAAGGGAGGAGGGGGTGTCCTCAGGCACTAGACTTAACAGTGTGTGGAAGGGAAAGATATCAATCCCTCACCCATCTTGGATTTATGATGGACACCCTGTAACGAAAGAAAAATCAGTAAAAATGCATAGAAATGTATTTGATATAAGTTTTATGTGATACTGGAGCCTTCATTTAGAAATCAACACTTCCCCACTCCCCTCCCCCCCCAAAAAAAATAGTTAGGCCTGAGTACTTCATACAAGATTTAATTAAGACTCAGAGAAAGATGAAAGGTCAGATGAGGTATAATCCAATGGTAATGATCTGGGGGAAACAGTGGGGCACATCTTCTCAGATTCTTCTCTGTGACTTTCTCTTCTGAGGTGAGAATATTACCTTTTTTCAGTGTTTTAAGGACAACTTTTATGACTTGCTGCCAGGGAGAAGTTAGGGGTGTAAGAGTCACCTATCTACTGTGATTTTCTCAGATATTTTCAGCTTAAAAAATTCATTGTGCCAGAGGATCATATTTGAGAGATCATGTCTTGAAACTTTCAAATGCTAATATAAAGAATAATGACCCTGTAAAATAGATACCATTCTTGCCCTTCTCATCCTACAGCTGAAAAAAAATTTTTGAGTTACAAAATGGCAAATTAGCCTACTGAAGCTGACACAGCAAACTGGTGATGTAGCTGGAAATGAAGTATATCTCTGAGCTTTATACCAATTTGTCCCAATAAATCATCTCCAGACTATATAACCCAGAAGCCTTGGGACTACCAGCTCTGTCTGTCTCTTGAACCTTTGTTTTGCAGTCTCTTTTGTTTTGAAGTCTATTCCTGCCATCTTCTTCCCCTGCTGACTGATATTCACCTACCTCATTTGCCACAAGAGGCCTCTCTGGCCATCTAAACTGGAGAGACATGGGTATGACCCTCACCTTATCTGATCCACTACTTGTCTTACAAGGATCTTCCAGGGTAGCTATCCACTCTTACTAGCCTGGGATCTTGTTGAATAAAAGGACATAACTTTGATCTTTAGTTTTCTAGCACTTGACACAGTACTGGGCTGATAAATAGAAATCGATAAATAGCTGTGATATTGGTCAATTAATTTATAAAATGTTTAGAAGACATCTGTTTGGAGTCATCATTTTCATCTATGTAAGGATATAGTCCATTGGAGACCTTTGCGACACTTTGTGACAATTCTGTTCATTTGGATTTATTTTAAGAAGAGTAATTTTTATGCATTTGACTGGGCTGTTTGGCTTTCAACCAAATACTTCACCATTCTTAATTTCTGTGACTGTATCTTTTATGAAGTTATTAATAACAGTGTCCAAGTAATCAAGACATAGACACTGTGTTGAGGTTAGGAAGAAAGGAATTTCTGAAATCCAATTTCTACTTGATCTTAACTGAGGAATTTTCCACTGTTCTTTACATCTCAGATTTCCAAGTTAATACATTTTAGCCTACCTTTGAGATATGATCTCTCTGGGTAAAAATGAGGAATGAAGCAGTGAAACCAGTTATCTGTGTCTGTTCTTCTCTGTTTCTGTAAACTCCATTGAGCCCTTGAGTAGGTTTCTCATTGATTCACATAATGGAAAAGTATAGCATTTAGACAAAAATCACTCATACCATCTCAAACTGAATTATAGAATGATTGGTGCTACCTGTAATTGCAGGTTTTGTGGATATAAACAGCTTTTGGGTCATTATCAGTATTGCTGAAAATATTAGCCTGGATTGTGCCAACTTCTTGGTATCTCATTTTCCTTATACCCTTGGGCCCCCCATTATTCTGTCATCAGCTGTATACTCAAGGACAGGAAACAGATGTTCCAATCAATCTTAAGTAATCCTGGCAAAACATCCACCCAAGCTAAAGGCAAGTGTATAAATAGCCACTGCAAGTCCTGTTGTTAATACTGGAAACTGAATTACCAGTTGTAACAATAATGGTGACTATATGGAGGAAGGTATGTCCCAGGCATTATTCTTCTCACTTATTCCTCAAATGTCAGTAAACTGAGGCACAGGATGGTTAAGTGATTTCACTCACTTGCCAGACTTGAAAGCAAATAGTTCTAACCACAGAGACGTCAGTGCCCTAATTAGCTCACATGTCTAGTAAAGATCCATTTGCATGTAACCCAGACACAACCCATTATCTTTCCAGTGAAAGACAGAGGGTGGGGCAGGAATGGTGGTTGAATGTGTGTGTGTGTGTGTTTGTGTGTGTGTGTGTGTGTGTGTGTGTATGTAGAATCTATTTAGGTCTTTAAAACAAAACATAGACAAGCAAAAAACAAACCTACTAGAGGTTTACTTCTGGTGAATTTGGGTGAATTGTAGACCACAGAGCTTCCAACACCAGGACCACAGAGACCTTTTTTGGTTCTCTATGACTCCCCCTTTTTTTGGGGGGGGGTAGGTTTGAGGTTTACCTTTGGGCTTGCTTTAGCAGTGACAGTATATTCAGAAAGAAGTCTATTGGCTCTGTGCTGTTTGGGAATTGTTCAGACTCTTATCAGTAGCAGGAAACAAATGAACAAGTTGACATAAGTACCATGGCCTAGTATAGTGAAGGATGGAGATAAAGTCAGATAGATAACCCATGTACTCTAATTCTAGCAGTGATTATCCTTGAACATGTTACTTCAAAACCCTTTCTCTCATTATTCCTATTTGTATAACCTTACAAGATTTTTATGAAAATTCAATTTGCTAAGTATCTGGAGAAAACAAAACTCTTTCCATCATCAGAGGAAACTTTGTTCTTTATCTATAACTTTTGACAAATTTAAACAAGGTGAATGAGGCTCTAGTAGTTTTATTGCTCATGTGTTGTCACTCAAAATCCCTCAGGGTTTTTCATCTTTATTTATATTTTAGACACAGAACATTTTTTCCATCATAAAAGTGTCTCTGTATGTAGAAAATGCTTGAGCTTTATTTATTAGCCTGTGACATGTAACCTGCATGTTCATTCATTCAGCAACAATTAAGGCACTCCAATGTCAAGACTCAATGTACAATTATTACATTTTATTTAACAGGAAGATTTACATTGGCCTCATTTAAGTCTAGCAAAGAAAGATAACCATGCCAACAAATACCTGCCAGATACAATGATATAAGCTGCAGTTGGGGGATGGGGGGTAAGAAGTAAAGAAGCTTGGTATGTTCTGCTTGGCTGGGGTACTTAGGAACTGGGGAAGGATATAGTTCAGAAAGCCATTTTCATGCTACAACTAGGGCTTCTGCCTGCTGTGTTCCGAAGGTAGATTGCTGAAGTATGAAGGGTAAGGTTTTAAAGGCATTTCTAGGTAGAGGGAGCAGCATAGGCAATTGTCCAATGACAGATAGCAGGGCATTTCCAGAGGTATGTACAAAATGCTCACTCGAAGCCCTGCTTACACCCTGAGCCCTACTGAGTCCTCATGGCAATTTTGTAGGTATTATTGTCAAGGTCTGTGGAAGTTGAGGCTGCATATCCAAGAGATGAAGCCATTGCTTAAGGGCATGTAGTGGGATTCAAGCCTATGTCTGAGGAAACAGAGTAAACAAAGCAACAAAAAATAATTATAACAACAAAATAATAAAAGCGGCATGCATGCATAGAAAACTAAGGAATCTTCTCACCTGCTCCATTTAATACAGCCTTCAGCTTTATGTGGCTATTAAAATTTTAAGTAATCAAACTTGAATAAAGTAGGAAATTAATTCAATTTCCCCATTGTGCTAGCTACATTTCAGATGCTCTGCTGTCCTAAGCGACTACTGGATGTAACCATGCCAATAAATAGCATTTCCATCTTCAGATTTTTCTATCAGACACCACTAATCTAAGCTCTGTACATTGATTTACATGTGTGATTTTTTTATAGCAGCCCTGTGAAAAGGGTATATTCAAATTGTATAGATGGAAAAATTGAGACAAAATGCCAAAAGAAATTTAACCAAAGGCACCAGATGAATGAGTCCTTGTTTTTTTTTAAGTATTTGGCATAATGCCAACCCATGTATTATGTTCTATGTAAGATGAAAGAATGTTAGTCAGAATCATAGCACTAAGTGTCTGCATACATAGAGTCTAGTGTTAGGCCATCTGCTAAGAAAACCTCTGGGCTAATGATTCTTGCCCTTATAATTGGCACTGATTTTCCAATGTAAGCCTGGGGGTCTGTAGAAGGTATCCTGCCCTCAGATTCCACTCTTTCAGTCACCTTAGTCATTTGGTAAACTCATTTGATGGAACTTGTCAGTCAACTCATGACTTAAAATATTGAAATCAAAAGTTGATATAGTACTGAGCAATTGCTAGAACTTTTCTCCTCTTTCTTCCTTGTTCTAAGAAGCTATTCCAGGTTGTTACAGCAAGAGAAACTTTTTCAAGATACCAACATATTAGACTAGAAGTCTGAAAAAAAAAACTATGAGTCCTGCTCCTGCCTCTGGAGTATGTAAATACATTTGAGCAAATAACTTCATGTCAAGTGTAGTTGTGGAGGTGGGGAGGGAAGGGATGGTAGGGGGAAAACAAAGGAGGAGGTAACAATGCTTGATAGGAAATGTACTCATTACCTTGCTCATGTAACTGTAACCCCTCTGTACAGTATTTTTACAATAAAAATGTATATAAAAAAGAATCACATTCACAGAAAAGACAAAAAAAACTTCAGGTCTCTGAAATTCAAGTTTTTCCAACTGGGAACTGGAAATAAAATACGTATATCACAGGATATTTTTCCCAAAGATTAAATAAAGGGTGTGGTGTTTGAGGATGCTTTGTAAGCTGTAAAGTGCTTTATGTAGCTATAAAGTGAGAGATAATTATAACATAAATGTAAGAACTGGGGATGTTTTTCTTCTATATAACCTCATAAAGTTTTCAAAGCAACTGTGGCTTGATAAATTATAGGATAATGCACTCTTAATCATAACATTTGCAAAGTCTCTTTTTCCTTTTATGTAAATATAGTAGGTACTCAATAAGTGTTTAGCTACAAGGAAGGAGGATTGCATGGAAGGAAGAGAGGGAGAGAAACAACATGTAAGGGTGAATAAGAGAACACTGCTGTTCATTGTGTTCATTTCCCTTTCAATGTTGTTTTCAAACATACTACCTGATATGACCTATATCTACATTTTGAAGAGCAGGAGTTATTACATGAAAGGCCTGAGATTTGAGCCAGTAAGATTGTATATCTGGTACTTGTTTTTTCATTCAACAGAAATTTATTGAGCAACTACCCCTCATCTGGGCATTGTGAAAGATTCAGAGAAAACTAGTTGGATATGTCACTTTTTTGGTACCTTATTTCTTCATCCTTAGTCCAAGGACCAAAGAATAAGCTGACAGTGATGCTGTCATAGGAAGGGTTACAGCGGTGCTGAGGGCTGCACTTGACAAAATCTCATCACAGGAATTGTTTCCTGATGTACGTGTGCTGTCTGTGATTTCTCTACGGATTGTGAAATGTGTTTACTTAGAAAGGAGAAAGCTCCTCCCATCTTCTCTTACTTTTTCCTTGCTTGTCCTGGGGCCTTGGGTTTTTTTCCCCCCCTTGGATAGCCACCCCATGCTCTGCTGACCATAGGAAAATTAAAATATCAGGTCTTAGATTCCTGTGGTCTCACAGAAAGCATCCACCCACGCAGTGCTGTCAATTCCAGGATAACATTGGGTAGAATGTTATCTCATGAGGAAAACTGGACAAGGCCTGCTCTCACTAGTGCTGTGCACAGGAGCCTGGTGGTGTCTAGGTATCTCAGGACTGGAAAATTGGGACCTCGGGAGGAACTTTTTTTTTATTGTTTAGTGTTGCCAGGCAAACTGATACTTTACCTGGTGTATTAGAAGAATCAGTGTATATTGTATACTGAGAATGGCTGAGGAAGGACCTCTCTATTTGGAATCAGTTTTGCTCATTGTAGAAAAGGGAACAAGTTTCAACTTGTGGCAAAATTGGTGCTGAAATTAATTTTTCTATTTTGTAGTGCAAGTACTATTTCTTTTTTTCCCTTTTATTGTCAAAGTGATGTACAGAGGGGTTACCGTTGCATAAGTGAGGTAATAAGTACATTGCTTGTCAAACTTGTTACCTCTTCCCTCATTTTTCTCTTATGTTCCCTCCCTTCCACCCCACCCCAAGTTGTACAGATCATTTCCAACACATTGTCTTGTGAATAGCACTGTTGCCTTGGTCCCCACCCCCACCCTCCTGCCTCCTCCTTTGTCTCATCATTCTGTTGTTCTCCTTCCCTTCCCTAATTAAGAAAAACATATGTACAATACCAGGGTACCAAAATCAAATACAGTGACAACAGGGGATATACCATAGGGGGAAGGAACACACAAAATAAACAAAAATCACATAGCACATTAAAATCAACAACAAAGAAAAACCTCTTGTGTCCACATTTTGGAGTCTGTTTCACTTAGCATCATCTTATATGGTCAAATGTACATAGCTATTGAGCTATTCTGCTCATCTGCTAAGATTATCCTAGACATATACAAATTATTACAAATAAGGGAAACCATGGGACCTATATTTCTTTGTGTCTAGGTTACTTCACTTAATATGATTTTTTCCATCTTTCCATTTCACTACAAATGGGGTGGTGTCATTCTTTCTGATGAAAGCATAAAATTCTATTACACACACACACACACACACACACACACATGCCTACATAGTTATATGTAGGTATATATACCACATTTTCTTGATCCATTCATCTACTGAGGGGCATCTGGGTTGGCTCCATATCTTCAGCTATGGTGAATAATGCTGCAATAAACATAGTTGTGCTGGTAGTTTGATATGGCCACATTTGTAATCACTTGGGTTAATACCCAGAAGTGGGATTGTTGGGTCATAAGGGAGCTCTATGTGTAAACTTTTGAGGAACCTCCATTCTGCTTTCCAGAGTGGTTGAACGAGTTTACCTACCAATAGTGCAATAGCGTTCCCTTTTGGCCAAATCCCCTCATGTATCTGTTGTTATTAGAGTTTTTGATTATAGCCATTCTAACTGGGGTGAGGTGGAATAACAATTATGACATGATAAAGGGAGAAAGGATTGAGAGAACATGAGTTTGGGCATTCTAAAGATTGGGGTCGAATCCTGATCTTGCTTCTTACATGTGTGGTGGTTCTCATGCAGTTTCATTCAAACATTCTGATGCTTTGTTTCTATATCTCTTAAAGGGATGAAAGAATATTTACCTGTTATAGATATTGCCACGATTAAATGGATTAGCAAAATTCCTAGCCTGTATTAACTATCTGATATGTTTGCTAGAAACAAAGGAAGAATACAGTTGATTCCTGAGAGATAGTTTAAAGGGCATTGACGGTTATGTTGGTGCTGGTGGGTGTAATCTTAGTCCTGTGTTCACCACTGAAAGACATTAATATTAGAAGAAATGATTTTTTAAAGTTATTTTCTTCATGTTATAATAGATCTTCCCAAATTCCATCCTCATCTCATTGTAGATCACCAGTTTTTAGGTTCAAAGTATAGATAAATTGACAGTGAATCTGCTAATCAGAGAAGATTCACTGATTACTCACTGGTTACTTGTTTACTTATTTTTAATTATTTATCAGAATGAAATGACTCAGTAAGTTTAAATTTGCCTGCACTGTGTATGCAAAACTTGTACATGTGGATCACTCTCAGGAACTCCTTGAACCACACCAATAGTGGCCAAGCTCTTTTCTGTCACGGATCTCAGGATGAACAGCTTTAAGTCTGTACAAAATGTACAAATAGCAGATATTCACTGTCTTGCTATTGGGTTTTTTTCCCCTTAGGGAGAACCCTATAAGCTTTAGTGAAGCACCAATACCTCAGAATGAGATTACATGTGTGGAAATCATAGCCCCGCTCTAGGGATCCTTGCAACCCTGGTGAAGTCTTTTCATTTCTATGATTTAGTTTCCTCATTTGTAACAAGGGGATAATGATCACTCTAATCACATTAGCAAGTAGTTTTAAGAATAAAAGAAAATCAGGTGCCCAGTAGTTCATGCCTGTCATCCTAGCTATTCTACTCTGAGGATCACAGTTCAAAGCCAGCCTGAGCAGGAATGTTAGTGAGACTCTTTTCTCCAATTAATCACCAAAAAGCTGAAACTGCAGATGAAGCTCAGGTACCCCTGAGCACAAAAGTTTAGGGACAGTGCCCAGGCCCTGAGTTCAAGTCCCAGGCCTGGCAAGCATGCATAAGTAAATAAATACATACATAAATAAGAAAGAGGTACCTACAGAGAGCATGCAAGAAAGGATTAGTTAAAATGAGCTTATATTTGGTGATGCTTCCTGCATTACACATATTACACATAGTAAAACATCGAACTCCCTACATGTTTAAAAAAAGATAATTTCAAATACAGAAAATAAATAACCCAAGCATGAAGGAGGTGGGAAGAAGCTAGACATCAAGAGCATGAAAGCTCCTACCAACTAAAGGTTGGGAGTCAAAGGAAAGAGGAATAATTATACTCTAGGAGTGGTAGACCCCAAAGGTTCTGGGGTCATGGCAACCCTGTCAGCACAACTGAAGACAAAAGGGAAGCAGTCTTTATTGGAGATTTCTCCTGAGACGAGGAGTAAGAAGCTGTGTTCTGTTGTCCTTTTTCTTCTAGATTTCAGATCCCTTGGCAGGCTAACTTTGGGCAACTCTAGAAGCTGCTATCTACAAGGCTAACCTTGGGTGAGTCTGGGAGCTTCTATAATGGGCAGGGCCAGAGACTCTTGTCAACTCAAGTCTTAAACACCAATTGCCTGTTTGCTGAGCTAACTACTGTGATAACTAATACAGTTTTGAAGAGCACCTTAAGTCTAGTGTCTGATGAACTACTGAATAACAGCTGAGTAGTACAGGTTGCTATGCTCCAAAGGTTGAATTTGGAAAAGCAATGGCCAAAAACAAGGAAAACAAAAAAACAAATCCATACAAAATTGCAAGAGTCCTGGCTATGGCCATCTAGGTGACACCTTCTAGAAATCGTAACTACTGACTAACCAGGGAATTTGTGGCCTAAAATGCCCCCACCCAGCCTTTCATCCGGCCAGCTTCTGAAGAACTTAGGATGCACTGAACTCTTTATGTGGGGATAGATTGATCCTACCCTGAAATGCTCCATTTAAAGTTCTCTCACATACATTGGACTGTGAGCATATTAAGTTCAGGGTCTTGTTTTCTTTCTCTTTGCATCCTCCAACATTTGTATTATCATTCTCTCCTGCCCTGAACTAGTGAACACAGTAAGTCCTGGGTTGCTTATCATGAGTATAAGCAGTGTCTGCTTCCTGCAGCTTTTCTCTTGGAAGGGGAACAGATGGTGGATGATGTCTCAAAATTACCAGTGTCTCTTCTGCTGAGGAAGGCCAATAGTGCTTGAGAACCATGAAGAGGGTGAATCTGTTATTCCTAGAATGTCAGAAAAGGCTTTCTAAGAAAGTAACATCTGACTTAGGAAGAAGTTGGAATTCAGCAAGCATAAAGGTTGAGGAATGGCATTCCAGGCAGAGGGAAGCAACGTATGCTCAACAGCAAAGCTGTTGAGTTGCCAAAGCACAATCTGTATCTGCAATTGAGAGCAGAGTGGCCATACATGCTGCTGCTGAGAGTCTGGAAACCACTATGTCCTATATGCCAGTGTCCTATGTGCCAGCACCTCCCACCTCTTGCCTCCATACTATTGTTAGGCAGATTTACATGTTTTAACTCATACATCATACCTAGTATGGTTTTGTGCCTAAAAGATGGTTGTTTGATAATGGGAATGGACATAGAACAACTCTAGCTAGCTCTCTAATCATATTCATAATTTTTCTTGCCCAACACATCTCAAGGAATATATTCTTGGTGGAAGAACCCATTTCTACCATTTATGGCAACTCTCTGCTCCTGTTGTTACTGTTGTTGTTGTTGTTGTTGTTGTTGTAATCAGGACCTCATTTTTCCTTACCCTTTCTTTTGTACTTTTGGAGCCGTGCAAAAAAGTAGATAGGGATGGTGACCTATGGATATGGAAGATGAAGTCATCCCACAGTTCTGTTTGCTTCTGCCTTCCTAGAGATCGAGATGTAGTATGTCATCCCATCTGTTGGGCTTCTTACCAGCGTTGTGACCTTAAATAAGTCATGTGACCTGTATAGATCTTACTCTCACCTGTAATACCTGTCTGTGGCATAAATAGAATTTACGTGATGGCATTAAAGTCAAATGAGATCATTTTTTGCAAACACATAGTACAGTATCTGGAATTCAGAGAACACAAACCTGATAGTCACTGCTTTTGGTGTATAAACAATTCTAGCTACTATTATTGTTATTATTATTGTTGTGGTTATAAGATTGAATGTCATACATAGACCAGAGTAAAGCAAAAATAGAAGAGGCTTCTTACTTTCCTCATGGCAAGCAAGCATGCTCATTTGGGTCTTTTGTTTGACACTGATCTGCCACATGCCACTGGTCTTCTATGTTATTTGACTTGTTTTTCATTGTGTTTTATATTTGTTTTTAGCACCCTCTTCTCCTTTTAATTTTTTTAAAGAGGATTTTGTTGTTTTACTTTCTCATAGGAGTGATTGGAGCAGATGTGAGAGGTCATGGCTTGGTCTGTGAAGGACAGCCAGTGACGTCCCGGCTGGCTGTCATCTGTGGAACGTCTTCTTGTCACATGGGGGTGAGTGTGCTGGATAGAAAGGCTAGGCCACCACCTGGAGTGGGAGGCAGCCCGGGGGGGGGGGGGAGAGCCTCATTTACTGGCTCCTTCACACTTCCACCTCTGCCCTCTTTTTCCTTCCTGTCCCCTATGCTTTGTCTAACCAGAAGTCTAGCCCTCCCTCCCACAACCTTGCTTAAATTTGCCAGGTTATTTTCCAGGAGCCAAAGTCCTTAAAAATTTGCAAGGGTTCAGTCTGCCTTTGAAGCCATTCTAGTAAGAGAACCTAGGTATGACAGGTGAACTTAGGCCCCAAGATAACAAAGCTTAACTCTTCCATACCAATCTCTGCCCGATGCCTTGCTGAACCCTCCCTGCAAAGGGCTGGCTATTTTCCTTGGCTGCAGAGTGCTCTCTCCATCAATATAAATCCATCTCCCTGGGAATGTCCTGATGATCTATAGAATTAGGCTGCATATCATGACTTCAAAAGAACACTGATAAGCAATTTTCACTTTGTTAATTTTTCTCCATGAGTTAGTAGAAAGGCTTTCTCCAAGATTGCAGTTAAAATTTAGTGCCTGCCCTAAAATTTATATCTCCTTTAAATGCATGAGTCTGAAAGCATTCCATTTCGATAAGTACCCATTTCTACCATATTTTTATTTAAAAGTCATTACTCTGTTAAAGTGAGATGGACGACTCCTTGGATTTTTCCCAGATGGAGTAAAATGAAGGGGCAAGTGGGGGAGGAGGGGGGATGAGCAGAAAGTAGAATGGGATACAGCCCAGGGCAGAATCTTTGCCATGAGGATGAAATCATTTGTCATGTGAAACTGTTTAGTAACTATGGGACCACTGGTTCTTCTTTTTACGGGAGACTTTGAAGAAATATTTATTTACTGTTTTAGCTATGATAAATTCTTAGGACATAGGGATGATATAGACAATCCTTTCCTGTAAATGAGATTGTTAAAACAGACATTAGAATATAATATCAGGCCCTCAAAATTCAGATTCAGATTGAACTAATGGTATGGAGCATCGGGTATGTGCCAGGACCTTTGGGAGGTGTTCATATGCATGACCTCTCATGTCAAAGGCAGGGTGGAGCCATAACTGGCTTCCAATCCCACTTCCTCCACTTCGGAATCTGAGACCCTGGGCAAGGAGTTTCAGTTCTCTGGGCATCAGATTTCTCATGTAAAGAATTCAAAGCCTTCTCCTAGTCCCTGTCTCCTAGAGTGGGCAATGAATAAGGCATTGCTTTGCATAGGGAAAGCCTTGCGAAGTCTTGATCTTGGTTTAATAGCCCATTGCCATAGAACAGAAAGTAGACAATGATTGACTCAGTCAGGAGGAGCCAGTGTTGCAGAAACGTTTCTGACATGACATTTGGGCTGAACTTGAAAGAATTACGTTTCCTTTTTCCTCTCTGGGCTCTGAGCTAAGAACTCAAAGCTCATGCTTCTCCCTACAACACTATTTATTCCATGCTTACCACGTGCTATCATAGGACAGAGAGATCACGGGCCTTCAGGTCACCAGATGCAGGCTGGGACATCTGTCATGTACTTTTTGGCCCTTGGCCTAAGTGAGCCCCTTCACTTCTCTGAGTCTCAGAGCCGTCATCCATCAGTTTGAGGATAATGGTGACAGCCCCATAGTGTATAATAGGTATTATATCTGTATGTGCCTGGCTTACAGTGGACACTCAAAAATGGTGGGAATTCTTGTCAATTTTCCCAGTGACATATATTGTTCAAATGAAGCAACTGTTTAGGCTTTCACGAATTTGATGGGCAGCTGCAGCTGGTTGCCATGAATGAGGACCATAAAATGCCAGTTTATTATGTGGTGTTGTACTGGAAATACAACCTCCACCTCCACCCCACTTTGTACTTAGGAGTGGGAAGGGACCTTCTGGGCCAAGGGGATTAATCATCAGCTTTAATGTTATGTCACAAGGGGAGACTGTGGTCCTGCTGGCCTCAGAAAGTGCCTTTGATCTCCCTCAGGTGCTGGGAGCCCAGCAAGCCTGCAACAATAACACCTTTGTGAGGTCTAGAGGAGGCACAGGTCTGAGGAAACACTCCCAGGCAAACTCAAGGCCCTTCTTTGTTGTGGTTCTGGCAAGTAAAACCACTGTCAGGGAAAAATCACCAGACAGGGACCAAAGAAGGTTGTGAGTTTGTCAAAAAAAAGTGGTTGACAACATGATCTAAAGGATCCTCTCTCTTCCTGTCTGCTCACTTCTGATGATTTCAATTCAGTGGGTTAATTGATATGAAATTCCCAGGACAACGTATACTCGATCCAGGTTGCTGTTTTCTGGATTGCCCAAAAAGAAGGAAGGGAGGGAGAGAGGCAGAGAGGAAGGGAGGGAAGAAGGGACCAGGTAATTGAGTATTGGTAAATACTTAAAAGCTCCCTACCTCTTGGTTCCTGTTACCTCCAGGAATCTGGAGAAAAAGCCTGAGGTTGAACATAAGACATACTAATCAGGCCTTTGATATTTTAGAAGATACAAGTGTGGGCTGCACATTTATCTTCCTTGTACATGATTTAATTACCAAGAAAAAAAATGCTGTGCTTTTTTTGTAAACTCCATGAAAGCAGAGCTGCTTGTTCAGAGTTAATTACTACCAAGTCACCAAAATACAGGCTAACACAGCAGGGGTTAGCCAAAGGTTGAAAAGTCATGGGGTCAGAGGGGGCTGAGTCTTGTCATTGCTCTAGGTCCCCCTTTCTGGAGCTGTCAAGGCGGGTTGTAACTGGCAATCAAATGGGAAGCAGTCTTTGGCGATGTAGGGAGTCTAGCTGCATCTTAAACTGCTTGGAAACGAAGGCTTCACAGTCTCAGGTAAATGTGCAGGTAGTGGATCTTTTGTGACTGAGTGAATGTCAAGTCTCAAAATCATAGGCTCCTGTTGGCCATAATGCTGACTGAATTAAGATATTTTATTTGTTAGTTCCTCAGTTTCCTTGTGCTTAAAATGTGGGAAATAGTTTTTGCCCATAAAATTATGTTGAGAATTTGGTTGTCATCTTTATAAGCAACTTGACACTGTTTCTAAGGGCACAAAAATACCACATATGTTGTTGTTATTATTAAAGATGATTTCTTAAGGTTAAAATGATGAATTAGAATTAGGGACATTAGTATGAACTCATAGCTTAGCATAGCATATACTTCTGATTAGATGTACACATACAAGTTAGTAAGCATGCATTTCCCAACTGTGTCAGCTGGGAAGGCCTAGAAAAGAGAATGTCCCAACAGGTAGATGTTACAAGCACACCTAATGCCCAGATTTTGTTTCCTAATCACACAAGTTCAATAAAAAAGAGAACTAGGACTCCTCAGAGAAATGGTTGAACAGAAAGTAGATATGATCACAAAATACTTGATACTAGATAGTTAATAAGAAAAGATGTTTCTTAACTCAGGGTTCTAGAGGTTCAAGAGCACGGGACAAGTATTTGCACAGCTCTAATGATGCTCTCCATGGTCGGGTGGCCACTTAGCAGATGGCATCATGGTGAAAGTTCTAGCTAGAGAGGGGCATCACATGGAGAAGCTTGAGCCTCAGGATAGAAAGACAACACATTTGCTCTTCCTGTTTCCTCTACAGAGGCAGACCACTAGAACATTTCATCCTCATCCCACGCCCCTTCCTACTGTGCCCTTGGAAGAAGGGCACAATTCCCTCCCTTTGGGCCTCTCCAGGATGGGCTTAGGCTGCCTGGCTCTGTAGCCTGACCTCTACACTGTTGGGAAGGACAGATGGGAGCCTGTGGCCTTGGGCTCCAGCCAAAGAAAAGCTTCCCTTCAAACCACACCAGGTTGCTACGCCATGTTATTTGCTAATGTCTCTAATGGCACTCTACAGCTGTCTTAGATTATATGGGGAAAACATTCATCAAAAGCATAGGGGGCGTAGTCCTTATGTGGCTGCCTTTTACCCAGGGGCAACATGCACAGGGCACTGGACAACGTTTACATGTTAGAGAAACCAAGAGTATTCAGTGTCTTTACTTGAAAGGGAAATGCAAATTAAAGCAGAGTGAAATCCACTGCAAGCTGGAGTCCTGGTAAGAATGTGGGCAACTAGGGCTGGGAAGTTGGCTCAATGGTAGAGCGCTTGCCTTGCATGCCTGAGGCCTTGGGTTTGATTCCTCAGCACCACATAAGCAAAAAGAAAAAAGCCGGAAGTGGCGCTGTGGCTCAAGTGGTAGAGCGCTAGCCTTGAGCTGAAGAGCTGAGGGACAGCGCCCAGGCCCAGAGTTCAGGCCCCACGACTGGACCCCCCCCCCAAAAAAAAAAAGAATGTGGGCAACTAGAGTTCAACACTACTGTCAGAAAGGGGAAATGGGTCATCCATTTTGGAAAAGAGTTTTAAATGTTTCCTAAACAGCTACACCTCCTGTGCAATTCCATTCTTATAAAAGCTGGCCAGGAGTTTCTGACCCCATGTAAATAGAAGCCCAACCTGAAAACAAAAATCAGGTGAAAGCCCCCAACTGAAGGTCAGAAACAAAAGTTTTGTGAGATATGGCTCACCAAAGTACTACAACTTGACTAGGAAGAAAAGAAATGGGACAGCAGTATTTCAACTCCCTTGTAACAAGCTGCAAGGTTAAGGAATCATGTTTTATACCTGGGGTCACAGGAGTTGCAGATGGGTATGGAGGTATGGAAGGTATGGAAATGGGTATGGGTATGGAGGTATGGAAATTTCTAGAGGATTGTCTTGGTAGAGGAAAATCAGCAGCAATTACAAAAACATACATATAGTGTGCCAGTCCTGGGGCTTGAACTCAGGGCCTAGGTGTTACCTGTAGCTTTTGCATTCAAGGCTCATGCTCTATCACGTGAGCCACAGCTCTACTTCCAGCTTTTTTTTTTTTTTGGTCACTCATAAGGCTTGAACTCTGGGCCTGGGCACTCTTGAGCTCAAGGAAGTGCTCTACCACTTGAGCCACAGTACCATTTCCAGTTTTCTGAGTGGTTTATTGGAGATAAGAGTCTCACAGACTTTCCTGCCTGGGCTGGCTTTGAATCACAATCCTCAGATCTCAGCCTCCTGAGTAGCTAGGACTACAGGTGTGAGTCATCAGCACCTGGCAAAAATATCTGATATCTATGACATTTTTACCATAGTCTAAGGAAAGTGGATTTTTTTAAACCTTTCATAAGGGCAGTTATCAAAACTGTTCTAAAAATTTACCAGAACTGAAGGTTCAGAGAGACAAACTTCCTTATCTGAGGTCACACGGCTAGTTAGTCTTCTATGTAGATTTGTACCTCAGGCTGTTGGTTGTAGAATCTCCTCCTCTGAGCTCTTGGCAAAGTCCTGAGGCCCAGACTGAGGGATGGGACAGCCATGTGCACGTGTGTTTTGTGGGAATGGGTAAAGTGATTACAGGGCAAATTTTTTTTTTCCCATAAACTAATGAGAGCTGTAACGACAGGGCTGGATCCCAGCTAGGCCACAGTGCTCCCTTGTTCTCTTCTTTCCAGTCCTGCAAACCACTGCCTTTCAAGAGGCCACTAGTCTGATGATATCAGTAAAAATAAACAGCATCTTGTCACCATCCCCCCCTGGGAGGACAGTATTTAGGAGATTCCTTATTTAATCTTTTCTCTCTTCCTATTGCTCTGTGGCCAAGTACTGAATTTGGCAATTTGAAGACATGCGGCTAACGTTGCAACTCATGAAGGCATTTTTGTATTTGTATGGAAGAGCATGAAATGAAAACCACATTGATTTCTATTTTCTTCTTCCTATTTACCACTCATTTGCTGTGTGGATAACTTGTTCAGTGGCAGCAGTGATGGAAAGGCTTGTGCCTTTTTCAGAGGTGCGGTGGGGATGGACTTGATGTGAAAGCCAGCCAGGGCTTCAACACACATGAATGCATTCAGTCCTATACACCCTTAAGTCAGGGGTTTTAAATTTTTCCCCTGCTCCTCCTGATCCCCTTCTTCCTATTCACTATGTTCACTCTAAGTTCCTCTTGTTCATATGTGAATTAAATTTTCATCTATTTTCTTTAAGAGCCATCCTAGGTAATTTCTAGTTTTCCAGTTAACCAGTGGTTAGTATTCCAGTAGAAATCACATCTAAGAGACAAAAGATCCCCGAAGCACTGCAATGAAGTATTTGTGAGCAATCAAGGCTGAGGCATGAGATTTTAAGTCTCTTCCCAATAAGTTGTCAGTGGCTCTCTTGTCAGTAGTGTGAAAAATTCAAATTGGAAAATCAAGTGAACATTTTGGCTATGTTTTGGGGGATATTCGGATTATATTCAAGTCTTAAATCCTAACAAGAGGTAACTGTGATATTGTCGTATATTTTAAAATTTTAAAAATTGAAATGTAATTCATGTGCCATAAAATTTATCCTTTACAATGTAGTTTTTATAGATTTTAAAGAATTGAGCTTAGTGGTATTTGAGAACAGTGGTATTTGGGAAAGAGAGGGACTCAGTACCCCTCAGTACCCATCTTTTAGATTATACTATGCCAGGATACTGGCATATGGTCCCTATTATGTAAGAGGACACAGAAAGGTATCATAAGACAATGCATTCCCATTTCTTGTGTTTAGCATAATACATGCCACCTAATACATGTCTAGTAAATGTTGGATGGCTACTTGGCAGGTGAATAGACACATAAAAGAAGGTAGCAATGATTAAGGTATATCGCAAAAACAGTCATACTATACCAGTTTTTGTTGTTCTTCTTTGGTTTTGTACAGGACCTGGGGCTTGAACTTTAGGCCTGAATGCTGTCCCTTAGCTTTTTAACTCAAGGCTGGCATTCTACCACTGCTCTACTTCTAGAATCTTTGGTTGTTAACTGAAATAAGTCTCGCAGTTTTATTACCCCACCTAACTTTGAACCAAGATCTTCTCATCTTCTCAGGCATGCATGAGCCACTGATGTCTGGCTGCCATACCAGATGGATGTCTCTGTTTTGTTGAGTAACAAGATGTGGAACCAAAGGGATAAGGCATGTGAAGGATGACGTCTTCAGGGAAGGTTTATCTTTGCTGCATGATTGGTTATGTGACCTTTTCCACACAGGACAGAAACATCACCCATGCAGGAACTGAGCAATTCATTGAAGTGTATATTGAAGCAGGTCAAAATCAAAAATACAAAATTGATTTAAAATATAACACCAACTAAAAACTATCAGCATCCAACTGCCAAAGCTTTAGATGGAGCCACGCAAAGACTGGTCCATAATTCTGATTGTTGAGGGAACTTACAACTTACAACTGGACAATTCTCTTGCATGATTGATCTTCTCTTCAGCTGTGTCTTGGCATAGGCTGGTTATGGAATCTTTATGTTATCTACTCTTGCTGTCTGACTACATTATGAAATTATCTGGGTTTCCATGGCATCCCATGACTGTGACAGTTGCTATTAATCTTGGAAGACAGAGCTAGAGTTTTCCAGTTTCCACGTGGCCCATAATAAACAAGGGATCCCACAAAGAGTTATTTATTTTTATATGTGATTTTATTTGTCAGTGGTATGAAGTATATTAATTTGCATGGAACTATCTACCTGGATCCATTCACAATGGAGGACCTTTATACCTGGTCAATAGGTTCACTTTTCCAATGGAAACCTTTTACAAGTCATTGGAATCACATCTGTGCATAGGAGAGCTGTCTCATCTGGTCCCTGTCACTTCATTTCTGCTAGCCTTCACCTGTCATCATAGTTCTAGCAGGTGTGTCAGCATGTCCTGATCTGAATTCCCTATAGCCAGACTTGCTTGAGAATAAAGAATGACCATAGTTTAGAGTTACTATTGTCTCTGTGTGTGTGTGTGTGTGTGTGTGTGTGTGTGTGTATACAGTATATTATATAACACTATCAGTGAGGGCTGGAGTAGCACCCATAATCAAACACATTTATATTTCTACAGTAAAACTTAGGAATGTTCACTCCAAATGGGATAAGCAATGTTGAATGCCTTGATCTGTCCAGATTAGATTTTATCACCAAGTGAATCATTAAAAATCTTTTGATATTTGAAATGCTTCAAATGAAAGTTGAAAGTTGTATACTAGAACCACATCTCCTCTTCTTTTTTTTTATTGTGAAAGTACCATAGAAAGGGGTTACAATTACATGAGCAAGGTAATGAGTACATTTCTTATCAAGCATTGTTGCCTCCTCCTTTGTTTCCCCTTCCCATTTCTTCCCCCTGCTCCCCCCATCCTCTATGCCAAAGTTGTAAAGTTTGTTTTTTGACATAACATCTTGTACATCTCATTGTTGCAATGGGTCCACCTGTATCCCTATTTAAACAATTTGTTTTTTCTCTTCCTCTTCACAAATTATACCAACATCAAATACAGCAAAAACAGATGTTATACCGTCGGGGAGGGACATACAAAGCAACAAAGAAATCATCTTATAAATATGTTAGAAACAATCACAAGAAAGAAAAAACGTTTGAAGAAAAACATTTATCTTGGGGTTCATTTCCCCTAACATCAACTTATCTGACCGTTTCTGCTTGTCGCAGACATAAACTAGTTATTGCAAATAATGGGTTTTTCTTTATTGTGAAAATACCATACAGAGGGGTTACAGTTACATGAGCAAGGTAATGAGTAAGTTTCTTATCAAGCATAGTTGCCTCCTTTGTTTCCCCTTACCAACCCTGCCCTCCCATTCCCCCACCCAAGTTGTAAAGTTCATCTTCTTAAGATCATGTGCTTTCCCATTGGTCTGGCCATTGGGCATCCTGCCTTCTCTGCCTGAAAAGACTACATCTCCACTTACGTGTTGAGTAGCATTGTTCCCAACACATCATCATTATTGCATACACTTACTGAGGACCTCCTCTGTTATTACTCCCAGCCAACATTAGGGTGATTGTCACTAGTATTATAATCCCAGCATTCAAATGTGGAAATGGAGGTTTGGAGAGGTCACAGAATTAGGAAGATGTAGAGCTGAGGTTGAATGCAAACAGAGGAGGCTTATGTTCTTAGTCACCATACTGTCATTACTGTGTGTCTTCTCCAAAGTTCATTCTAGGCAGCACTTGAAGAGAGCCATGAAGCTCTCTTTTCCATCCGTACACACTCTGTTGATTATGTCTCCTATGGATCTTTACTGGTGTGTGTGTGTGTGTGTGTTTGTGTGTGTGTGTCTGTGTGTGTGTCTGTGTCTGTGTAATTTTCTTTAAGTAGTTGTAGAAAGGGATGACTGCTTATGAGGACAGTGCATTTCATTGCTCTTTATGTGGAGCCTTGGTGCAGTATTTATCATTCTGTATTCCCTACAAGCCAAACATCCTGAGTAGTTGGGGAAAATCTATTTGAATGTTCTATTTCTAAGTCATATAATAAATATTCAACACATGGTTTATAATCAACCCAAAGATGTAATCTTAATAGTAATTTGTGTTTTTATTAAAATAGTAAACACCATATCTTAAAAGTTAAATAATATTAAATTATTCTTATGTGTATGTGCCAGTCCTGAGGCATGAAGTCAGGACCTGGCACTCTTGCTTGGCTTTTTTGCTCAGCGTTGGCTCTCTACCACTTTAACCACAGCTTCACTTTTAGCTTTTCACACCTTGATCTTCAGATCTCAGCCTCCTAAGTAGCTAAAATTACAGGTGTTAGCCACCTGAGCTCAGTTGGCATGATGTAAAACTTACATTTAAAAAAGAAAAGCAAGATCTAGGCACTGGTGTGTTATATCCTTGGGCAAAAATGATTAGGGATAGCACCTAGGCCCTGAGTTCAAGCCCCAGTACCAGCACAAAAAAATTAATAAAGGAAGGTAAGAAGGAAGGAAGGGAGGGAGGGAGGGAAAGAGGGAGGGAGAGGGAAGGGAGGGAGGGAGGGAGAAAAGGGAGGAAAGAAGGAAGGAAGGAAGGAAGGAAGGAAGGAAGGAAGGAAGGAAGGAA